>NW_027397070.1:41548984-41663636 GCF_003265705.2 Callorhinus ursinus
CCCCCCTCTCTCCCCCGCTCTCGCTCCCTCTCTTTCTTGCTCTCCCTCCCTCTCTCTCCCTCTCTCTCTCTCTCTCTCTCTCCGTCATCTAGTGCAAGGTTGGCACCAGCTGTGCCCTTACGTTTTACATCCTCGGTGCCTTGCTTGCCTCACCCTTGGTCCAGCCTCCTCCTGGCACATAGGAAGTACTTGCTGTTACTACTACAAAAGCTTCAAAATGCGTGTAACCGAACAGGATAGACTACAAGAGTTATCTGACAACACATGAGGAACACAAGAACTCAGTACACTGTCCTGGGGCCTATGGTAGACACCCAACAAGCCTTTCAGATAATGAGGGTTGTATTTCAGCAAATAACCCCCATGGCCTGCTGAGGAGACTGAGCTGTCTCTAGAAGGTTCAGGGCTATCTCTGGAAACAGCTGCTGCAAGCAAGAATCTCTTTGCATTAATTTGAAAGATTAAAAAAACACTCGTCTTCAAAGCATACTTTCTCCTGCATAGGTAGATATATGTTGTACTATGATTCTCCCCCCAAAACTTTTCCAGTAAAGTTGACAGCAGTGGAAGATGGGCCTGTTGACCATGGTTTCCCAAGCTCTTTGACACCCCGTTGCGCACCAACCACCCAGAGGCAGTGATGGGGCAAGGGAAGGGTACTGAGACACTGGCCGTACCCATCAGGAGAAGGAAAGGCGGTGTGGGCAGGAGGCGATGAGAAACATGTGTTTGCAGAGCCTATAGGGAAGGGGAACGGAGGTCTGTATTAGGGTCTCCAGAGAAACAGAATCAATAGGATATACGGAGATATACAGAAAGAGATTTATTATCAGGGATTGGCTCACAGGATTATGGAGGCTGAGAAGTCCCACCATCTGTCACCGGCAAGCCTAAGGCCAGGAGAGCCAGTGGTGTGGTTCCAAACCTGAAGGCCTGAACCAGGGGAGACGATGGTGTAACTTCTGGTCCCAGTCTGAGACCAAAGGCCCGAGAACTGGGGGGCTAATGGTGTAAATCCCAGCCCTAGTCTGAAGGTCTGAGAGCAGAAGCACCAATGTCTAAGGGCAGGAGAAGATAAATAGTCCAACTCAAACAAAGAGCAAATTCTCCCTTCCTCCGTCTTTTTGTTTTATTCAGGCCCTCACTGAATATTATGCACTGGTGAGGGCACTCTTCTTTCCTGGGTCTACCAATTCAAATGCTAATCACTTCTAGAAACACCCTCACAGACACACCCAGAAATCATGTTTTCTCAGCTATGTGAGCATCTCTTAGCCCGGTCAAGTTGACACATAAAATTAATCATCACAGAGGTGATGCCATACAAAAGGTGGCTGGAACATTCCTAAAGTGTATAACATCTTGAAGGAAGACTACTAACAAATCTGTACTCTAAATCATTTCTCTTCATGCAGTGTTTGAGCAAATTTGAGATTAATAGTGAGGTATTAAGATAGGAGCATTGTATTTGGAATTAAATAACTTGATTCCCACTTCTCACTACGTCCGTAAACTTGGGCAAACCATTTGATCTCTAGAAGCCTCAGTTTCTGTAAAAAATCCCTGTAAAACAGGGACTGAGGTGAAAAACAGGAAGAAGGAGAGCACTTCAAGGCAAAGAGTTTCTCCATAAATGTTCACAATGGCCATGGGCCGCGGGCGCCTGGGTGGCTCAGTTGGTTAAGCGACTGCCTTCGGCCCAGGTCATGATCCTGGAGTCCCGGGATCGAGTCCCGCATCGGGCTCCCTGCTGGGCAGGGAGTCTGCTTCTCCCTCTGACCCTCTTCCCTCTCGTGCTCTCTATCTCATTCTCTCTCTCTTAAATAAATAAATAAAGTCTTTACAAAAAAAAAAAAAACACAATGGCTATGGGCCGGTTGACTGAGTATCCCCAGTCAGTGGCACCAAGGGCCAAGAAGAAGGTCCCTTTGGCTTCCAGAATGCACAGTGAGAACTGCAGGTGAGGGCCACTCATAAAGATTCATCCTGACCCATGAGTATTTGAACTGTGCATGCTCAAGTCACACCCAGCTGGTCCCGTGTGGAGAAGCAGAACAGTTCTGCTTCCTAGGGTTGAAGGAGGGGCTTCCAATACAACCACTGCAGATCGGATGTCTTAGTATCAACAGTGTTCCACACCCTTCAGCAAACCCCCACCACCAGTGAACGCGGATGGGCCAGAGACTCTCAGCCTTCCTTCACATGGAAGTCTAGCTCTCCAGGCAGGATCTCCTCCCTCTGAAGGCCTGGGGTCTCTCTCCTCCCTGCCCACTCTGGTTCTGTAGACCCAGCCCTCGGGACAACACCTGAATTTGCTCTCTTCTGAGCCTGATGGTGCTGCAGGAACACAACGGGGTTCTGCACGGCAGCTCAGGTAAACTCAGGAGGAGCAGTGTGGTGGAAGAGAAAAATCCAAGGGCCTGTGGGAGGCACTTTGTGCGATGGTGGGGAGGTGGGTAGCCCAAAGATGGCGGTATGACCCCAGGCAGCCCAAGAAATATTACTGCTAGGCACCTGTCCTCCCCACCCCACCCCGCCACATCTTGACAAGAACTATCCACTCAAGATAAACAGCAGGGCCGCATTGTACACTGTTTGGATGCTCTTTAACTTGCCTTCTGTAACTGTATTTCTTTTGCATTTTACGTAGGGAGGTGAATTACTACCTCCTGGTTATGCCACCTACATTTGAGATAGTTGCCAAATTTCCCCAAGCTCAAAAATAAACTTCTCTTAAGGGTTGAGAAACCAAGAGAAGCCGTAATATCCTACGGGATCCACTCACCAATGTTTTTTATAAAAAAGTTTTTATTTTCTAGAAAAAAAAATTTTGCTTATTAGCCAAGCAAGTACCAGGCCTTAAAAAATACATGTTCTTTGCTCAACTTCACTGCTGCAACATGTCCCCATCCAACTCTGGATGCTCTTCAGAGAAAAATAAATGAATTTCCTATGCTGTCCTTTTACTCGGGGATGCACGGCTATGCCTCACATCACCCCCTTAGCCCCCTCTGGCCTTCCAAAAGTCTCAGACGTTTATGTCTGGCTCCAGGGCTCCAAACCGGAAGCACACAACCTCCCTCTGGCTCATATCTGCACCTCACTCTCAGAGGGCTAGCTGTCAGTTTTTCAACTGGCTTCTAAAAGGGGCAAACCTTTTATCTTCTGGAATTTTTTTTTTTAAACGAACAAACTATCACATGCTTTCAAAAACAGCTGGTTTTCTTTTTCAGTTCCCAACAGGGCTTCATCAGGCAAAATGGTGACGTAGAACCCGTTTCTCCTTTCCTTCAAACCACCCCCAACACACTGCTCTTTCTGTATTTTTCCCTCTCCACCCTCACCATATAAGTTGGAGTTTCTTATCTGCAAGCAACAGAAATAGGGTCTGGCTGATTCCAGCAAAATAGAAATTCATTAAAAGGATACTTCATTCTTCACAAAAATCTGTGGAAGAGCTAGAGAACCAAGTTTGAGACTCAGCAGCCAGAATCCATCTCCCTAACACACACCCCGGGGGCCTTGTCTAGTGAGGACACAGCTGCCACGGGCACAGGACCCCACTCCTAGCCCCACAGCTGGAACTGGCCCCCGAAACTCACACCACCTCCAGGGAGACTTTACTGATCCCCGCGTCTTCGCATCACTAGCTCCTATTCTGAGTACGGGGGCAAGCAGGTTGGATGGGCAAAGCTCATGGCCTGGCTGTAAAGGGAGGCCGGGAGGGGGAAGGCAGGGCACTTCCATCTTCTGAAGGGGCGGGCTCTGCGGCCACCCAATAGGAGCAGGAAGACAGGCGTTCCCTGAACACGAGGAAAGGTTCAGACCGTGAACGCCATTTACGGATTCCAGCGCCACTCAGCTCATGGCTGCTTTCCCCACCCACACAGAACCTCTGCCTCCTAAGTAGAGGCTTAATGTGCTATCCCTCAAAAAGAATTGCTTTCTTAAAGACGACCAAAGAAAGGACAATGTTTAACAGAAAGCATCAGTGGAAGAGATATTATAGGACAGAGACGTTCCCACACTTGACCCAGACAGCTTCTGACTCCTACTATGTCTAAAAGAGTAGAACGAACACTGGTTTTGATTGTCCACCAGACCACAAGATGCCTAAAGGCATGGGACATGTGACAGATCATTTGTAAAAATGGCTACAAATGTTCCTATCCTCCTAAATGTGACCTTGCAGCTCCTCCCACCGAGAGGCAGAGTCTTTTTCCCAACCCCTTGAATCTGGGCAAGCCTGATGACTTGCTCTGGCCCACAGAATGCGGTGGAAGTGAGGCTGTGTCAGTTCCAAGCCTAGGCTTCCAGAGCCCTCACCTGCCTACGCTCACTCTCTTGGAGAGCTGCCACAGCCAAGAGAGCAAGCCGAGAGAGCAAGCTGCAGCTAGCCTGCCGCGGGATGAGAGACGGTCCTAGACCGGCCAGCCCTCATCCCACCTTCCAGCTGGTCACTGACACACAAGTGAGCACAGCTGAGGCCAGAATGACCCCACTAAGCCCAGCCCAAATTACCCACCCGCCCCCCAACTGTGAGTTAAATAAACGATTGCTATTTTAAGCCACTAAATTCGGGGGAGGTCTGTTATCTAGCAAAAGCTAATTGATACGGGACAGGTGTAGAACCTCTGCAAAGCAGCCCGTGCTCCAGACATGATGCTCCACCTACATGGACAGAAGGGGAGTGGCAGGGGGGTTGGTGCTCACCCACATCCCCTCACCCTCCCCATTCCAGCGCATCCCTGTCCAACTGCCGACTATAGCGCCTGAATCTCTGCCTGGGGGCTCTCCTTAGCCACTAGAGCCCCCCCTGCCCCCCTCCACAGCAGGCCAGAAGGGCCAAGTGACCCTCAACCCGTGACTGAGAGATTGGTGTATGAATACCCAGCTTCCTTCCCCCTTGGGTATGCTTCTCTGAGGCATGTGTCCTTTCTGGTTCCTGGATCGTCCCAGCAAGATCATGGTCCAGCCAACCCATTGATAACTAAGTCGAAAACAAACCCTTTACTGGCTGCCTTGCCTTCTCTGACTCACTTCCCCACACTCCTATTGGGGCTTCCTGGGATCACCTCTCAAATTAACTAGCAGCACTCAGATCCTTATCTTGGGGTTTACTTCTAAGCCACTGAGACCAGTGGGCACTGAGCTGGGGCTTCCCCACAGAATCACTGCTGCCCTCAGCCTCTGACCTCGGCTTCCACTGCTTCCCCCACTCCAGTCAGGGAGCCAGCTGCATAGACACTGCCTCGCACCCACCCCCAGCGCCCCTGCGCGCAAACACCCCAGGACAGCCCTTCATAGGGCCCTAGTGGCTTGAAGAACCATCTCCTTCACCATCTGGCTTTGTCAACAGTTGCTGCTCTGTCCTTCACTCTTCCAGCCACCAACTGTCTCATCTCGTGGTCTGGAGGGTGAAGGTGGGTGGAGAAGGAAAGACTTAGAGACGAGGAAGAGCCAGTCTTGGAACAGAAAGGTGTGGAGCCGGCGGGGCTATCCCGCCTGTCTATCTTACCCTGCCCAAGCTGAGCCCCCAGCAGGGGGTCGTACTCAGAGGAAGAGGTTCCGCAAACAGCCCCAGCCCCCGGGGACTCAGGAGCCATCTGCCCAGCGCACACATTCAAAGATACTTAGCGAGAGCCTCTCAGCTGCCAAGACCGCTCCGGGTGCTGAGATACAGCGCATGCGTGTACGCGCGCACGCCCTATGTATCTATCACCCCAGGGGGTGTCTGTCTTCGAGGCCCACAGCACCAAGGAAGCAGAAGCAGGAATGGGTTCTGGGGTCACGCAGACCCGTATCCAATTTCTGTCTCTTGGGCGTGTTGCTGAACCTCTCTGTTTCCCCACTCTGAGACAGGGCTAGAGGCAGTACCTATATCAAAGGGCTGCTGGGAAGGTTAAGTGAGGTAACCCCGACACCTATAAGCCCTTAATAGACCTCAGCTATTAGGACTGTTGTTAAGGCGGTACCTCTCTGTTATACAGTCGGCCGTGTTTGCCGCGAACTCCGCCGGCACAGGGTCCAGCAGGAATGTATTGGAGTGAGGCCGGTGGGCTGGATTCCTCCAACAGCGCTGCCCTTGGTTTGCACGTTCTTCTTTTCTATGAAGAACGGGGATTTTTCCTCTTGCCCCTCCCCCCCTTTTTTTAAACACACGGCCCTCTTGGGCTTTTATTTTTCTTACTCTTAGTAGGGATGGGAGTACAGAGAAATATTTCTCTACCATTGGAGAAAAAGGTGTAGGAGGTCCTGGGGACTTGGGGGGAGTGGTGGGGACCCGGGCAAGCCAGATACCACAAGCCCCGTCTTAAAAGACACTGCTTAGATCCACGTGACTGACACCTCAGTCGATGCCGAAGGGGAATATGAATGAGTCTTCCATGGCCAGATACACCAAGGTTTCAAGAAATGCCAGAAAATTGGGTTATTATTTTTTAAATCTCTTGATTTTTAAATGTTGGCTCGAAATATTTAGAAATATTGTATAAGGCACAGTACATTTTCATGGGCCCAAAGGCTGACCCAAACCGTGGACAGTGACCTTGAGACCTCTCCATCCTTTTACCATGTCTAGGTCTCCGCAGTGTGAGCTTTCATGATACAGGGCCACGGTGCTACACCGCTCCACGGGGCGCCACTCACATTCAGTTCCTTGAGATGGATGGCTTGGAGCAGTTGTAGGGTCCCTCCCTTGCCCCCAGAGCCAGGCCAGTGTGGAGCTACAAGCTAGTCTCTCTCCAGACAGACACTGGTTCTTGCTAGCCTCTCCCTCCTCTGACTCGTTGGCACTAAATGTACCACTCAATTCACAGAGTATCACAAGGCGAGCTATCCCCTCATTATCTCAAGCTAGTCTTTTGTTGTATCAGCATAGAATGCCATCAGAGCACAAAATCCAGTCTCATTAATGTATGCCTTACCTCCCCAACTGAAATGCAAACTCTTTATGAACAAGGATCACATTTTCTGTCCTTTCGAACCATTAGAGCACCTTTTACACTGTATTAGTACCCAATGCCTATCTATATGTTGACGGATTCGGCACAGAGGTAATTCTTAATTTGTAGCATGTGGGTTAACACTTCAAGATACAGAAGAAATCTCTTCCAGAAACACAAAGAAAGAGCACTATGTAGGGAAGAAAGAGGAATATGCAGAGGCCACTCCCAAATTTACCTACCACCAAAAAATTAGCCATCTCTGGCCTTGCTCATCTGTACAAGCCAGCAGCCAGAAACGGCCGCAGGGGGCTGCTTTCATGGTGTCATGAAGAGTAGCTTATTTTGGGGGCGCCTGGGTGGCTCTGTCAGTTAAGCGTCTATCTTCGGCTCAGGGCATGATCTCCGGGTCCTGCGATTGAGCTCCGCATGGGGCTTCCTGCTCAGCGGGGAGCCTGCTACTCCCTCTCCTGCTCCCCCTGCTTGTGCTCTCTTTCACTATCTCTCTCTCTCTCAAATAAATAAAATTTTTTTTAAAAAGGTAGCTTATTGGGGCGCCTGGGTGGCTCAGTTGTTAAGCGTCTGCCTTCGGCTCAGGTCATGATCCCAGGGTCCTGGGATCGAGCCCCGCATCGGGCTCCCTGCTCCGCGGGAAGCCTGCTTCTCCCTCTCCCACTTCCCCTGCTTGTGTTCCCTCTCACACTGTATCTCTCTCCGTCAAATAAATAAATAAAATCTTTTAAAAAAATAAAATAAAATAAAAAGTTAGCTTATTTTTAATTTTCTCACAAGTAAAATGGAATCATCCAAGTTTACTCGCCATCTCCTAGAAAGGCCGAAGAGAAGGAAGACTGTACAAACCTCTTTATAAAATATATTTCAAATCAGAGACTATTAGGTGTGTTGAAGCTGAGCGCATTGTTAGGTGGCTAAAGTATATCAGGCAAAAACATCCTCAGTTGTTAATTTGTGACTGGGTTAAACTATCTATATTTAACCTGGGGATTATTTAATTAAATAGTTACCTTGGGGACTACCTGCAGTCCTTGTAGTTTGTTATGTGGAATAAAATAATCCATTTGCACTTGTGTTTACCCTTCACTTCCCAAGGCTACTTAGTTGGGTTTTTTTTTTTTCCTGTTTTAATAGCCCTAGAACCCCTAATAAAAGGGAGTTGAACAAACAGTTTGAAAACAGAGGAGTACAAACACAGAATCACAAGGTGGTCCAGCTGGAAAGAGCCTTGGGACAACTGAATCCAGCCCTCTCTTTTTACAGATGAAGTAACCAAGACCCCAAAAGTTTGGTTGACAACCCCAAGGATATGGCCAGCGAGAGAGTCTCTGCCCGCCCGATCCCCAGTGCTAGCTCTACTCTCCCTCAGCTCCTTCCAGATCTGTAACCACACTCCTGAGGGGCCTAATCTGGGAGGATGAGGGGCTCGGAGGCTCAGAAGCTATAAAGCCTATACCAATAGCAAAACTGTATCCATTCAGTATGTGCTGAGCATCTGCTAAGGGCCAGGAGACGGAACACTGGGGACAGTGTTCTACTGTCCAGGTGCCTACTTCTCCAGAATGACCTTGGAGTTTGGCAAGATGATGACCCAGGAAAAAAAAAAAATGAGTGTGACACTTTCAGAGAGTGATAAGTACTAAAATAGTAAACCAGGATGGTATAACAGGGTAAGGAGGAGGGGGCTGCTTTGGACAGGGTGTCAGGGAATCACACTGCCATCTCCCTGACTTGTGGGCAGGAGAGCACGGTGGGAGCCTGGGAAGGAGGTTGGTAAGCCCCTAGCGTTGGTTTGAACATTACCAATGACAGGAAATTCCCTACCTCCAAAGGCCAGCTCGGCTTGTGAAAAAGCTCTTTCCTGAAATGAGCTGAAATCTACCTCCCTGGGAGGAGTAACTCCTTCTCCGAGTGTCACAGAAACCCGTCAGCTAATGATGTTAAGCAGCATGTTCAAATGCAAAGCACAATCCTAAAATAAGTCAGTTGTTTCAATGTTTTGATTTTAAATGGTGTGTTTGGGAAAGTACAACATACCAAGGAGATGACTTACATGTTCTCATTCAACCTCCAGTTCGTAAAAGTGCTTCAAACCACCACTTCAAAGGAGGTTCAGACAATCAACTTCTAGAGTTCCAGACCCATCCGCGTGAGTCACCTGACATCATTCACACGACACAGCAACTCCCTTCTGTCTCAAACTCTAGCTGGGGCTTTCGAGCATCCACCCTGCTGGCTCTGTTGCCCCATCATTTGGCATGGCAAAGGAAGTTTGGCTCTGTGCGCTTTGCTTTCTAAGATATTCATGGAATCACAAACCTAAGAACTCATCTGGTCCAACCCCCTTATTTCAAAGACAAGGAAATGAAAGGCTGGAAATAAGATGTGGTCACTCAGGTTCATCAGCAAATGATGGTCAGGGTGGGACTTGTCCTCTCCGGCCTCCTAACCAGGCGAGGCAAATTTGGGCAGTGGTACTAATATAGAATCCCAGGTTCACTTTCACTGTGGCGTGGACTTCCAATCCTCCGGTGATTTTTAACGTATGTTTAAGAAGAGAAAGCCCAGCTCCCTACCACCCCTGCATGTGGACCTGCAGTCCAGGAATCGTCATAAACATCTGACTACGCACTGAAGGGGCCGGGGCCCCTATTCGGCTTTGATGTGCATTGTTCGGTTTGTGGGGGCCATCCACCATGCAGGAAGACTCAGCTCTAACTTCAAACCAAACCCAAAGCTGCAGGATAGAAGGAAAGAAGCAGAGGCAAGGACAACACAGAAACCAAAAATATTTTGGCTTTTACTTGAGCCCAGACCAACTGCCTGGCTTCCCACAATGCCTCAGGGCACTCTAGGCTGGACAGTAAAATGGTCAGGAACACTGGAAGAAAAGGCCTGAGGAAACAGGCCTTTCGGAGCCCATCAATGAAGCACCCCAAGCCTTGCCCTCCTGCCCCCAGCTTGAGGCAACTGGGGGAGGACTTGAGGAGGGGGGTGCAGGAGCTGATAGGCAGTGCTTCCTTCCTTTGCCCTCACCAGCTTCAGGGACTGGCTGGAGCGCAAGAACCTACCGCTTTCCTCCCTCTGACCCCTGCATTAGCAGGAATAAATGACTTTCTTGGGTGGATGGGGAATGCTGGAATGCCACTAAATAATTACAGTCAGCATCTCTCAGAAAAGGAAGCACCAAAAGAAGGAACACAACTCCGACAACCGTCCAGTGCCTTCCAGGGGAGGCCCCCAAGGTCCCACGTTCAGGTGGACAGTAAGGCTGGTTAGAACGCCATCACCTTAGCCCTTAGGAGGCTCCTGCAGGAGCCAGGATTTCTCCGTCACTCATTAGGCAGGACGACACCTCTCCAAGTGGTAAAATATCATTCCCCATCCCTAGTCAGACAGTAGCAGTGGCGACATGAAGACTCGGTTTGCAAGGCAGCTGCTGCACCTGAGGGTGATCCCAGTGCACTCCCCACCTCTATATTGTACCTCAGTTTCCCCATTTATAAAAGAGGCAGAAAATCAGCCTCCCCTCTGCTCACCACCCCAACCCCCTGCGCTGTGGAGAGAGTAACCAGATGGGATGGGCAACATCCCAAGAAAGGACAGGCTGAGGGGAGACATATTCTCCTCCATGCCTGTGGGGCCCCAGGGGAGAGTGACTATTAGAACCCAGATCTGCTGGGTGACCTCTAACATCTAACATCTAACGTCTGCCTCCCCATTGGAGTGTGGGGGCTGAGAGCTTGTATGGTGGGGTCAGGCAGACCGGGGTCGCAGCTCAGTCAGGTACAACTATGTGACTGGGAATACTGACTTCTTCCTGAGCCCGGCTTTCCCCATCCGGAAAATGGGTCTAATAATAGTACTTGTTTATAGGTACTGTCAAGTGAGACCGTGTGATGGAGGGCTGAAGCCAGCACCTGGCATGCATAGTAAGTCTCCGCAAATACTGAGCGGTGTTCTTATGTTTATTGTGTACATTGTGAAGAATCACCTACAGCACACACACCACAGTGAATTCAAGGCAGGACCTCCGGAAGGTGGGCCACATCAGCAAAGCGCACCAGGTTATGACACAAAAACATCTGTGGAGGAGAGGCTCTGTCCCTCCAGAGGGCCACAAGCTACTCCCACACTCTCAATGCCACCTTTGTCCGGGGGCTCGCTTCCCCAAAACTCCTTCCTCTCCACCCCATCTGGTCCTCCGCACCGTCCCATAAAGTGGACAGGGTGCGTTTCCTGTACCCATGCTGAGACAAGGAAAATGAGTCCCAGAGAGGTTAAGTGACTTGCCTAAGGTCATATCACTTGTAAGTGCCTGGGTTCTAATAGTCACTCTCCCCTGGGGATCCACAGGCATGGAGGAGAATATGTCTCCCCTCAGCCTGTCCCTTCTTGGGATGTCGCCCATCCCATCTGGTTACCCGCTCCACAGCCCAGGGGGTCGGGGTGGTGAGCAGAGGGGAGGCTGATTTTCTGCCTCTTCTATAAATGGGGAAACTGAGGTACAATATAGAGGGTTCCCCATCCAGGCCTGCTGGACAGGGTAAGATGAGGGGGAGGCCAGTGAGGTGCCAAAAGGGCCAAGTTTAAGGAGGAACTCACTTGGACCATCCTGAGTGAACATCTGACATTCTGTCCAGCTGCCTGAGCCCATCAAGCCTTGGGCCCTTCCCAGAGCACTGTCTCCACCTGCCCCCGGAGCTTCAGGTGGACAGATCTATTGGCTGAGCTGGGTATCTCCCTCAGGCAGGATCCAAGAACATTTTCCCAAAGCCTTAATACTGGAACCAAGTCCCAAACGAGTGGAATGGAACAGAGGTCAAAAGTGGTGCCCTGACGGCCACGTGAGGCTTCCATGCACCCTTGAGCCTGAGGGCCAGGGAAGACAGGCTGGGCCAGGCAGGCCCCTCGGAGGACTTACAGCCCCCATCAGCCTTAGAGAGAGATGGGCCTGGACAGGCAGGCCACGTGGGTGAATGTCAGGACAGGGATGCTGGCCTGCCCAGCCACGCTCTCCTCTCTCCAGCCCCTCAGACAGAGCTCAGCCAGGCTCCAACTTGGCCTCTCCCTACCTCACACGAAGTGTGGGAGGTACCAACTAGCCACAGGAGATTAATTTTGAATCTGCAAAGTGAAAAACTCTTTCCTAAATGCGGATGACTGTATTTACTAATTAAATTTTTGAATTTACTAATTAGCTTGCTTGCGTCTGGATTACTGTGTATTGAGCTTTTCTCAGGAAGCGACACCTGTGCACTGAGGGGCATCCAGGGTAGCGGGCAGCTGTGTGGGCTTAAAAGCCAATGTGCCCGAATTCAAATCCCACTTCACTTAGGCAAGTTTTTCAGCTGCTCTGAACCCATTCCCTCCTTCTATAACAAGGGAAGGGGAACAGGACTGATATCCTCAGGTCGTGGCTATTATAAAAATCAGCCATGGTGTCCTGAGTGCCTATAACAGGCCAGGTATTCATTTTATTTTGTTTTCTTCTTTTTTTTTTTTTTTTTGATGAATTTCACTTTTCCTGAATCTGTAGGAATACTTATAACAATGCTATAAGTGTTTACATTTATGTGTAACTTACACACAGTGAAGTGTGTAATTCTTCAGCATGTAGCTCCATGAGCTTTGGTGTGTATGAACTCTATCTTCTAATGGAATTTCTGTCATTGTAGATCACTTTTGCCTGCTTATGAACTTCATATAAATGGGCTTATACGACATGCACTCTTTTGGACTGGTTGGTTTCTTTCCCTTAACTTTATGGGGTTTTTACATTTTTTTTTAATAAAAGATTTTTTTATTTATCTTTGAGAGAGAGAGCAAGCAGAGGGGAGGAGCAGAGGAAGAGGGACAAACAGATTAAGACATAGGGCTTGATTCCACGACCTTGAGATCATGACCTGAGCCAAAATCCAAAGTTGGCTGCTTAACCGACTGAGCCACCCAGGCGCCCTGCTCCCTTAACTTTATGTTTTGGTCATTCATCCATGTCGCTGTGTTTATCAGTCATTTGTTTTTTATACAGCTGTATGATATTCCGTTGTGTGACTACATGGCAGCTTACCCATCGGACTAGATGTAACTACCATTGTCTTGTTGTTCTCATCCCATCTTGCAAATGAGGAAGCTGGGGCTCTAAGCTGCTTGCTAAGTTTTCAGCCAGACGTCACAGAGTGAGGTTGACCCTGAGCAGGGATTTGAACCCATGGCCCTCTGACGCCAAAACCAGCTCCTCACCTGGGGCAGCAAAGCCTCCCATCCCCCTGGAGCAGTGGGGTGGGCAGAAATGAACTCTGTCCCATGTGGTCATGTCCTCCTTCTCTCTGAGGTACGAGTGGGAGTCAGGGGGCAGCTACCTGACCGGCCCCGGGGGGTGAGAAAATTGCCTCAGATTTGGCCATTGCCAATATTTATGGTCACTGTACCCCAAGCTGATGGCGCAGGTATGGTTGTCACGCCTGGCTCTGTACCTTGAGACCCGGCCTTCGCCAACATGTCAAAATCACTGCAAACAGCCTAAACATGGTGGGAGCATCCTCACCCCCTGCCCAGCAGCTGGCTCTCACGGGCAGGAGGAAGGAACCTGGCCCGCCATGTGGACAGCCCCTGCCCTGGCTCCTCGGAGACTAGTTTCCCACAACAGTAACTCAGATGTAACCCTTTGTGACTCCTGCAAAAGCACTGTAGGCCCTTAGGCCAGAAGGTTTCCTGTAATCCAAGGTTTACCCACCAAAACGTGGGTCACTATAGGGACTCCTAGTGCTGGCCTGAAGGCCAAGGTTTTGTTCTGCTTTGCAACTCTCGGGATCCCTGCTTGTGCCCAGCAGACCAGAAACCGGCCTGAGAAGGGCCATCCGCAAGGCAGCAGGGGGAGGTGAGGAGCCTGGGTAGTCTCACCAGCTCCCCCTCCCCCGCCCCGCCCCATCTAAATTCAGGCACTATTTGAGGCAGTCCAGCCAGATGTGATTAAATGGTTGGCTACGTGCAGGGGAGTGAAATCCCAGGGGAAGAAGGGCACAGGGCCAACTCCCCAGGTGGCCCTGGGGCACCCTTTGCTCTGTTGATCATTAACAGAAGCCACCCCATGGCAGGCAGAGAAGGGGAAAGTCCAAGGGGGTAGCCTGCCCCTCCTCCCAGGCACTGTCCTCCAAACAGGCCAACCCCAGGCCGCGTGGGACATGAGATCATGACACTGAAGGGGTGTGTGCAGAGTCATCTAATCCAACTGGCTGCTTCTTGCGCCCCTACAAAGTCTCCAGGGGCCAAGGGAGACGGGAACTGACACTGGTCGATTTGCAGTTACTATGTGCCAGGGACTGCGCCAAATGTACTCAGCCACCAGCCGGTGACATGGTGGTGAAACGCAATCAGGAAGCTGGCCTGCCTGGGTTCAAATCCCAACGCCGCAAGCTATGTGACCAATTAGTGAACTCCTCTGCACCCCAATTCCTCCATATGGAAATGAAAGAAGTGCCTCCTCCATGGGGTCACGTGAGCATTTAACGAGCTCACGCACACGAAGTTCTGACTACCTGCCACTTATGAAGAGCTGCCATTGCTAACCGTTCACTTGATCGTCAGTCACCTCTTGAGATATAGATGAGAAATCCAAGGTTGAGTCACCTGCCCAAGGCACAGCTGACACAAAGGGAGCTGGGATCTGAACCCAGGACAGAGTGTTCCATCTCCCTTCTTCCTCCATGCCATGGAAGCTTCCTCCAGCCATGACTCTCTCCGTCCCTTTCGCAACCAGGGCTTCACGATCCAATGAGCTGCAAAACCTATGTCATGTCTGCTCCCTGCTCTCTCGAAGGTCCTCCTTTCCCCAGAGTGCCAATGAGGTACAGGAGGACCCCAACATTCCTCCTGAAATGAGGCTTCCTGGCCCAGAGAAGTAAGTCATTGCTCAGTGGCCAAAATAGCTCATTTCTTTTTGCTGCTCCAAGGGAAGAAGACCTGTAGCCAAGGGTCAGACCGCGGGTTACCAAGTCAACAGCCATGGAGGCCCTGCCCTCATGTGGGCCCCCAAACCAGAGATGCTCCAAGGTTGGGGACAGGAAGTGGGGAAGTAGTCCTTGTGCTCAAGGACCTCGCTGACAAAGGCAGACTGGCCTTTCCTGCTCCACTTCCCTTGGTGTAGACCTTACCTCCAGCCATCCCTACATGGCTCCTGACCTCCCTGCTGTAGAGGAGCTCAGGGATGGAGGTCTCCTGCGAGCTCTGGGCTCACACCTTCCTGGACCCTCAGCAGCCTAGAGCACAGGCCCCTCCATCTTCTAACATCCCGGAAGAAAGGGCCCAAAATGTTCCTGATAGTTCCTTTCCCACATAGCTTTGAACCTATCTCCTCCTCTACCTTCAAGACCTAGATGGCAGAAAATCCAACTTTGTGGTAATAACTGAGCATGGGCCTGAGCAGCTGCAATCCCAGCCTGTGTGCTTCCAATGGAGACACTTAGGTGGGGTAAAGGGTCAAGGCTTGGGGACAGGGAGCTTCCCAAGGCCATGGGAGCCTCCCCTTGCCTGTACAGGCAACCCCCACCCTCCAGGAGTCAATGCTTCTACCTTTGGTATCACTCAAGGGACCAACTCCTGCTGAAGCAATTCCAGGGAGGCCCATAGGTATGCTTAGCTCCTGGGAACCCAAACAGTGTCACCATGAGCTGAAGAACTAGAAAGATGTCTGCCATATGCTCATCTATGCCTACAGGGAATGAGCTCAAGGTAAACAATTAAATGTCTTTCTTGCCTTTAGTCAGTGAGGAAGATCACATGCCCCAACCACCACCATCACCACCCAACACACACACACACACACACACACACACACACACACACACACACACACGCCTCATTCCCTCCTTCAGGGACAACGAGCCTAGGTTCACTCCAGTCCCAAGGATGGGTGCTTTTCCCCTACCTCCACCAGCAGCCCCTGCCCTAGGAAAGGTAGTTATCCCTTTTTCTCCCTCGTGCATCTGCCTCCCCCCCCCCCCCCCCCCCCCCGCCCCGGGCAGGAACCTGCTGGCCAGGGAAGTAAGAGTTGACAGGGTAGATAAAGTAGGTCTTCTCAAGCCTCAAGGACAGCCCAGCCAATGTCTGCTGCAGACCAAACTGCCTTTGGGAGAGGCCAGGTGGAATCAAGGGGGAAATTCAACTTACTTCCTCCCACCCCCACAATTTACCAAGTGCAAGGGACCAAAGGCAGCCTCCAAAAGCAATATCCATCCCTGCCTCCCCAAAGAACTGCTCTCAAGAACCAGACTCAGGGTTTTCAGTAGGATCCAGCCCAGTGGTCATCTGGCCTTGGCTGCAGTGCTTCTAGCCAAGAGGACCCCACTCTCCCCAAGATGACAACCCACCTATTCTGCATGGCGTCGGGAGCATAATGAGACTAAGGTGGTGGGAACTCCTGAGGACTTCCTGTTATGACTGACCGGTTTAATGGCCACGTCCCCCTAACAGCCCTCCAGATACAGAAGTGCATGTCAGCTCCAGGGGGAACCACCCCCATCCCCAGGGCTCTGGTTTGGGACCCTGACCATCTTAGATGCTCCTCTCCAAGCCGCCAATGCTTCATCATGCCCACTCAAACCCGAACTGGCTGGAGTACCATGTGCTAGGCTCCCCCTCCACCATTTTGGCACTCCAATCACCACCCAAAGGAATGAAGACCGCGGACAGAAGACTGGAAAACCATGGGCCTCAGCTTTTCTGAAGTCCCTCCAAAGCTGCCCGGGTGCCCAAGGCTGGTCCACTGTCAAGAACCAACACACTGGGAAGATAACAGAGAAATGCGGGCTCCTTTGCAATAAATTTCCATCCCATCCCCTCTACGCTGAGACTTCCGGCACCAACAGAGGGAGGAGGAAAAAAAACCACCAGTGCCCCTCCTCCTCCCCAGCACCTGCGTCCTATACAAAGGACGAACCTACAGGCAAAGTAAAACCACAAACCAAGTAAAACCAGCTTCACCATCCGTGTTTCTTGAAAAAAACGGGGTTTATTGATTTTTAAACTGCAAATAGTCGTTACAAAAAGTTTTTTTTCTTTTAAATAAATTCACACAAAGAAAGAGAAATAGAAAGCGACGGTAGTGACCAGCAAGAGGAATAATAATTACATTCATCTTAATGTGTGTGCCAGTTCTGTTTGCATTAACATTAGAAAACTCCAAAACCTGGAATCCAGAACCTCAAATCTGCAATCGGAATGTCTTGAGATGGGCACGTGGAAGTCAAAGGGTTTCTTTTTTTTTTTTTCCCTTTTAGAAGCCATACATAAAAGTTGTTTTCCTTCTGTACTGTCACAGAACTTTGACATACATTCTCAGTCCTAGCTGTGAAAAGGCCTAAAGAAGAAGAAACTCAATTTGCAGTCCAACACAAAGGGGGGAAATTTCTAAAATAAATAATCCAACAGTTTTTTGCATTTTTTTTAAATTAATTTTTCATTTTTTTAAAATAAAATAACCAAAAAAAGTGTAAAGTTACAAAAAATGTCGTTGAAGAATAATATATTAAAACTGTGGAAAAAAAAAGGAAAAGACACGTCACAAAATTTTAAGATTAATATGAAGATCATAATTTAACATAAAAGAATATATTCTATGGATTTGTCATCCCGATAAATATGAACAAAATTAACAAAAAAAAGCATAGTTTTGGCAATAAATACGTTTTGATAAGTTAAATAAGCTTTTTTATATTGATGTGCAGTGACAAGCAAAATTTTTGCTCTCCAATTTCTGAAAGTTATATGAAGTTTAAAACCCAGGGAAAAAAGCATGGCGTGAGTGCTCTAAGGATAGACCTACGGTATTCTAGAGCAAAAACCATTAAAGCTACTTCTACAGGAAATCGTTTTACACAGATATTGTATGTGGAATGAATACCATTAACTGCTCACCCCTTACATGTTTTTTTTAGCTTTTCTCTCATTTTTTTGTTATTTTTTTGTTTAAAGATGTCACATATGAACTGGGGAACTTTAGCACCAAAATCAAGTCTCTCATAGTCCATCTAGCTTCCCCATCCTCCCCACTTAAAAAAAAAAAAAGAAAAAAAGGAAAAAAATTAAATCACAAAGTCCCACTTCTGTCACAATCTTCATCCACTTTTTCAGTCTTCCTTCCTGTAGACCTACACGAACCCAGGCAAGATTAGTCAACAGAGGTTCAGGTCGGGAAGAAAAAGGTTTTGAATGTCAAGATAGGTTTCCCCAAAAACCCGAGTCTGGCAACAACTCTCCCAAGAGGGGTGTGGGGGTCGTGGGGAGAGGGAGGAGGAAGTGTGTGGGAGGCTGAAATACGGGAAGGTGCAGTTGGGTCGCCAGTGGAGGGAGCTGCTGGTTCTGGGTCCCCTCCCCCTCCCCATGGGCAGAGGCTCCGGGAGGCCCACGGGTGCCCTCTGGCGCTGAAGAGGTAATGTAGTCACAGTGACAAAGTTAGATTACAAGGCACTAAATTGCTTCTGTAAACTGTTACTGCTTTTTCTTTTGTGATTTGGCACTTAAGGCTTAAGCCGGGGGCGGGAGGGGGGAAGGGGGGAAGGCATCTACTGACAAATATGGGACTTGTCTGTTATGCGTGGTAAGTGGGCTATAAAATCGAGGAGGGGGGGTTTCAAGCCAGAGGAAGCTATTGACAAATTGACTTGTCCTTATGTTGGGGGGGGGCGGTTAGGAGGGGGGAAAGGGAGGGGGCATTCCAAGGCTCTGGGGGAAAGGGGTTGAGCTTAACCTTGTTAATGCAGGGGTTGTCGGGAATCATATGGGTAGGGAGGTGAGGGTAAGGATGGGAGGGGTGGAGTAGGCAGGGAGTCCCTCCCTACCCTGGTTTAGTCATCTGAGATGGAAAGTCTGCTGAAAATGGGCAGGCGTCTTGAGTTGTCCAAGGTGGGGGAATCAGAGCCACTGTGGCTACTGCTGGAGCTGCTCAGATAGCCCTCCTGGTCCGAGAGCGAATCCTGAGGGCTGGGGGGAGAGTCAAACATGTGAGGGGACTCGGACATGGGCCGGAAGAGGAAGGTGGTTGGGGAGCCACCCCCAGGCAGCCCCATGCTAGGGGCAAAGAGGCTCGCCAGCTCCTGGCTGGAGAAGGCGAAGGGGTTATTGGTGCCATCTGGCAGGGTGGGTGAGCCCAGGAGGTCATCAGCGCTCAGGATGGGGGGTGGGGTGATGGATGTGGGGCTGTCCAGCAGCCCCGTGGCAGCGGCGGTGGCAGCGGCACTGGGAAACCCCGCAAAGCTAAAGCTATGCTGGAGGCGGGGACGGTCAGCGGAGAGGTCCCGGGCCCCGGCCAGGGCGCGGCGCTCCTCGGCGTTGTGGATGAAGTGGCAGCGGGGCCCATATGGGCAAAAGCCGATGGTGTGGAAGGTGCGGCACAGCTCCGTCTTGTACTTGGGGTGACGGGTCAGACTTCGGAGCTCGTGGATGCCATGCGCGAACTGGCACTTGTCCCCGTACTTACAGGCGCCGTTCTCCTCAAAAGGCCGGCACAGCTCCGTCTTGTAGCGGCTGGAGTTGACCTGGCCGCTCCCCGGCTGCTTCTGGGTGGGCAGCAGCCGCTCGCCCCCTTCTGAGAAAGAGCGGTCTCGGAAACGGCTGTCGCGGGAGCTCAGAGCTGGGGCCGGCTCGCCCTTGAGGCTGCTGAGGAGCTGGTTCTGGTGGAACTTGGAGCTGGGCAGGGTGACTGAGTGCCTCCGGGGGAAGCCCCCACCGGCAGGGGTGCCCACCGCCTTCCTGTCCAGCAGGCAGCCCCCTGCACTGGGAGTACTGTAGTTGAGCATCTTGTTACCCTGGAGGGAAGGGAGGGAAGAGAGCGTGGTTAGTGACAAAGGCCATCCACCAGGGCCAAGAAAGGGACCGCTAAGGGCAGCCCCTCCACAAGCAAAAATGCCCCTTGTGTCTCTAAGGAACCATCTCTAACTCTGTCCTGGCAAGCCCCTCCCACTCCTCCCCCTGCGACCAGTCACCTAAGCTTTACTTTGGCCCCCTACAGAAGAAACCACAAAATCCCCCCTGGTATGAAACTGTTATACATGCAGCCTACTCCCTGCACACCCCTGGACTGTGCCCCCACATCCTGTCCCCAAAGGTACCTCGTTCATCCACAAAATCTAACTTCTGTACCTTCCAAATAGATTCCTCAGCTCAAAATATCTCACACAACTCAAGACTTCTCCAGATTCCCCTTCCGCCTAACAAAACCAGGTAAACCTCAGGAGACTATGAGTACCTCCCTTTTAATCAGTCCCGCCTTCATTAACCACACACACACACACACACACACACACACACACACACACAACCTGCCCTAAGACTCTCCACTTCCTCCTTCAGAGGTGTTCCCTTCCTTTGGCAACAGGTTTCCAGACTGCCTTTATCTTGCTGAGCGGTGGGGGAGAGGGAGGGGGCAGGAGAAATCCTAGGTCAGGGGTGGGGGTCAGGGCCAGGAGAAGGAAGGTTGGGATTCCTAAAAACAATATGCATCGCCCCATGCTTGGGGAAGGGGTGCCTTCTACAATCTCCCCACCATTCTCAGCCTACCCCACCCCCTCCACTGGGAAGATGCCTTTGCTGTTAGTCTTCTGGCTGCAAGGGCAGGCTTGGATAAGAGCGCCAGTGTTTAATCTTTAACGCAAAGCTGCAGGTGGGAAGGAAAAGGAAGGCACCAAATCCCCCCACCCGCCTCCCAGTCAATAGTGGATTTGGGGGGAGGGAAGCAGAGCCACCACAAACAGGTTTCTGTTCCAATGGGCCCCTGGTCACCTGCCCAATCTGTACCCAAGGTTTGGAAAGGGTGCAAGCCAGGGACCTGGGAGTTGGCTCTCAGCCCATGTGGGTGTCATTGTGCAAATTCTAAAGTTGGTCCCTTAGGATCAGCTGCAGGGGATCGGGAATCTGTAACAGCAACCACCCCACGGAGCGGATTACAGGAACCAAGTTGAGAGCCGGTTCCCAACAATAAGGTTCATTTAAAAAGTCCTGTGGGGGAGGGGGGATGTGCAGAGGGCGAGAAAAAGAGAAATAGATCAAAGAGCGAGAAAGCCAGGAAGAGAAGGAAAAGTGCAGGAGAGCTCAGGGAGCCGCCAGGGCAACAGGAGTCTGGGAAGGCGCAAGGAGGGAAGGAAGCTGAAATTCAAACTTTTTTTGATGTTGCTCTTCAGCTCCTCGGCCTCCCTGCACCCCAGCCCTGCAGCCCTGGGGCCCTGGAAGCTGGGCCGACTGGAGAAGCAAGCTGAGAAAAGAAAGCGACATGACCCAACGTGTTTAAAAGAAGGCAAACACTTTAGCAATTAAAAGTAGCCTAGCAGCTCCCCGCTTTCAAACTGGGGAGAGGGAGCGAAAATAATTTAACATCCATTGGCTTTTGCTATGTACACCTAAACCACACTCCTGGAACATTCGGTATTTAAAACCTGCTTTTTTTCCACACCGGCTGGCAAGCTACACCACTTAAGGAGGCCCCATTAAATCCTTCCTCACAGAGCCCCTTGAGCTCAGGCCGGCATTTTGTTGTCGAGTCCCCCCACCCCCTCGGAAAACAGGTAAAGGGGTCAACCCTAGTCCCATTTTCACCCCAAAGTTTGCAGCACTGTAGGCTATCACAGAAGGAAGCTCCACTGCAAACCCTTTTGCAACATCCTTTTGAATCACAACTCTTGGCCTTTTTCTCGCAGATTCCCAGCCCTTCCACATCAGAGGAAGAAATCTCCCAGCAAAGCGTCCTCCCGAGACTCAACTTCCCCAAGGGGAGCCCCTGCTGATCCCACAGGCTGGCGGTGTGGCTGGAGAGACTCGAACCCCTCCCGGCGGCGGAAGACCCGGAGCGCGCACCGGGCAGCCCTAGCAGATCAGCGAAACCGGGCTCAAGCAGCACATTAGGGACGACAGAACCACCACAAAACTGCCCCAGTCCACCAATGCCCCGTGTCCCCAGGGCAGCCCCGCCGCTAAAACTTCGCCCCCCAAAACTCTGGTCTCCAAATGCCTATGCAGTCGCCGCGAGGACCTGTTGAAACTCAGGGCGGAGAGCGCCAAATTCCTTTAAACTGGGGGGGAAATGAGGCAGAAAAAAGACCCATCTCGCCTAGCCTCCTCTCCTCCCTGCTTCCCAAGACCTGAACTTTTGGGGGTTCTTTCTTTAGGCAAAAAAGGAAAAAGAAAACTTTGAGAAGCAAACCCTCCGCCCCACTTTACCTTGCATAAAACTTCGCTCAAGTCGAAGATGGTGGCAGACACGAGGGTGGTGGTCATCCTGGGCGCTCGCACGGGGCAGGGATGGGGATCTGGTGTGTCGCGAAGGTCTCGGTGCGGGGAAGGCGCAGCCTCCGGCTCTCCGGTCTGGAGTCCCACACGCCTGCTCCCGGCGCCCCTCGCCTTTCTGACTCTCCTCGACCGCGGCGCGCGAAGCCCAATTTATAAAGTTCAGATTTGGTGGGCTGGGGGAGGAGGAGCTTTAAACTTATTTAAATGAGGAAGAGGAGGGAAAAAAAGTTGATTGACACTGAAGTTGAATCAGCCATGCGGTCAAACTCCGGGGGGAAAAAAAAAAGAAACTTTCAAAAGGAAGAGGGGGGAGGGGAAACGAGGAAAGAAGCCGAAGAAGAAGAAAAAAAAAAAAAACCCAACTGGGAGCCGCGCACAACTTTTTTTTCTTAAAGAGGAAAAGTTTCGAGTCCGCTCGCTCGGCTACCCGGCGCTTGGGGCGCCCCTCTCTGGGGCCGAGCGGCGCGAGGGGGAGGGGCGCGCCCCCCCTTTGTCAGGCTGCGAGCGCGGCTCTGTGACATCACTCATTCCACCCTCTTCGGGGTTCTTGTTGTTGTGTTGTTGTTTTTTTGTCGGGCAGGAAGGCCGGCTCGACTTTCTCTTTTTGCAAGCGGGAGCAGAAGCCGGTCCTTAGCGCCCGGGCTGCGGTTTCCATCTTGAGCAGATCTCCCCCTGAAACTTCTCCAAGTGCCCCCCACAACTTACTCTTTTCCCGAGTTCTCGTCCTCATTCGGCTGCCTTCCGCAACCGGGCAGGGCCAAGAGATCGGGAATTTGGGACGCACAAAGCATTCAGGTCTAGGGGTTTCGGGTTTTTGTTTTGTTTTTTTCAGCAGGACGTGGCGGAGGTAGAGTGGTGGGGGAAACTAGGGAGACTTTTTCTCCGGGGATGACCCGGCCCGGCGGGGCGAGCGCAGCACGATTTCGCGCGCCGCACGCGTCTACACTCTCCTGCGCTTTGCAGCCGGACGGCGGGGGCCGGGGGGGGGGGGGCGCGGAAAAGACCACCGCCCGGGCCGATTACTTGTTTAACAGGCCTCGGAGTGGGATTTATTTCATGCGTCCAACCTTAAAGTTTTTCATAAAGAAAACTCGAACCCTTATGAATGCCCTTTCCAGTCTGCCCCCCCCCCCGCCGAATTAAAAAAAAATCATTAACGCACAACTTTCCACGCGCGCTCTGAACTAGGGGGCACACACACACCCCTAGACGCTTGAACAATGAAAAAAAGTTACTTTGGCAAGAATGAAGGTAAAGAAATGGGGGAGGCGACACTTTTAACTTTTTGTTGCTTCTCCCCCGCCCCCACGGGAACGGAACATATGGCTTGTCACGCTGTGCTGTTTTGGCGGGATGGGGGGAGGAGGGTATGGGACCCTCGAAACCGAAAGCCCCCCCCCCAATAGATTACTCCTTTTAAGACTGTTATATATTTACTGTTAGGTTCGGATGCCTCTCCATCCACCCGAATAAAAAGTTGTTAATGTGTCGCCCACGGTCCCCCGGGTGCTGGAGCGAAGACCCAGGCGGAAATCGCGGGGCTGTGTTTCTTTCCTATTTCCCCGCGTGCCTGGCCGCCTCCTCGGCCCTCGCACGTTTCTTCCCAGCACTCGAAGCCGCCGGGTCTGTTATGAAACCCCGAGCGCTGAGTGGCTAAGAGCGGGTTCCATTGCGATGTAATTAGGTCACCCCATTATGAGCACGTTTCTTTGGAAAGGACAGGGCGGGCGGAGCAGAGCGCTCCAGTCGCGCTCTCACCACCACCACCCACCCACCCACCCACCCACACACACACGCATTTTTATTACATTTCTGATGTGTTCGTCAACCTCCGAGCAGACCCAGGGAAACCTTCCAAATCACAACGAAAGGAACCGGTTGTTTTTCATCTTTGCGAAACACACAACTTTTGCTGCAGCCATGAATCTACGTGATCTCAGCCCGATCTGCTTTTATTTGGCCCCTCAGACTTAAAATGATGGCCCCCGTTTTTAACCCGGCTGCTGCCCCTTGCCTTTCCTTCTGCTGCCGTCCAGCCTCCTGTTGCTCCCCCCCCATCCCATTTTTCAGCTTTTCATGAAATCTGGCAAGCGCCATAAAGGGAAATAACTTCCATCCACCTTAATTTAAATCATACAAGTGTAGGTTTCTTTCTTAAAGGGGTGTTTGCTCGCTCCTTTCCCCAGCTCCAAGAAGGGGTGGGGGGGGCTCGTGCAGTTTCTTGGTGATGAGGTAATGAGTTCCAGATTTCAGGACAGAGCAGGCTGCGCGTTAAAACCACAAGATTAGTCTGCGTCCTGATGTGAAGCTATTTCGTCTTTTTATCTCCCTCCCCCTCCACCACCAAAAAAGGCCCATTGGTCTTTAACTCTGGATGGTTCGCGAAGCTCTGCTGGGGAGACGGAGGAGGGGTGGAGAAGCGAGGGAGAAGGGGGCCCCCGAGCGGGTGGGGCCGCCTTCCCGGCCCCAGGCCCGGCCCGCACCCGCTGTCCCCCCGCGGCTGCAGGACCGGCCAGAAGTACCGTCACGCGGCCCCGGCGCCGCAGGCTAGCTAAAAATGCTTTTTTTCTTTTTCTCCCCCCCCCCCCCAAAAGAACGCCGATTCCTCGAATTTCCTCCGCTTTTCCAACTCCCGGCCGCTGCTCCCCTCCCCCGCTCCCGGGGCGAGGGCTCCGCGGGGCGGCGGCCTGGCCCGCTCGCTCCGGAGTTGTTTACCGGCCCCGCCGACCCACCGAGTTTGTTCCAGCTCCCAGAGCCTGTCTCTATAATTAAACTCTTTTTTAATTGTCGGGTTGAAACGTCATTTCGGGGACTTTCCAAGGGTGAGGGAGCTGGGGGGAGGGAGCGAGCCTCCTTAACCCTTCGCTGACCCGGCGGGCCGGGGAGCCGCGTCCAGCCGGGCCGAGGAGGGCTGGGAGTCCGGGGGCCCGAGCCGGCGCGCCTCGACCGGACGTGCTCTGCAGGTGCCCGATGGCGACGGGGATGGCCTCGAGCCCCGGCCACGGCAGGAAGCCGGGCAAAAGCCATGCGCCGCCCTCCCCGCCTCCTTCGCCAGGCAGTCGGCGCTCGGGTTCCTAACTCGCGCCGGGTCGGGAGAAGCCGCCCCTTCACCTGCACTGCCGCTTCCGACCGGGAGGCGATCGGCCGGGTCCCCAGTCTAAGGCCCGACTTCGGGCCCTCCCTGCTCCCTTGGAGCCGATACCCTCTCGAGGAGGGGCTAACCAGGTATTTTTGGCTTGGGGGGTGTTAGGTTTTGTTCAAGGAAGAAAGTGAAAGTCCTCGGAATTAGGGGAGCGCGACAGACATATTCATGGGCCAGTCTGGACCGTGGGCGCACCTCGCAGCAGGTTAGAGAGTGGGGTGCCGAGCCCCTAGTCGGCCCGGCCTTGATCACCGTCACCAGCACGCTCCAAGGCACCCCTCCCTGGGATCCCCTCCTGGCCCTGGTTGCAATACAGGACCTGCCATTCCAGAGCCCTTTGGCTTCAGGTCATTTGCATAAACCCCCAAATTCTTTGGATTGGGTCTCGCCCTGCCCCCCCCACCCCCCAAATTCTTCTACCTGAGACCCTGGGACAGCTGTAAGGTCTCTGGATTAGAGGAGAGGGAGGTAGGGACAAGTGCGGCCTGAGAGTTAGCCTGGTTTAGAGTTCACCTGTAGTGCCCGTGGAATGCATATTCCTCTCCTTGGACCCAGGCCCAGTGAATCAGATGCTTTGAGGTGGGATCAGGAATCTGCATTTTTAGTAATTTCCTGCTAGTGACTCAGATGTTAGGGGTTTGGGAATCATTGGTCCAAGACTTTGAAGTTGGGCCATCTGGATCCAAATCTTGGCTCTGCCATTTTCTAGCTGTGTGACTTTTCAAGACCCTGACCAAAGCCTCTGTTTTCTCATCTCTAGAATATGGATAATAGTCCTGCCTAAAACTGGCCGATAAAGTGCTTAGTTTCAAGCCCAGCAGAACCCTTTTATCTGCCTAGCCATTGTATGTAAACTAAACCATTCTTGGGGTCCTTATTACACCACAAAGCACCTTTGGGGGAGTATTCACTTTGCAAAAGGATTCTTCAGTATAAACATCCATGAAGTGGTCAGCTAACACCTTTGACCACTGCTTCACCTCCTCCTTTCTTGCCTGGGCCTGCCTAGGGACACAAGAAAGCTGCTGAGTTTTGAGCCACCTAAACTTTGATGGGAAGCCCAATTCTGCCAGCGAGTCACCAGTTGCACAACCTCGAGCAGGTCCCTTAGCCTCTGGGATGGTGGGGAGGGTTAAACTCTTCCAGCCAGTGCTTAGCTCAGACAGCCCCTTGCCCTCCAGTCACTCCCAAACTGCTATAGCAGCTGCTGGTGGTTGCTGCACACCCCTCCCTGGGGCTTTGCTCAAGAGGTTCTTCTGTGGGGATTTCAGGCAGCTCCCTGAGCAGGCAAACCGCCTCTCTCCCAGCCGTGCCACTGCAGCCTACAGCACTCCAGCCTTCTGCTGCATTTTATGGGAATTACCTGTTTATTCCCACTGGACTAGGAACTCCTTGAGGATGAGGGCAGCTCTATTACCTGGGCCTCAGGAGTAGGTCCTGAGTAGGTATGCAATACATAATACATTTTTTCAGTCATTACTGAACCTTGCCGTTGCAACCACTTGGACATGTTGGTTACCCTACATTTGGCATTGGGAATAAAAGGACCACAGAGGTTCCAGCAGTGGCAGAAAGGGAGGGCTTGGGCTCTGCCACAAGGGGAGATGGCAGTATTAGCCCTGGGAGGCTCAGAAGGCCAGAGCTGGTCATTCAGGGAGGCTGGGTTTCCGCAGCTCACCCAGGGCATGTTCTGTGCAGCTGTTGAGAGGTGACAGAGTCTAATGGAATGAGCACTGGTCTAGGAGTCAGGACTCTGGATTCTAGAGCTCCTTTGCTTCTAGTTCAGTAGGTCATTCTCTACTTTGGCCTTCCCTGTTCTGCTCTGTAGATGGAGAGCGTTGGGCTGGACAGGTGGTGCTCAACCATCACCCTGAGCAGAATTATCTGGGGAGGTTTTAAAACTATACAGATGCCCTGTCCCACCCCATCCCACCCCACCTCCAAAAATTCCACTTCAGTTGGTCTAGGGTGAGGCCCAGCATCTGTATCTTCAAAGCTCCCCAGATGATTCTATTATGAAGCCAGAAACACTGGATTTGTTTATTTTAGAGCAGTAGTTCTCAACCAGGCAGGATTTCACCCCCCAGTAAACGTTTCGCAGTGTCTAGATACACTTTTGGTTGTCACTATTGGGGGAAGGAAGGTCAATGCTATTGGCATCTAGAAAGTAGAGTTCAGATACCCTGCTAAACATCCACACAGCAGCCCCCACAACAAAATGTATCTGGCCCAAAATGTGAATAGTACCCAAACTGGGAAACCCAGTTTTAGAGGTTCTTTCCAACTCCAAGATTCCTGTGTACTTAGTTAGGCTCTATCCCCACTCTCCCTCAAACCCCTCTCCTTAGGGCAGCCCAGTGATATTTTTCAAAACCTAGATCTGATCTTATGTTACACTTGCCTAAAACCCTTGGCTGCCCATCCTTTTAGAATAAAACCATAGCCTCAGTCCAGCAGAATCTGACTCTTACTGTTCCAGCCTGGGCTTTCATACCCCTCCCTCCCCATCACCACCTCTCCCACCCCTCAGGGCATTCCCTGTGCTCTGGTCAGTTTCAGATGAAAATGAACAATACTTCCTTCTGCCCCAGGGCCTTGGCACTTGCTATTTCTTCTATCTGAATTGACCTTCCTTTGGCCCAAGTAAGTTGTAAATCATCCTTTAGAATCCAGCTCAAGCATCACTTCCTCAACCATTCTTGGAGTCGGCTCCCCTCAACAAGGCAAGGAATCTATCTTCTCTCTCATGTCCTCATGCCATGTTCATTTCCTCCAGAGTAGTTATTTCAGTTTATGAGTATATATTCATTCCTGTAACATTTTTTTTACATTTTTTTTTAAGATTTTATTTATTTATTTGACAGAGAAAGACACAGCGAGAGAGGGAACACAAGCAGGGGGAGCGGGAGAGGGAGAAGCAGGCTTCCCGCGGAGCAGGGAGCCCGACATGGGGCTCGATCCCAGGACCCTAGGATCACGACCTGAGCCGAAGGCAGACACTTCACGACTGAGCCACCCAGGCGCCCCCATTTTTTTTTTTACTTTTTAATTTAATACAGAAAAATTGACCTATATTTGGTGTACAGACTTTTAACATCAATAGATTGATGTAACCACCACCATGATCAGGAAACAGAACAGCTCATTACTCCCAAAACATCTCTCATGCTACCCCCTTGTAGTCAGGCCCTTCCCCATCCTTTAGTCTGCTACCACTGATCTGTTCCCTATACTGTCATTTCATCTTTTCCGCAACGCCATATAAGTAAAATCGCATAGTATGTATGATTTCACAGGACATAATGCCTTCCAGATTTATCCATGTTGTCGCATGTATCAGTAGTTCATTCCATCTTATTGAAGACTACTGTTTCACTGTACGGGTACACCATTGTTTATCCATTCATCTATTGAAGGACATTGGATTATTTTCAGTTTGGGGCCATTATGAATAGAGCTGCAGTAAACGTTTGTGTGCAGATTTTTGTGTGAACACTGTGCCTGTTTCTCCAGGGTAAGTAAGTAGGAGTGGGACTGCTGGGCCAAATGGTAAGTGTATGTGGAAGTTTATAAGCAATTGCCAAACTGTTTCCCAGAGTGGATATACCATCATGCATCTCCAACAGTAATATATGAGAGTTTCTGATTGCTCTACATCACTTAACCTCACGAACACTTAAAATTGTCAGTATTTTTTATTTTAGTCGTTCCAATAGGTGCGTAGTGGTATTAATTTGCCTTTCATTCATGACTAATGATGTACACATCTTTCATGTGCTTATTTGCCGTCTGTGTGTCCTCTTTGGTAAAGTATCTGTTCAAGTCTTTTGCCCATTTTTTAACTGGGTCATTTGTTTTCTTACTGTTGAGTTTTGAGAGTTCTTTATATATTCTGGCTCCAGTTGCTTTGTGGGATATGTAATTTGCAAATATTTTCTTCAGTCTGCACCTTATCTTTTCATTCTCTGAGCAAAATATCTTTCGGAGAGCAGAAGTTTTTCATTTTGATGTTTAGTTTTTCAGTTTTATCTTTTGTGGATGATGCTTTTAGTGGCCCATCCAAGACTCTTTGCCTGACCCTATGTCATTAAGATTCTCTCTTCTTCTAAAGTTTAATAATTTTGTTTTACACTTAGATCTATGATCTATTTGGAATTAGTTTTTATATATGATGGGAAATTTAGATTGAGGTTTGCTTTTTTGCCTATGCATGTCCCGTCCCAGCACTGTTTATTAAAAGACTATCATTTCTCCATTGAATTGTTTGTGCCTGTCCAAAAATCAGTTTGCCATTGTTATATGGGTCTCTTGATTCTGTTCCTTTGATGTGTGTGTTCACTCCTTTGCCAGTGTTACACTGTCTTGATTATTGTAGCTTTATGGTAAGTCCTAAAATCAGGTGGTGTAATTCCTCCAACTTTATTCTTATTTTGCAAAACTGTTTCACCTATTCTAGTTACTTTGCCTTTTCATATAAATTTCAGAATCAGGGGCACCTGGGTGGCTCAGTCGGTTAAGTGTCTGCCTTCAGCTCAGGTCATGATCCCAGGATTCAGGGATCAAGCCCCGCATTGGGCTCCCCACTCAGCAGGGAGTCTGCCTCTCCCTCTCCCTCTCCCGGCCGCTCTGCCTACTTGTGCTCTCTCTCTCTGTGTCAAATAAATAAATAAAATCTTTAAAAAAAAATCAGAATCAGCTTGTCTATCTGTATCTACAAAAAAATATCATACTGGGAATTTTGTTAGAATTGCATTACATCTACAGATCAATTCAGGAAAAATGACATCTTTGCTGTGTGGAGTCTTCTAATCCACATACATGGTATGTCTATTTATTGAGGTCTTTGATTCCTTTAATTGGTGTTCTGTAGTTTTTAGCATATAAATCCTATACATGTTTTGTTAGATTTATACCTACTATTTCCCCATTTGGAGGAACTATTATAATATTTCTCTTAATTTCAGTTTCTAACTTTTTATTACTAGCTTATAGGAATACAGTTTTCTGTGTACTGGCCTTATATCCTTTGATCTTACAAAAGTCACTTCAGTTGTAAACTTTTTTTTGTAGACTCCTTTGGTTTTGTTTTTTGTGTGTTTTGTTGTTGTTGGGGTTTTTTGTTTTTTTGGGTTTTTTTGAGAGAGACAGAGAGACCAAGAGCATGCACGTGAGCAGGGGCTGGGGCAGAGGGGGAGGGAGAGAGAGCATCTCAAGCAGGCTCCACACCTAGCACAGAGCTCAATCTCATGATTGATCGGAAATCAAGAGTCAGACACCCAACCGACTGAGCCACCCAGGCACCCCTGTGTGTTTGTTTGTTTTTTAACATAGACAATAATGTTATTCACAAAAGGGAACAGCTTAATTTCTTCCTTTCCAATCTCACGCATTTCATTTCTTTTTCTTGCCTTATTGCCCCATCTAGGACTTATGGTATATAATATTGGATAGGCATAGTGAGAGTGGACACCCTCACCTGATCCCAATCTTAGGGGAAAGCATTCAGTCTTTTCCTATTAAGGACAACATTAGTTGCAAGGGGTTTTTTTTATAGTCATTTACCTTTTGACATCTCCCTTCCCGTGAGGACGTATGCTCTGTCTGCTCTCAACTCAACCCGCGGTGCCTGGAACAGAACCTAGCACACGGTGGGCTCTCAGTCAGTGGTTCTCTACTTTAGGGACTTAGCCAGCCATAACCGCTGCCCTCATGACGGACAGCGGAGCGGCCTGCCTGAACATTCAGACATTGTGAAGAATAATCTTACAATAAATACCCTGGTGGATCCAAGGAGGCATTAGCCCCATCGCGTTGACTACTTGAAGCTGGAGCCCATCTGCAGATCAGCTTTCTAGCAAGCCATACTGTGTGGAAGGCGTAGTTGTCAATGAGGAGTAGGTGACTGCAGGACCATGATTATCTCAGATTGAGAGCATTCCATTCCCAAAGAGAATTTAAACAAAAAGCTCTCGGCTCTGAAAAACAGGGGCTTTCAGGGGAAAGAGTCACACTACTCTGAAATCTTAGGCCCTCAGATGGGTGGGGTTGTTTCGCTAAATTTATTTCAGCCGCTTATAGAAACACAAGGGGGGGGAGGTGGCTGCTTGCACACCAGCCCTGGCTCTGGAGTATTAATATCTGCCGGGTCAGGCTTTTATTTGGGTTTTGTTTCACCTTTGGGGGGCGGGGAAGCAGGCAGGCAGGCAGCAAGCAGGAATATCTCGCAGCTGCGCAGCTTCTGAGCTGTGCTGCCCCACCTTCCTCCCTGTGCCTTCCCAGCAGGCCAAACCCAGCCCCCTCCCACCGCACCTTAGGGGGGCTCTCTACCCACTGAACACCAAGCTGTCTCATCCAGGCACCTCTGACCTCTGCTCTTCTCCCATTCCCAGAAGGGGTCTGAGCCCTCCAAGAGAGTGAGAGATCCAACCTGGTTGTTTGCTTTCTGGCACAAAGTGTGGGTACCTTTCTCCCTGGCCCCATCAGCACCCCCTGCCCAATCCCACACACCCCCATCCTCAGTGGCTCTACTGTTTAAATGTGGGGAGTTCTTGGGTATGAAATCCGGGCCTTTTCAATCCTGTCTTCCTTCTCCTCAGCCTCCCCCAAGCACCAAACACACATTTTTCTCTGCCTGATACCTGAACGGTCTCTCGTGTCACACACACCCCCATACGTAGAAAAGGGGGTTAAATGAAACCACTATGTTGCTTCTTAAAAACCTGTTCTTGTGCTGAATTTGGAATGCTTTATGGAACACAGGTTAATCACCTCCCACAAATGTGGGAGAAACTGAGGCACAGGAAGGGGAGGTGAGCTCTGTGTCCACCGACTGGCTCTCAGAGGTACCCACTGAACCCGAAAGGACCAGAGAAAGATGGGGCCCTGTGTCGCGGAACTTGCTGCTATGCAGCCTGCTCTCCGAGGACAGAAAGAGAAGACACACACAAGGAAGCTAAAAAATCTGCTGGGCTTGTGACTCAAATAATTACATGAGACTATGGAGAAGTACCACACACAGTCTCGTTCCTTGGCAAACTCCTGTTCCGGGGTCACCAGGGAGGATGCGGAAAGGAGCATCGTCCTCTCTGCTCCCCAGCCCCCAGGTAGAAGGACTGAACAGGGACTGGTGGGAGGGAAGGTGGCCTGGGGCAGGAGGCCCGGAGAGGCCTGACATGAAGATTCTCTAGGGGATTCTTGCTCCTAACTGGGGTGGTTGCTTCAGAGAGAATGAAGGCCACAGACATACTTATAAGCTGTAACGTGCTCACGAGTAAACTAAGTTTCTCTTTTGTCCTAGCCCCCAGCCAGTTTGCTTTGGAATTATCCTCCAGACCTCTCCCCCAGTGCCCAGCCCAGAAAGGGACCAACCCCACCCAGGGGAGCTGTTCCTTTGAGAAGCAGGACCCACCTCCCCAGCCAGAGCAGGGATCAGACAACTCTTGGAGGCTCATCACACAGGCAGCCAGAGAGAGGATGGATTTCTGCCACAGCCCTGTGACTTCTTCCGAGCTGAATTTCTCCTGCCAACTGCACCCTCCACCCTGCGGGGGCCACGGGCCCCCCAAACCCAGGCCTGCCCTCATCTGACCAAAGGCAACCAGATCTGCTGCAGCTGTTCAGGGAGAGAACAAGCTCTCCCAGAGACCGTGGAAGTGGCTAGGGAAAGATTCCTGCCAGCCTGGGGGTGTAAATATTTATACAACGTGGTATGTGGGAAGAGGGAAGGCAGAGGGAGGTGGCAGGAACGAGGTGCACTGAGGCCGCAGGGTGTAAGGAGCCTGCTCTTCGGGCTCAGGTGGGAAGGGCGAGAGGCTGCTAGGATCCTACCCCCCACCCCGAATTCCTACATCAAAGAGGCCTGTCTTTGCCCCCAGCCTTCCGGCCAGAGTTGAGAGGAGAACTTAGAAGAAAGTTCACCATCCTTCCCCTAAGTCCCCTAAACGTTCCTCCGGATTAGGCTAGGCCTCTCTGCAGGGAAGGAGGCTCTGCCCTCAACTGGAGACATGGCAGCTCCACAGGGCCCACGAGTGAGGACTTGTGGGTTCCTGGGGCTTCTGGTTCTAGAGTCTGAAAGGATGCTGGACCCCAAGAGTTGGACTTTAGGGCTGAAGGCTTAGAAAACAGAAGCAAAATACAAGATGAGCAAAGATCTTTCTCCAGCTTCTATATAATCAAGGCCATTTTTCTGAAGTAGCAGGAACGTTGGACATTGATGAAGATGATGAGGAACGGAGGGGACCTGGCAGGCGAGCAAGGCATGGAGAAGGCGAGGGAGCCCTTGGTGGCACTTGCGGGGCAGCACGCGGCCGCCATCACCACAGGGCCCAGGAGAAGACGGAGCAGCCCGATGGACACCCAGCTGGTGCTCTTGGGCCCCGGCACCCCGGGGATGCAGCGCAGCCCCGGGTGCGCATCGACCCAGCCGCTCCTCATCTAGGCCCACCCAGAGCTCAGCCAGGCCCCAGTGGCACCGACGTCCCAGGGTGGGAGGCAGGCGGGGGTCGGGGGGGGGGGGGGGGGGGGGACAGCCAGATGGACTCCAGTCGATCTGCCTCAGACAGCTGGGGAGCAGAGCCAGGACGCGCCTCTCCCCCCGCCCCCGTCACTCCACACAGGAGGGGCGCGGCGGCGACTTCTAGGGTTTCTCTGCCACTGCACCCTTCGAGAAGTGCCACCTGCTTCTATCAGTATGGGGCTGACCCTCAGGGCCTCCCACAGGTGGGCTCTGTGTTGCTCCTCAGTGGCCACCTTTAAGTCACCTTGAAATGATCAGCCACCACCTGCATTCTCCTTGTGCCCTAACAACACCCGCTGGCTGGGCTGGGGGCGTTGGGAGGGAAGGGCCTTCTGCCGGGAAAACGCCTCAGGTCTTCAGCCAGAGAGCGACTCTCAGAGGACACCAAGACTCCCCCAGGAGGCAGCCCCCTAAGGCTGCAAGTCCTCCCACCCACAGCCCAGAGCTTTGCGAGGAATACATTCCCAGGGCACGCACCTCCCCTGAGCGCCGGCCTTTACGGTGGAAGCTGGTGAATCCCCCACCTGTGCACTCAGAGAAGGAAGGATTCCACCGCCTCCCTGAGCGGTGGGGCCCAGGCCCACACACCGTGGAGGAAACACCATCTGCCCCGGCCCTCAGCCCTGGCCTGGCAGCTGATGTGAGCCCTTGAGCTGGGGGAAGAGGAGCCCTGTCCCCCAGCCGCCGCCGCCGCCCCCCCCCCCCCCCCGGAGGGGACTCCTCTTCCAGAGACACCACTGCGGGAAAATCTTCAGATGCTCAGGTCCTCTTCCGCCACCACGGCTCTGTCTGCCGGCTGTGGCCTCCTCCTTGCCAGCTCTGCTGAAACAGATGAGCAAGACTAAAAGCCTGTGTGGCCCAAGGAAAGCTTGAGGGGAGGGAACTGACGCTGAAGGAAAAGGAGAGGAAGAACTACAAGAAACAGGAGAGGAGGGGAATTCAGGAAACGGACAAAATAAACCATCCGGGAATCCAGATGTAAAACAAGGAAGGCCAAAAGAAAAATTATGCTAAGAAGGCAGAGTCGGGTGGGGAAGGGAATTGAGAATGAAAAAGAAGATGAGGGCAGTTATAAATATTCCGGAAAGAGAAGAATGTGAAAGCAAACAACACCAGAAAAAAAAAAAAAAAAATAGATAACCCAGGAGGGAGAGAGGCAGCAATGAGTTTAAAACTGCTTTGACCTTCAACCAACCGCACTCAGTAATGTTCTGAGTCTTGGTGCATTTTGTGGATTTCAGACTCTTCTAACACTGAGCAGAGGACAGTCCTAGAAAAGCAAGCTTTCCTGCATGCCCTTGTTTTTCCTACAATTCCGCAGCTCAGCGCCACCATTGGTCTTTTTCACGGGGAAAGCTCATCTTCCCGGGGCAAGGCCAAAAACCATTCCAGTTCGCCCCAGAGTCTGGTGGCTTCCATCATGGTGCCCTCTGGAGGGCCCACGGGGAGATCGGAGCAAGAGCAGCTCTGTGACGGGGAAGCACTGGGGAGCGATGCAGCTGTACCATCCGCTTTTCATCTTCTAGGGCGGGCTTTTCCCAGCCACCTTGCTGGGGACCAAGGCTAACCCAGCCCTCAGACACAGCGGGGGTGGGCATACCCAACTCTGTGCAGAGCCAGAGGGGTCCCAGCAAATGCAACTTTTGGAAACAACTTAGATGATTTAAATTTGTTTCCAGGCATTCCCAACTGGGACCTAAAGATAGCTACAGTTTTCTCATTGCTGCAAACAGCTTAGTTTCTTGAAGTTCACCGTCAATGCCTCCTATCCATAAACCCCATGAACACTTGCAGAAGACCCTGGGTCCTCTCCCTTTGTCGGCTGGGCCTTTCAGCCTTCTGTTGCCCCTCTTTTCCTCTGTGAGTCAGCCAGTGTCTCTCGTCTGTGTCTGCCCAGGTCGTTCATTTCCCTTACTTAATCACACCCACTTCTGCCCACTCGACCGTTTCTCTAGGGCAGCAGGCCTGGGGGAGACAGCTGAACCAGACCAAGGCAAAATCAAGAAGCAAAGGAAGTAAAAACGTGAGTTTGGTTTAGCGCCCCGCGTTGGCATGTCCAGGCCGTCTGCAGCGGGTGAGGAGGCTTGCCGGTGGACAGGGCTCTGAGCCTCCCCAGGCCACCTAAAACTGCTCCCCCAAAGTTCAGCCAAGGGGAAGGCACACAAGCTGAGCTCTGATTGGCTGGGACAAAGGAAACAGTGCCCACACCGGCCCTTGTCCCCAAGAATTCTTAAATACTTGACCCCGGTTCTCTACATTCCAAAAGTCACATTTTTCTTCTATCAAAAATGGAAAGATGTGGCCAAACGTACAGCAGGGATCACGTCTAGGTGGTAGCCTTGGATACTCAACCCGGTTTCTACTCCTCCCTCCTCACCTTCCAACCTGCCACAGTCGTATAATCTATGACTCAAACTATTATTTAACCATGAAAAAAGACAAACCAGGAAATTAGAGGCTGAATGACCTAAAATTTATTCCATTCAACTGAGCTAATCTCCTAATAAGGGTGTGTATAATAATAAGTCATGCTATATCTGTTCCGGAAGATGTGAACATCGCAGGGAAAAGTGCACGGTGATTGAAGATCCCAACCTGTTGAGATTTGTCCTCAAAAGGCTAAGTGCCTGGTCCTGGGCCACGCTGCCGAGCAGTTTGCCAAACGAGTCTTAACATTTGGGAACCAATGGAGAGTAGCCCATGTTCAAGGCTGACCGCAGTCAAATCCCGGCACTGCCACCGCCCAGGCAAGCAAGGGACTTACCTGCCTCCTCTAGTCTCCTCCGCTATGAAATGGCCGTGAGAGCAACCCCCATCTCCTGGGCCTGCGGCCGCGAGGACAGATGAACAAGGCGCTTGGCACATGTGAGCAGCCCCCCCTCCCTAAAAGCACCCCCAGTCAACTGTTGCTGTGTGTTCAGCAGCGAATTGGCAAGACCAAGAAGGAGGCTGGAGGCCCCACAAAGTGGGGTTCCACGGAGTCACTGGAACACAGTCAAGTATCCCGAGCAAGAGAGAGGAGAGGGTCCCAGAGGAGGCCCAGGCAGCTGGCGGGTGGAGCACTGCGCGGAGAGCCAAGGACAGCCACTCACAGCGTGGGCGGGAGGACGCAGGGGGCTGCGCTCCAGTCCTCCCGCATTAGCTCAACTCGGCTGCATCCCCACCCTTGCATGTGTTCATCCTTCCGTGAACCCCAGCACGTAGTTACCTAGCACCCCCTATGTGCGCAGCACCGGCCAGGCCAAGGGCGGTAGGGGGAGCCAGCTTACGCAGGGATCACAAGCCTCCGAGACTTAATAACCGGGCATTTCTGTCCAAATTCAGAGATCTGTCCTTTTAGGAGCTAGACTGTAAGGATATGACCAAATGCTGAGAAATTCTTATTTCAGGGCCAATTTTCCTTCTTAAAGTAGAAAGGCAAAGAGTTCAAAAATGTTCTGGAAATGTGAACACTCACAGAATCTTGTTAACATTTAAGGGGTATTGTTAGTTTTTAGGTGACACAAAGACCGTGTGGCTAAGTTTAACAAGCCCCCCCCTTTTTTTAGAGATGCATACTGAAATACTGGCAGATGAAATGTTATGCCCTGATATATAGGATTTACTTCAGTATTATATGGGAGGTGGGGAGGCAGATGGTGGTGTCACTGGACAAGCTTGGCCAGCAGTTGGTGATGTTGGTGATGGGTATACACGGCGATTCATCACACTCCTCTGTCTCCTCCAGTATATGTTTGAAATTTTCCATAATAAAATGCCTTAAGTTCATAAAGGCTGAAACGTTTTTAACTCAGGGATTCTTGTCTTATTGGTTCTTGCAACATGATATTTACTTCCTGAGGACATGTGCTCTTGGACAGGAGAGGAGGCTGTGGGACACCTGCCAGGAGTGGGGAGAGCCGGAGAAGAGGCAGGAAGACCACGACCCAGGAGGTAGGAAAGTGCCCCAAGCCCTCCTTCCCCCACACACATGAGAACCAAGAAGTGCTGGCCCATCCCTCAGGGTCTCCCAGGCTGGGAAGAAACCGTCAAAGAGACTGGTGTTCATTTGGCACGGCTTTTAAACTCAGTGAAAATTATCCTTCGGTCGGTTTCAATGTATTTTAAAGCACGATGAATTATTTTTTCCAGCACAGAGCGATTCTAGCAGAGTGGGCAACCTCTCTAACCTCAAATGGAAAATGGGGAGAGTCACACGTGCCCCATTTCCTAGGATGTGAGGCTAAATGAGATTAATGTACGTGAAGCGTCTTAGCACTAGTCAGCGCTGATAAAGGATGGGTCTGAGTTGAGGGGTTGTTGGCAAATGTCAGCCTTTAGCTTCTCGGGACCATAGTGGAGGCTTCCCCACCTTAGGTGTTCTGTTCGAACAGCCAGGGCCTCACTTAAACTTCGCAATTAGATCAAAGTCAAGGTACACATACTCTGAGACCTCTTTGGGCTGGGAATCCTACTGGGTGTCACAGAAGCCACTGCTGTCCTCTCCCTCTCAAGAAGGGCCACCCTGCTCTGGGAAGAACAGGCCACTTGGGTTGGAGCCCCCCACTTTCTCTCTAGTGGAAGAATGAGTTGAAAAATGAAGAATAGGGCGCTCTCCCCTCGGGCCGTGGCTTTGAGTAGCAAACTGCATCCTAAGAAGGAAGACTATCAGCAGATCATCTCACTCCCAACGCAGGGGCAAGGAGTTCAGGGTACACAGATGGACAGCAGGCCCTGCGCTCAGCAGCACACCCGTACAGGGAGCTTCTCCAGCCTTCCCCGGCTGAGTTACAGGCAAGCGGTCATGAAGGCCTCCAGACCCCAGGGGGCAGCAGAACACACCCTCCCAGGTCAGAGGGATGAGGTGCCAAATGGCTGGGCAAGGTGAGCGGACCACCAACAGCCCTTCCAAGAACAAATCTAAGTAGCCATGGCGTCCAGAGGCCAGGATCCCAGGAGAGGCAGGTGCCCACAGAGCCAGTTCATGAGTCTTTGCCACTTGTCCCCAGGCAACTGGTAAGTGGCTTCCTAGAGACAAGCGCCAGCCAGGAGAAGGTGTTCATGACTTTAGGTGAGGGCTACAGGACCAGAAGGGACAGGGGACAGAGCAGAGGGTAGTCCTGTGGCTCAGAAAGCAGCCACCCCAAGTCTTTAGATTCTTGCTCTATGGCCTCTTGCCAAGTGATGAAAGTGTTTGTCCCATCCCAACCTGCTCCACGCCCTAGCCTCTCTCCTTCAGGCCACTGTCCACCCGACTGGCTCCATGTCCTTTGCACTTCTTCCCTAGGAAGAAACAGAATGGAGGGAGGCCTCCCTACACAAAATTTGAACACTCTCGGAAGGTCCCTGGGCTTTGGGAACTTTGAGATGCATTCGCAGGATTATTCTAAACTCTCTGCAAGCGCCCTGGCTCCGGAGAAGAGAACAATCTCTGTTGGGAGACCTCGAGGGCGAGGGCTAAGAGCTTCGGAGCCACAGTGCCCGAGTTTGAATCCCAGCTCTGCTAGTTACCAGCCCTGTAACAATGGACATGATGCTTAGCCTTCAGGGCCTCAGTCTATAACAAGCGGGCCTACAGGGCAGAGCTGGGGCTTACAACAATGGCTAGACAGAAACCGCCCTCAGTAAATATTAGCAAGGGCTCCTCCTCAGCCCGGTGGGGGTGCACTACTAACAACCCCACGTTTCCTGGAAGAAATAGCTGTGCTGCAAGGGGGGAAGGCATTTGAAGGAAGCCTAAAGTCTTCATAGAAAGCAGCTCGGGGACGTGCACAGAGTACTGTTTTCAACGCAAATCAGAAGACCCAAGCATCTGTGCTTCCTTCCATCAGAATGCACCCCCCGAGACCACCAGGCTCTGGAGGCTGCAAAGAGCAGAGGCCCTGAGGCTGGAGTAGAAATGATACCTAGTGGTGCCCTGGAAGGGTGGAGAAGGAAAGGAAAACTGCCCGGGTGCAGCTGCAGACAAGCAGAAAACATCACTCAACTCTAAGCGGGGCTTGTTAAACTTATCAGCCAGAGCCTGAGAGGCAGGCTAGCTGCCCCGTGGGGGACAGGCCCACGTGGGCAGGCCTGGGGAGAGCCGGCCTTGCAGAGGCCAGGCCTGCACCAGAGGGTTGGGCTTTCCCTGGGATGGGAAGGAGAGAGTTAAACTGACTCTGGGCTTCAGGAGGGAGGCTCTGCAGCTATAAACAGTGAGCCAAGGGAGGGAGGGAGCTGACACAGGATGTGGCCAGGGCGCGAGCTGTCTGATTATTAACTTCACTTTTATTTGGAGGGGGATTCGATTCTCTGTTTTACTTCCCATCAAGGAAGTGAAAGCCCAGGTCTCAGAGGGGCCTGGTTTCAAATTGTTTTGTCACAGCTCATTCATTTTTCCTCTTAAATAAATAAACAAAACCACCTCTTTGTTTTCCCCTTAATGAGCGTTCAGCAAATCATCTATGGGTGAGGCATAAAAGGGGTTTTCTGGAGTCCTTCACGAAGCACTTTGGCTTATTCTTTTAAAAGGAAAAAGGATTCTTCCTTTAGCTTCAGCCTCCTCCAAGGCTCTCCAGGCACTTTCTTTTCTGCCTCCTCGGGAGATCTCAGCCTGAAATCATGACCTCAAGCCCAGCATAGACCTTCCTTGGCTGGCCCCTGGGGCCTGACCTGAACACTGGCATCCCTTGTCACAGGCTCCCACCCCAAGGCCACACAGAGGGAGCAACATCCCAGGACTCAGTGGTTAGTCTCCTTGGTCAAGCTCAGACTGGTGGTGTTCGTTCTCCCATGGCACCCTGACATTTCCACTAAAAATAACTTAAAGCAATTAAAAACACAAAAGGATTCCCTTACAGGGCTTAAGAAAACACCATTATATGTTGTTCCTTTGCCCAAGGTTCAAAATATTTGGGAACTTTGTTTCCAACACCAAAACCCATTCAATAATCTCATGATTCTCTTGCAACAACCCTTTCCTGAATGACCTACATGTGTGAGGCACCACGGGGGACACAAAGACCACTATCTCATGGTCCCTCCCCTCACAGCTCCCACAAGTCAGTCGAGGAAGATGCAGGGAGGAAGACAGGAGAGTCCTGTTAGCAAAGACTAATGGTACCATAGGTGGGCAGAGGAGCGGAGAGACTGGCAACAAAGGGAGGGAAACTGAGGAAGGCTTCCTGCTGGAGCTGATATTTAAGCTGGGCCCTGAAGGACTGGCAATATTAAGAATATTCTAGAAGCTGAAAAGTACCAGATAACAGAGAGACAGTATGGATGTGTGACCAGGTCAGATAGACGACAACAGGCGTGCTGTGGCCTGTCGGGCCTGTGGCTCCTCAAGTGGCATTCAGAGTGGCACTGAAAGTCCTCGTGGTGCCACTCAGGCTCAGCCCCTGGCTACCAGTCCTGGACCCTTGGCTTCGACACCGGTGTGACCTGGGAAGGAGTGGCACTTCATGCTGTGAGCAACAAGATACCACACTTGGATACACACTCGTCTCAGATCCTGACTCCGGACCAACACCTGATGCCCCGGAGGAGCCACTTTACCGCCGCTGGCTTTTATGCTCTTTGAAAGTGGGGCAAGAAGAAAGAGGGTGCCCTGCAACACATCCAGTTCACTTACAAAAGCTCAGGCTTTCGTTAGGGCTCATAGGATGGGACTTCCAAACACCCCTGGGGAAAGCTGCCTCGGTCTCGGGTTTTCCTGAAGTTCTTAGCAATCCCTCCCCCTTCCCGGCACGCGGACCCCGGACCCCAGCCGCCGCCGCTGCCGCCGCCGCTGCCGCCGCCGCCGGCCACGAGGGGGTTAAGCGGCCGCCAAGATGGCCGACTTGTTTTGCACTTCGGAGGGGTCACGCGGGAGGCTGCCCTTTGCCTTGGGGAGGCTGTCAAGGTCCCGCCGCCCTCTCTGGCGCTGTGCCCCGGGCGGCCTGACGGTATCTCCTCCCCTGCGCGTCCTGCAGTCCCGCCGAACTTTCCAGGTCCAAGGCGAGCCAGACTGGCCACCAAGCCGGCCTTGGACGGCGAGGCAGGGAGGGCCATCGGGGAGACGGGGGTCGGGGGGCGCGCGCGGCTGCGCCCTCCGCTCGGAAGGACGCCGGGGTTTGGGCGAGGCGGGCCAAGGCCGCCGGCTGCACCGGCTACCCCCCCCCCCCCCCCCCCCCGCATTTCACCCCCGCTCCGGGCTGAAGCCACCCCAGCTGGTCCCGGGCTGGCCTCCGAGGGCTGCTCCCGCTCCCGGCGGCGGCCTTCGCAGGGGCGCCATGAACGTGGTCGCACTGCCCTCCAGTGGCCAGCCCGCCAAACAGCGTGCGGGGGCCGGCGTCCACCCGCTCGCCCGCCTTCTCAGAGAAGGGCTGCCCCTCGGGGCTGCCTTTGAACTCGTGGCTTTGCTCACGCCCGGTTCCTCACAGGCGGCCCAAGCTTGCCACAGGGCACACCGATGGAAGAGAAGGGCATTTGCTTCCTCCAGTGGTTCTCAAACTTCACCATGCTCCAGGATGCCCTGGACCGTTGGTTCAAGCCCACGTGGCTGGGCCCCACAGTCAAGGGCAGAGAGTTTGCATTTCTAACAAGTTTCCAGGGGCTGCTGCTGGTGGTGGTCCTGGGACCAATTTACAGAACAACGGGCTCAGTTTGCTCATCCCATCCTGGGGATTCTGGCGTCACTCATTGAATATATAATGCACCTGCTGGGCACTAAGGACAAGAAGCCACCACGACCATGACCAAGTGCCCACCCTTGTGGGGCTTACCGTAACAGAGGAGATAGACTCGTTTTTAACAAATAATCTCATAAATAAATATAAGATTCCATTTGAAAAGTTTTCAAATTCCTGTGAAGGGAAAGAATAAGATGCTCAAAGAACAGGAATCTATATGGGAAACTCCTTTCAATTTGGGATGGGCCGTTGGAGAAGGCGTCTCTGAGGAAACCCTTAAGCTGAGGCCAGAAGGAGGAGGGAAGGAGGGGTGAGGCAGCAAATAGAGCAGGGAGAAGCTGTAGAGGCCAGGGGAGGTGCAGAAGCTGGAGGGGCAGAGCTGGGGGGCAGGCAGAGGGTCACAGCCCCCTAGGTCTGTGCAACTGGTACCCACAGACCTGCCTCTTCAGAAGGGTCAACGCTCAGAGGAGAGGAGGAGAGAAGGTGGATACTGAGTGTTTAGCCACCCCCTTAGCACCCAAGAATGGTGTCCCACCTGCGGGAACCTCAGCTAAGTGCGCGTGGCCCCCTGACTTGTTGCTGCCTGAACCAGATTTGTTTAGGCCCCTTCCCAAGGCCTAAAGGAGAGCCACGTTTGATGGATCACCCGGTTCACCCAGCAATGGGGAGAAGAGTGGTGTGCCATCTACCCCTCTGTACATTCTGCATTTCATCTCCCCACTGTGGGTCCAGGACACAGCCATTGCTCCAATGAGCACTTTTAAGTACCCACTGTGGGTCTGGACTAAAGTCCTTCCGTGATGCACCAGGCATGCGGTAAGAGGGAGGCCTGCTGCTCCAAGCACCTTGTGGGGGCGGCAGGTAGAGTACCATCCCTCACCCCCAGTCTCGGGTCCCTAGCCTACAGCATGAGTCCCCATCCCGCCCGCGTGTCCCTTGGGCAGCTCCTTGCGGGTAGGCCAGGCTGGGTCCCACAGAATGGAAGCCAGGCATTCTTTTTTTTCTTTTAATTTTTTATTGTTATGTTAATCACCATACATTACATCATTAGTTTTTGATGCAGTGTTCCATGATTCATTGTTTGTGCATAATACCCAGTGCTCCACGCAGAACGTGCCCTCCTCAATACCCATCACCAGGCTAACCCATCCCCCTCCCCCCCTCCCCTCTAGAACCCTCAGTTTGTTTTTCAGAGTCCATCGTCTCTCATGGTTCGTCTCCCCCTCCGACTTACTCCCCTTCGTTCTTCCCCTCCTGCTATCTTCTTCTTTTTCTTTTTTCTTAACATATGTTGCATTATTTGTTTCAGAAGTACAGATCTGTGATTCAACAGTCTTGCACAATTCACAGCGCTCACCGTAGCACATACCCTCCCCAGTGTCTATCACCCAGCCACCCCATCCCTCCCACCCCCAACCACTCCAGCAACCCTCAGTTGGTTTCCTGAGATTAAGAATTCCTCATATCAGTGAGGTCATGTGATACATGTCTTTCTCTGATTGACTTATTTCACTCAGCATAACACCCTCCAGTTCCATCCACGTCGTTGCAAATGGCAAGATCTCATTCCTTTTGATGGCTGCCTAATATTCCATTGTGTATATATACCACTTCTTCTTTATCCATTCATCTGTCGATGGGCATCTTGGCTCTTTCCACAGTTTGGAAGCCAGGCATTCTGTTGTGAGGATGCTTGTCACTTGGTGTCAACGGGTTAAAGGGAGCAGGGGGGGTAAGCTGCGGCCCTTTTCCACGGCTCTTTACTCCTCCTGCTGTGAGGAGGAGGCATCTTCCCGTTAGGCCTGTCCCCTTGCACAGTCGCTGCTCCCCTGTTTCCTCATCTGAAAAGTGGGGGGTGGGGAAGAGTTGTATGAGGCGATCCCCAAGGTGTCTTGGTGCCAGCCCATGCTGTTGGAGGGATAGATGAGTAGAAGCCCCTGCTCAGTGACCCTACAACGATGCAAAGGAAGGCCTTTGGGGTCATAGCCTCGAGGGGATAGAGGAAAGAGCACCTGAAAAGCCACGAGCGCTTTAGCATCAAACCAATCTCTTCAAGTACTAGCTTTGCTCCCGACTCACTGTGTGACCTCCAGCCAGAGGCTTAACCTCTCTGGGCCTCGGCTTCCTCTTCTGGGAAATGAACATCATACAGTACCTGCCTCATAGGACCGTTCGGAAGATGAATAGTACTAGCTACCATTTACCGCGTGTTTATTCCACGCGAAGCACTGTTCTAATAAGGGCTTCTCGTCAGTTCCGTGAAGTCCTGCAGGAAGCAACGGCTGCGGTGGCACGAGGAAGAAGGTTTGATAATGGGCGTCCCACTGTTCTCATGTCGCCATGGCCTCCCGTGTTTGGTACACGAGGCTACATTCAATAGACGGAAGGGGCTCAGCAAGCCCTCGGAACATGGTACGCACGCAGTACATGGTGGCCTTCGTTATCAGCCAAAGGAAGGGGACCCTTGTGAAGAGGTCTGGCGGCAAAGAGATGAACATGGAGGGGTGAGTGGCCCACGCGGTGGTGCGCCCACTGCTCCCTGGGAGAGCCGGCCCCAGCTCTCGCCAGCCAATGCCCGGGCCGGGACGTCAGCTCTTACTCACTCTTCCCAGAGAGCAGCTAATTAGCCTCCCCACAGCCAGGAGCTCCCCAGATGAAAGGTGCTTAATACAAACACAAGGCGTGACCCCCCATATTTATAACCAAGGTTCCCTTGGGTGAGGAAGGCCTGGGGGTGGAGAGACAGGCCAGATCAGGGCCTCGCCTTCTTTATGACAGAGATTCTCAGGGAAGGTAGCTGGGCTGAGGCGGTTGTGAGCCTGAGAAAAAGGCCGCGGGGCGGTGAGTGTGGGGCCGCCCGGGGCCTGCAGTGGGAGGGGCCAGTTGGCGGAGGGGACAGGGTGCCCCGGGCCCTAGGCGGCCTTCTAGAGCAGGAGCTCTGAGGGCAGGACGCAGCCTGGACTCTGATGCCAGGCTGCTGGGTGGAAATCCCAGCTCCGTGGTGGCCGCCCTTGTCCCAGAGCCTCAGCTTCCTCATCTGCAAGGTGGGCATACTGACAGCCCGGGCCTCACAGCTATTCGCTGGCAGCACTTACTACGGGCAGCCACCGTGTAAAGGAGGATTCATGTATCTGCTCAGTCAACAGCCATTTGTCAAGCACCTACTATGTGCCAGGCAATGGATGCTGGAAATAGTGATGGACAAAACAGATCAAACATCTCCGCCTGTGGAACTTGCATTTTTTATTTAAAGATTTATTTTTTTCAGAAAGAGAGAGAGAGAGAGAACATGAACAGGGGAGAGGGAGAAGCAGACTCCCTGCTGAGCAGGACCGGGATCATGACCTGAGCCGAAGGCAGATGCTTAACCGACTGAGTCACCCAGGCGCCCGGGAACTTGCGTTCTGTGTGGAAGACGCATAATAAACACAAGAACCAAGAGGTTCCTAATACCTTGCCCAGCAATGGTGTGCACTGTGAAGAAGATGGGAGTTGGGCCACCGGGATGTGACCTGTCAAATGCAGTGGTCACATACATTTTCCAAGGCAGGCCGAGGCAGACATGAGCAGATTAAGAAATGGGCCAGGGTTGCAGGGCCAGCCCAAAGCTGCCCAGTAAACTGGAGGCTGGAGCCTGGGTCCACAGCAGAGGAGCCTTGCCCACAGCTGGCGGAGCAGCCAGTGAAGTCCCCTTTTACCCAGGTGGAGGGGATCTGCCAGCCTACGCCCCCTGCCCTCCCCCCCACCTCGGCCTCTGTGTCGGACCCCAGAGTCTAGGGCAGAGCGGGGAAGAGAACGGGCCGGCTGCGGAGGTGATGCGGCTTCTGTGCCTCCAGCCAGGGCCTCACAGGCACCGTCTCCGGGACGCTCCCAACCCCCTAGTGAGGTCAGTAGCAAAGCCATCACCATCGCTGTTATTGAGATGACATTTACATGACAGAAAAGGAACCTTTTTAAAGTGAACAATTCAGGGGCACTTTGCACGTGCACAGCATGGTGCAACCCCCAATCCCCCCCCCACCGTGCCGAAATCTAACCAGTTGTGAATCATTTTCACCCCAAAAGGATACTCAAATCCATTAAGCAGTCGCTCCCCATTTCCCCCTCCCCACCAGCCCCTGGAAGCCACAAATCTGCTTTCTGTCTCTCTGGACTTGCCTATTCTGGTACTTCATGTAGCCAGACCTTTGGTGTCTGGCTTCTTTCATTTAGTACATTTTCAAGGTCCCTCCACATCTTAGCCCGGCTTGGCATTCCGTTTCTTTTTATGGCGGAATAATGCTCTGTTGTATGGAAGCACCTCCATTTCACAGGAGGAAGCAGACTGAGGGCAAACAAGCAACACCCGGAGGTCACAACCAGTGTGTGGCCAAGCAGGATTTGATCGCACTGAGCCCCACGGTGGAAACGTGGCAGTGAGCACGCCTGCTCCCCGGAGGACCCCATCCCAGCCCTGCAGTTCTAGCGGAGGGCTGCCGCTGCGGGCAGCTGCCGGCTCCCCTGCTCACCGGCGTGGGCAAGGTGGCCTCCCAGTCAGCCTGCTCCGGGCCCAGCCAGAGGCGGCGGCTGAAGAGGCCTCATCCTCAGGGGAAATTCCAGCTCCTGGCCAGCCTCCTCGGGTTCAAGCGCTCCCTCTCGACTAGGTATGAGGCTGGGTGGTGCCTCAGCCCTGGGGCTAGCCTGCTGGGCAGGCCAGGTCCTGACCATTGTCCCCAGCCGGCTCCCCAGGCAGAGCTGCAGGCCCATCCAGCGAGCGGATGCCTCAGTGGACAAGTGTTTACTAAGCACCCATTCTATGCCAGGTGCCCTGCGGCCCCCGCCTTTAAAGCAGTCCTTTTCTGAAGAGGGTGCCAACCCCCAAGGAGGAGGTGGGTGTTAGGCCCCAGGAACAGGGCATAGGAAACCCCTGACCTCACTCAAGAAGGCTGCACACACGCGGGGCCTCCCAGCTCAGTGCAGGCAGAGGGCACGAGGCAGGCTGTGCACAGGACTCTGGAACGCCCGCCCGGGGTGCCCACCTTGGCTCACTCAGGGCCCAAGCAAGACATGGTATTCACTGTCGCTTTTCCCTCTTCTGACCTCATGCCTGCCTAGTGGCCATTCATTTCATTCATTCAGTCAGACCCAGTCACACGACTAGGCAACAAGGAGACACAGGTTTAAAGGGAAAAAAAGTCCCTGTCCTTTAGAAGCTTAAAACTGAGTGAACTCCGGGCGCCTGGCTGGCTCAGTGGGTGATGGGTCCAACTCTTGACTTCGGCTCAGGTCACGATCTCGGGGTCGTGGGATCAAGCCCCATGTGGGGCTCTGTGCTCAGCACGAAGTCTGCTTGAGATTCTCTCTCCCTCTCCCTCTGCCCCTGCCCCCATTCATGCTCTAAATAAATAAAGTCTTAAGAAAAACGTGAGTGAATTAATCAAACTAATATTGACCACATGGCCAGGGGTGAGGAGTCCAGAGGTGGGGCCCCAACCCCACACGCAGCTGCAGCTGAAGTGTGGGTGTGCATCTGGTTGTGTGGGTCCCACAGCTGAGCCCATCTTTAGACTATAATCCCCCAAGGCAGGTTCATTCAGTAGATCAGTCTGAAAACACGGGCCGGAGGGCTTGGGGCTCCTTCACCACCACCCCCGCCAGCACCCCCATCCAGAATACAGAAGGCTTCTCCCAATAAGGAAAGGTTCCCCTGGAGGTGCCCATGAGGACTGACTGAGGGAGGGTAGGATCCCTCCAAGCCCTCACAGGACCCCACCTCAGGCTCCAGGAGGCAGCAATAAGGGTGCTGGGCAGAGTCACAGGGCCAGGGGCCACCCAGGCCGGTACACTGCCACTGCCCACAGCCGTGTCCCCTGATGACACAGCACTTCCTAGATGCCAGGCTCATTCCCTGCTCAGCACATCACAGGCACTTCTTTGTCTCCCCCCCCCACCCCTCCCCAAGAGAGGGAGGTGGGGGAGGGGCAGAGGGAGAGCAAGAATCTTAAGCAGGTTCCACACCCAGTGAGGAGCCCGCCTCAGGGCTTGATCTCATGACCCTAAGACCATGACCTGAGCTGAAATCAAGAGTCAGACACTGCACCGACTGAGCCACCCAGGCGCCCCTCACAAGCATTTCTTAAACGACTGAGATTTTACCAGTGAGTTAATGTCATGGGGCTAGGAGAGGATCTGCATTCCTGTCTGACCCACTCCAAAGTCCACAACCCACAGTTCTGCACGTTTCCCCCAGCCAAGGCTAGCACACCACACGCCCCCATGCACTGTGCAGCCTCCTGGCCAGACTGTCTAGGGGAGGGGGCGGGGAGGTGGGGAAGCCATCCCGCAGACAGAGCACCACTTCAACCACGCTCCCATCCCCATCCCTCTCCCCTCTTCCGCCCCAGCTGACCCTTCCAGCTCAGCCAGTTTTTCTGCAGCCAGGAAGCATCTTCTGCCCCCAAGGAGCCCCCAGAGCAGCTGAAGGGAACATTCCACACCAGGCCTGAGGAAGGGAACCGGGTGGGAGCTAATTGGGTCCTGGCCAGGTATGGGCCTCAGACAGGAGGGGGAAATGACCCTTCAAGGGGTCAGATGCTGGACGCCTGTCCCCACCCCCCTCACCCCCCACAGCTGTCATGGAGAACTTGTTTGCAAAAAAGGAAGGAGCAAGCTGGATCCTCCAGGTGTCTTGGCTGACCTGATGCAACCCCAGAGTGCCCCATGGGCAAGAAGGCAGAGGGAAAGGTGCGTGGGAAGGCTGTGATTATCGCCTTCCATTTCAAGGCTGGGTGTGGGGGCCACCTGCCCAAGGAACACAGCCTCGCTGAGAGGCAGGGATGAGACAGGGTAGCCATGGGGAAATAGGCCAAGTGTGGTCCCCATGGCCAGGACATGGCCACTGAGAGGCCCAGTAACCACAGCTCTGTTTCCTGGCCTCCGGTTAAAGCACTTTGATTAATCCTGCAGCCAATCTTTATACCCACCCTGGGAGGAGGAAGGTGCATGGGGTCTCTATTTTATAGATGAGGAGACTGGCACTCAGGAATTTGAGAATGTGCCCATAGTCACGTGGCCAGGAAACCCTACAATCAGGATTCTCATCTGGTCCCTATGACCCCAAAGGCTCTGCCCTTCACCACTTAGCACTTCCTCGGGGGCTGCTCCCAGCCCAGGAGCGGCACCTGAGGTATTCAGACATTCACTGGATGAGGAAGGGAGTGCACAAGCAAGTAGACGAGTGGGCAGGCATGGGGATGAGGGAGGGGAGGAGCGGGTCCACATGCCCCACAGCCCCCAGGGGGTGAGCAAGTGGGCAGGTGGCTGAGTGAGTGAAGGGACCAATGGATGGGTGAGGAGACCAGTGCACAAGTGGATGAGTAAACTAGTAAACCAGTAGTTGGGTGGTTAATGGCTCAGCTGGAGGGAAGAGCAGGTGCTGCTATGTCACATGGCCTCTGGGAGAGAGGAAGGAATGTGGCTTCTGAGAGACTGGGTGGCCCATTACGTGCTGGCTCACCATGAATTCCCCCCAGGTCTCCTTCCCTAGACAGCACGTCTCCAGAACAAGGGAGACATGTGCCTGCCAGACACATGCACACTCGATGACCAAGTTACAGGCCGGCCTGGTCAATCATCGACGGGCCATTGAGAACTTGATTGCCTAAGAGGACCCTGGGCCGGGAGGTATCGACCTGCCCATCCCTGCTGGGAGGAAAAGAAGAGCAAGAGATCCATTGGCCCTGCCTGAGGTGGAGGTGGGCGTGGGTGACCAAGAGGCCTCACTGCTGTCCTGTACAGGCAGGTAGGCCCGGCCGGGACAGCACCCCTGTGCACGGGCCACTGGGCCCTGGGGTCAGTGCCCCGGCCTGCTTGCCTAAGGGGGTGGGTTTGAGCTGGCGTGGAAGTGGCTTACCAAGGGCTCACCTGGGGTAAGAGCCCACCTGGGCTCTGGACTGGGGGTGGGGCAGGCTAGATGGTGCCGGGAGCAAGGATAATCTGTCAGAAAGGGGGCGAGGGTGAGGCTGTTGCTCCAATGTGGGGCTGTGTCTCTTAAAGCTGGAGGGAGGGGCGCCTAGGAGTCTAGGAGCTCACCCCCCAACACCTTCCATGAAGCACAAAGGGAAAGTAAATGGACCAAGTTAAGGGCTATTCTGTGCATTAAGGGGCACACAGAGGGACTCCCCACCCCCACCCCCGGCCAACTCTCTGGGGGAGACTGAAGTAAGCAAGCAGCAGGTGGGAGCCCAAGAAGCTCTGGAGAACAAGTGCCAAATACTCCTCAACTTTGAGACAGAGGAAGCCAAAAGGAGACCCAGAGTAATGCCTGGTCAGGCACAGCCCTGCCTAGCCATGAGTTGTTACCCATACCTTCAGGGGGGCGTATGTGGGGGTGTGTGACATGCGGTCTAGGGAGGTAACAGGGGGTGTGAAGGGTGGGGAAGGGTGCACAGAAAGCTGCTCAGCAGCTTGGCTCCCTCCCCTCTGCCCTCGGGCCCTGCATGAACCCCTGTCCCAAGGAAACCTTTAAGGGGACAGAGACCAACACTGCCCTCCCGGGCCTTCCTGTGCAGGGTCCCTTGGACTACTTAGCCCCCTGTCCCCAAACGGGGACCTTCTGGAGACTACACTCCATCCTCAAAAATGCCACAGAGAACAGTCTGGAAGGGAGCAGGGTGGCAGTGGGAAAAAGTTTGGGGCTGGGGACCTCCCAGTCTCAGCACCGGCCCAGAGGAGGCGGCGAGCGCCCTCTGGTGGCTCCTCTGTGGCACTGGCACATAGAGCCGCACTCCCGGACAGGACTCCGGGGAGCGCAGCCTCAAGGCAACTTCCTACAGGCTCCAGGAGCATCTTCTAAGCAACCAGCAACCGCCTAAAACCAAAACAGAAGGTGAGACAACTTACATCAAAGGGTCATTGTGAGGACTGCACAAGCATCTGCAGCCCTCTTAGCATACCATTCTGCAAATAATCATAACACCACGAGTAAGAGCTGTTTTAATCCTCACAGTGACCGGGCTGAGGTAGGTGTTATTTCCAGCTCCAGATGAAATGAGGACTTGCACAAGAGCGCACAGATAATATCTAGCGGAATGTGGATTTGAGCCCACACGTGATACCATTTTAGGTGCTCCACTATAACCACTCAGATCTTAACCAGAGAGGCCGTTTCCAGCCAAGGGGTAGCTTTTTCTCTTCTGCTCCCAAGACAGACTGACTGCACTGTTGGGGAAAAGGCAGAGAAATGGTCCTTCCTCCTGTCCTGGTTAAAGGGTCAATGATAAACTTTTGCTTACCTTGTTATACTTTGCAAAGGACTTTCACCTGTGTTCTCTCATTCCCAATTCACACCAGCCCTGCGAAGGAGGGCCTGTGGCCCCATACACGGAGCAACCCCAAAGCAGTCCACTCCGCTTCCAGCCCCACACCCACACAAGCCCCGCCTGGGGCCAAACCCAATAGCTGAGATTCCTGTAAAAATCCACTCACAGAAAGTATTTGCAAAACATATCTGACAAAAGGACTAGTATCCAGGATATAGAAATAACTACTATAACTCGGTCATGAAAAGACAAATAACCCCAATTTTAAATAGGCAAAAGATTTAAACAAAAGATTTCAAAAGAAGATATGTGAATGGCCAATAAGCATATAAAAGAAGTTAGTCATCATTATTAGTCATTATTAGTCATCATTAGGAAGCACAAAATAAAACCACAGTGACATACCCTTCCACATTCATCAAAATGGTGAAAATTGAAAAACGTGGGGGCGCCTGGGTGGCTCAGCGGGTTAAGCATCTGCCTTCCGCTCAGGTCATGATCTCGAGGTCAGCAGGGAGCTTGCTTCTCCCTCTCCCTCTGGCCCTCCCCAGTATTCGTGCTCCCTCTCACACTCTCTCTCTTAAATAAATAAATAAAATCTTAAAAAAAGAAAAGAAAAGCCTGACAAAACCAAATGCTAGTGAGAATGTTGACTGGCACATTCATACATTGTTGGTAAAAGTATAAAATGGTACAATCACTCTGGAAAAGGTCTAGAGGTTTCTTTTAAAACTAAACATTCACCCCCTCTATAACCTAGCAATTCCACCTCATAGGTATTTACCCAAGAGAAATGAAGACACATGTTCACGAAAAGACTTGTACAGGAATGTTCCTGGCAGCCCTACTCCTTAAGAACCCCAAATCAGAAACAGCCTAGTGGGTAAATAGTGGCATGCTGAGACAACACAACCCCACCAGGAAAAGGGACGTATCACAGATACACACGATACCATGGATGTATCAGAAACATTATGCCGAGTGAAAGAAGCGTTGCCAAGAAAACCTACCATGTGGTTCTACTTATACGGGGTTCTGAAACTGGCAAAATAACCTCTGGTGGGAAAGAAATCAGAACGCCTGGGGCTGGGGCAGGGATTGACTGGGAAGAGGTGCGGGGCAACTTGCTGGGAACATTTTATATCCTGATTGGAGCCCGGTGTCATCGGCAGATGCGTCTGTGACAGTTAATATGTCCATTTCATGGTATGTATGTTTTACCTCAAAGGGGGGGACTATAAACAAATACGGAGTCCTAATTAACAAGGTGCGGAAGTGTTCAGGGGGAAGTGTACTGATTGGTCCCAACCTGTCTCTCCCGTCTTCTCTCTGTTTGCCACACCAAACTGGTTTCACCCATGGGTCCTGGCTCAGAGGATGCTTCGCAGATGCCAACACACAAACAAACCATCTGCGTGGCCTGATAAACAGAACATTCCGAGTCAGAGGCCTGGGCGGGGGCCCAAGAGTGTGCATTTCTAACGAGCTCCAGGTGCTGCTACGGCCGGTCCTCCGGCCACACTGTGAGGAGCGAGGACTCAGACTGTTCCCTTCTGATAAAAGTAATTCACATAACGGGACCCACAAAACGGAGGCCGCCCCCGTGGCCCGGCCCACGTCACCCGTCTAAACCTACATCCGGGCCGCACTGAACAGGAAGTGCGTCACTGTCAGGAAACCTAACACACCAATCACAACCCTCCAGCTTACCTCACCCTGGAAAATAGGACCCGCCTATTTTTAAGGGAATCCCGGGCCCCCTAGCCAATCACGCCCTGTTTCCACGAAAAACTCTTGCCCCAAATCCCTCAGAAAGCCGGCTCCACGTCTGTGGGGCTCTGTACTCCTCCATCCATGGACTGTTTTCCCCGCAAATAAAAGACACCAAACATATTACTAAATTGTTTACGTTTGTCGTTTGACACTTCACCTCATGGCCTTCGCTCCCACTGTTCCCTCACTGTCCAGCTTGCTCCGCCTGCCCCACCCCATGACTTGTCCTCTCCGTGCCCATCCGGAGCCTACCTTTTCCCATCCTTCCTCTTCCAGCAGATGACAACTCATAATGATGATGACGATAAATGATAGCAGCAACAACCATTTGAAAACTTATTAGGGGCCAGGGACGGTGCTACATGCTTTACAAACATTATTTTGTGTTTAACCCTTTTAACAGCCCTATGATGTTGATCCTAACGGAGGTATAGAGAGGCTAAGTATTTGCCCAGGGTCACACAGTCTTGGCCATCTGGATGCTTCCTTTGGCTCTAATTACTGACAGCCTTGGTGACAAGTGCCCCCACCCCACCCACAGTTCCGAGTTCTCCACTCTCCCCCAATGATCGGTTGGTTGTAGCTGGCTCTCCTCCTGCTGTGCGGGCCTTTCTAGGCCGTTCTCTCTGGTTCAGATCACTCCCTCCGGTCTTCTCTCCAATCTCAGGGTGTCCAGAGTCTAAGACCACTGATCTGGGTCCCCGACCCCACCAAAGGCTGCTCTGCTCCCACCCCAAACTGCAGGCTCTGTGAGGGCAGGACCATACCTACCTTGTCACAGCTGCATCCCCCATGACATCTGATCTCTATAGATTGGGGGGGGGGGGAGGTCTCCTGCGCTGGCCTGGCCCCCATAGGTCTGAGCTGGGCTCAGGTGAGAGGCCCCTTTCCCACCCCCAAGTAATCCTGCCACTCCTCAGTATCTCTATCACCCTCCCACCTAAACCCAGAGGCTGACAGGTTGGGAACTGATGTTCTCAGATCCGAGGCACTTCCCACCCCGAGCCCTAACCCCGATCCTGCAGTTCCCAGCCCTCCCCAGCAATCCCACCCTCCCAAAGCCCTTTGGTGGTTTCTCTCCACCCCCCAAGACCACTTAGGGAGGATATTTTACTTTCCCAGTCAAGCTCGGGGATGCAATTTCTCCTCCTAAGAGGTTAGGCTAATTGCTCTTCCCAGAAGAAAATCCTCCGAGGTTTTCCTTGTGGTGGGATAGGAGGTTTGAAAATTATATGTTCAGGGCAACTTGGGGTTACTATATTAAGTCCAGTTTCACAGCGGGGTGGCTACTGGGGAGCACAGGCGCCATCTGCTGACCCAAAGCAGGATTGCGGCAAGGTCCTCCAGCCGGACTTGATTTTCCTCATTTTAAAAGCCCCGTTAACAACAGTGATGTCTAAATTATCGGCCCCGGGTACGTTAATTGTGTGATTTCCAGGGATGGAGAGACTTAAAAGGTGCCAGACACAAACACATCAACTTGTATACATTAAATATCCACAGCTTTCTAATTATCAATCAGACCTCAATAAAGCAATGTTTTTATTTTTTTTTTTTATTTTTTTTTTTTAAAGATTTTATTTATTTATTTGAGAGAGAGAGAGAACGAGAGATAGAAAGCAAGAGAGGGAAGAGGGTCAGAGGGAGAAGCAGACTCCCCGCTGAGCAGGAAGCCTGATGCGGGACTCGATCCCGGGACTCCAGGATCATGACCTGAGCCGAAGGCAGTTGCCTAACCAACTGAGCCACCCAGGCGCCCTAAAGCAATGTTTTTAAACAGGCACACAATTTATAAACCTTAGGCAATGAAAAGATTATGTATTTGTATTCACACACACACAAAGATGCTGACATCTAACTGATGATGATCCCTACCACTTCGTATATCAAATTAGTTATGCAGCTTTTATCCTATTAGATTGTCTTAAACTCATTTTTTTTTTTTTTAGATTTTATTTATTTGTCAGAGAGAGAGAGAGCACAAGCAGAGGGAGCAGCAGACAGAGGGAAGCAGGCTCCCCGCTGAGCAAGGAACCCCTTTCGGGACTCGATCCCAGGGCCCTGAGATCATGACCTGAGCCGAAGGCAGACCCTTAACTGACTGAGCCACCCAGGCGTCCCAATCGTAAGCTCATCTTTAAACAAATGGGCTCTCTTAAACATTAAGGTGGGAACATAAATGAGAGGTAATTTTCAGCCTATCAAATTATAAAACACATACTCATCAATACAGGAATCCCATTACTGATAATGAGCCTCACAGACACATCCACCTTCATGGGTACAAAGATAATGTTCAAGGATTTCCTCCGTAGCTTCATTAATAAGAGCAACACACCAGGAAGGGTCCATCTAATTCTAAAACCCATACTCTTCAATTAAAAAAAAAAAAAAGCTATTGTACCTTTTCCAAAGAAAACCATTTTTCTTGGTGTCCAAGTACCCAGGGTAAACTGGGGTCAGGGTTAAGTCAGGGTTAGGGTTTCAGAGTACACTGAGCAGCTCTGTGAATTGGTCAGTAGGTTTTGGAGTGCAGATATAACTTTCATACAGAGAAACAAAACAAAACAAAACTACCAACCGTTTAACCAAGATATCTCAAAACAACAACAGCAAATTTTTGGAAGCGAACTTTTGCTTCATAGCCATCAGCCTTACCTTAAGAATGTAGCAAAAGGGAAGTAAAGTCATGAGTTGGGCATTAAAAGAAAACATTTGACAGGACAGAGAACTGAAGGGACGTGCGCCTGGGTGGCATCAGGCTTCGAGACCAGCCCCTGGGGCACACACGGTCAGGGTTGCAGCTCAAGGGAGCCCGTGGCTTGTTTCACTGTATCCTAAACTTCTGCATGGGAGAAGATGGGAGACCCACGTGGGTCCACATCCACAGCCCTGGGAGGACAGAAAGTCCTGGACACAGTGTGAGCCCCGGCAGACCCTGGCTTCCCTGGGCCCCTTGAAACGGAAAGGACGCACGTACCCCAGCCCCCAGGCACCAGCGGTGGGAGGGCAGCAGCACGTGCAAGGGAAACAGAAGGCAGAGGATAGGAAACTATGTCTTCAGCCCAGCCGGGGGCGGGGTGCTCAGTGAGGGGGTATGACACTCTACAACATTCCAGAGGCAGAAAAGTCCAGAAGCATAAAAACCACAAGTGAGAAGAAAAAAAGAACTACAGCATGTCATCAGTGCTAAGATGTGCATTTTTTTTCCCCATTTTGTTATCTCTGAAATCTGGATACGTCTTACAATTGCTGGCAGGTCGGTTTATTTGGCAGCTTTGTTCTCTTTCTTAGAAGAGCATAAAATAAAGATGATTTTATTTTTTAATTGAAAGAGAGCTGACAAATAAAATGGTGAGCTATTTAAAGTGTATAAGATACATGTTGTAAAAGCATTCGCCCCCAAAAGATGCCTCTTAAAATTGGTGGCATTCAATAATATCTCAATAAAGTGAGAAATAAGAAGTGATGACATGTTAGATTCAGTGAAATCCAATATTATTTACTGACCCCTAATTATATTGCCGGCACCATGCTGGTCAGCTAGCAAACACTGTTGCACAACCCCGGGAGCCTTACTTCACAGACGAGGAATGAGACCCAAGGTAAATAGCCTTCCCCAGGTGACAAAGCTAGTAAGCAGCAGAAGCAGGATTCAAACTCAGGTTTGCTGGCCCCTATGCTTCCCACTATGTTGTCCAAGTCTTGCCTTCTGGATAAAGTGATGGGGGCAAGACCAAAGCCAGTTTGTCCTTTCTGTCCTCAGGCCCTGGCTAATTCTCCAGGGTAGGTAGGTCATTCTCATCTGCTCTATTTGAATCCTTCGTATTCAGCTCCAAGCTCAGAAGCTTCTGGAAGGCCTGCTTCATGGTCCCCAGCTCACCTGGTTCTGCAGCCACTCAGATAGGCCTCTCTGGCCTATCTCTACCTCCCGTCCTCGCGGGCTCTCATTGTGGATTTCCTGTTGCCTTCCCAGCCCCACTAGGTCTTTACTAACCCAGCTTGCCCCCAGCTTCTCTCCCCAGGCCCTGGGGAAAGAGGCTGCAGGAGCTCCTCAAGGTGGCAGTTTGGGGAAAGACACAAATTGCAAGTTCTCCTGTCAGACTGGAACTGACTAGCAGGATGGCCAAGTCAGGGCTCCCATGTTCAAAACAGCTGGTGGGCCACTGGCAGGGTCTGTCTGGCTTCCAGCCTGGGGGATTAGGGAGGGCCAGTGGGATAGCAGATCAAACCAGGGTCCCTGTCCCCCAGAGACTGAGGGACACCTCTCCTTTCTCCTCCTCTATGCTGCAGCCACCTGTTTCCCAAAGACCTGACATTCCCCCACATGCCCCTTACCCCACCCCCCAGTCGGGCTTTATTCTTGCTGAGCCTGTGTGTTCAGTTTCTCCCTGCCAGGCCTGGTAGATTTGAAGTTTATGTTCAGAGACTCAGGTCTCGGTCAGAAGACTCCCTCCAGGCAGCCTTTGGCTCTCCCAGGCCCATGGGTCCCTTCCCCTCTGCCCAGACACACCTGCCTGGCAGTTCTCAACTCTATGACCACTGTGGCTTTGCTACTCTCATCAGCTCAACCAGTATTTGTTCCCAGGATGAGAGGATGAGTGGACACTACTGAGTGCTGAGATGCCAGGACACCGTGGCGGGACGCGGAGAAGGGGCAGACACTAATAGTAGCTCGTGGCGGGTGTTACAGGGGCGGGGCCGCGCAGAGCCTGCTCACTCCACCCTGAGAGCCTGCAGTGGGCACCTCCTGTCTACCTTGTGGGCAGGGACGTCAACTTGGTCGATGGAAATCAGCCACGGTGGGAGTACTCATGCCCCAGAAATCAGCAAACACTGCAAACCAGAGCTTTTCTTATTTGCTAGCCAGCAAGATATTACACGGGGACAGGCATGCCACTGAAGGAGCAGCATGCCAGGGGCTCTGGGCCCAGGGAGGGGGGCCACCAGCTTGGTTTGAGTTTTCCCTAAAAACAGACACTCAGTCGGGGTTTAAGAACAATGGTTTATTTGGAAGATGGTCACAAGGAGCCACCGTGGTAGGGCCCCCAGTTGTGAGCAAGCTGGCCTTCCTCCTCCCAGGCTGCTGGGAGTTTTCCTGCTGCTCTGGTTCCTCAGCTTACCACATGGGACCTCTTCCTTGTAAATGATGGGTCCTGGTAGATGTGTCTCTGGGCCCCTTGCCAGACAGTGCAAATGTCCCCGACAACATCAAGGTGCTTAGTTTCCATGGGGGTGTAGGGGAAGGAAAGAAAACCTTTTTTTTTTTCCTCTACCCATCTCAGGTTCATTGGCTGGGGCGCTGTAGATGAGAATAACAAAAGACATTTCAGAAGTATTTTCCACTTTATCTAGAACTACTTCCATAATAGCAAATGTAATATTAGAACAAAATTTTTCTTCTGAGTTTTGTTTCCATTGGTATTTGGACTCAGATTCTAAAAAAAAAATTGACAAATACTTCACAAATTTGAAAAAACAAAGTTAACAGATGACAGATCTTCTGAAATGATTCAGGTATTTGTTCTAATATTTATTTATTTATTTATTTATTTATTTATTTATTTATTTAAGCAGGCTTTATGCCCAGTGTGGAGCCCAACGTGGGGCTCGAACTGACAACCCTGAGATCAAGAGCTGAGCCGATATCAAGAGTCAGACACTTAACCGACTTGAGCCTCCCAGGCACCCCTGTCTATTTTAAATGGTAGATCTTCCTGAAGTCAGATGGATGATTATTGATTCAAGCCATATTTCTCTGTGAAAATCATAAATCTGGAATAAATGAACATTGTACTTCAGAGGAAAAGCCTCAAAACAAGGAATTCACTTAACTGCTTTAAAAGGTAGATAAAGAAAATTGAGATAATTTTTCATCTTCATTAACTTTTTAATATACCAAGTTATCCTTCACTTTGAAGTACCAAATGAAGTAAATGTAAGTTAATGACAAAGGGTGGAGTTTTGATGAAAAAAAGACAGATCAACAAGAGAAAAACAGAAGTTTTTTAACATGTTGTTCCCACATACGCGCAGGAGAGCTGAGTTGAGTAACTCAGAGGGTGGTTAGAACCTGGGCTTATACAGCGTCTTGACAGAAGACAATACATTTTTAGAGAAGCAACAAGACAAAGGAAAAAGACTTTGGGTTTCTAGGGCAGCAAATTGTGGGGAGGCAAATGGGGAAATGAATGGTAACGAAGGGCTAGTTTTAGCAAGTTTCGTCATACAGGCCCCTCTGGTGTCATTGTGGGCAGACATGGGTATAGCACTCTCTCTGGTGACCAACTTCTGTCTTTCCTAGTAAAGAGGGGAGAAGGGGACCCTTTCACAGTTGCGTATCCTGCTTTCTGGCAAATAAGAAGAGGACACGGAGCCTTTCTTGCATCTGCTTTTCAATCACTTTCAGTTCAAAATAATCCCTGTGCTGAAGTGGCCTATTTTGGAGGGCATCACCGGAGACCCACTGTAAACACAGAGTGGAATGCTGAATGAAAGGGATCTCCAAGTAGAAGAAAGCAGGGAGGGGGGGTTTGCTCTCTCTTGGAGGCATCATCATTGGCACACTGGGTACACTGAGCTCCCAGAGTTACCAAGGAGGGGGCCTGACACTGTGCTCATGAGAGCATCTATCAAAATGCCTGGCATGCAGACATGAATTGAATCCGCATATATGACTAGAAAGTTCTTTCTTGGGGCCCTGGGTGGCTCAGTCGGTTGAGCATCTGCCTTCAGCTCAGGTTATGATCTTGAAGTCCTGGGATCAAACCCCTCATTGGGCTCCCTGCTCAGTGGAGAGTCTGCTTGTCTCCCACCCCCACACTCCCGCTCATTCTCTCTCTCTCTCTCAAATAAATAAGATCTTAAAAAAAAAAAGACAGTTCTTTCTTGTGTCCAGACAAAGTCACCCTCCTGGCAATGATGAGATTTTACTTTGGTGCTTCCCAAACTGTGGCCCATGAACCTGCTTGGCTTACTTACTGGATTCTACCCAGAATGTCCTAAGGACAGATTTCCAGTTGTCTTTGCTCCTCTTGGACCCTGAGCCACCCAGGCGCCCCAGTTTCCTGGTTTTTAAAGGGATAATAACAGTCTGTGTGAAGACTAAATGCACGTGAATGGCTTAGGACTTGGGCCAGAGCAAGGTTAAGTGCTCAACAAATGCTAGCCATTGTTTTTCTCCTGCTAAGTGTGCCCGGTTTTTTTGCCATTCCTCTGTGGCACAGATCAAGGGCCCTCGCCATCCCAGAAATTACCCAGGTGAGACACGTTGGTAGCAGATGGAAGCAGGTTTTGCTCCCTGCCACTCTCCACCTGCCACACGCTGTAAGGACACACTTGGCCACTGGAGGGCAACAGCCACCCAGCTCATTTTAAGACCTGCTTTCTCAAATGGCCTTTTCAGGCAGTTGTGCGGGAAGGGGGGAAGCCTTAATTAGGGCTTACTGGGCTCTGGGTTAGTTGCTTTACCGAACGTCCACCCTCCTCCAGGCAGCGCTTAGGGGATAGATGTGTCCTAAGAATAACCTATAAAGAAAAGTTTTGCATAAAGAACTCTGTTTTCCCATTGCCTTGAATTATAAAATGGGAATTTTGCTCCTAAACCTGGGGACTTCCCCAGGTGCCCAGGGACAGTTTTCTGAGTGTCCACATGCCTGACACCAGGATTCCCCACTCCTTTGCAAGCCCACAGGAGGCTCCTTTCTTCCCCTCCCCCCCCCCCCCCCAAGCCACCGGCTACACATAAAGAACCACGCAGACTGCAGCCGAGAGAGAGGAGGCAGCCCCCTCCCTGCACACTTGGTGTTTCCTTCTCAACACGGCAGCGGGCATAGACTCTCCAACCAGCAGGTCCAAGTGTTCTAGCATGGTGTTTGGATGGGGCATGGGACTCCCTTGGAGCACATCTCAAGGGTCTAGACAGAGGCTCTCCAGTGAAGTCATTCCAGGGCATGTCCCTAAGAATGGGCTGTGTGTTCATTTGGGTTATCCCCAGAGCAGCCTCTCGGCTGAGCTTGTGCCATAAGCTCAGGGGGAAGCTGGACTTAATCATGTTGGGATAACACTGTGAAACCATGCAAAACCCGAGCCTCAGAATAATGCCATCCAAGGGGGGAGGCAGCTGGTACGCATTGTTCATGGAAGCTACTTCCTGGTAGCCTGTCTCATCCTCAGGCAGGGTGGCCTTCGGTGGCTCTGGGAGGAAAGTCCCCAGGCACAGAGATGCAAGAACTGGAGGTGGAAATTGCCTGGGTGTGAGCGGGGCCGTGAGAGCAGCTTCTGGAGGCTGATCTGGGCTGGGAATCCATGCCTTCCCACTTTCATGGAGGATGTCCTGTTTGTTGGCTGGCCAGCATCGGCTTCCGGCGAGCCCACTCCCTGTGTGAGTTTTGTGGGGAGGCAGAGTCTCATGTGTCGCTGGCAACAGAGTCCTGCCACACCCCCTCCAAGTGCCGGTGGCCTGGCTGGGGCTGCACCCTCCGCTCCAGGTGAGCACCCAGGCTAGGCCAAAGCCAGTGAGCAAAACCCATTGCCCCAGCTGAGGCCACCATGTTCCCTAACTCTGGGGGATGTTATTCTCTCCCCCAGGAGTCTCTTTGCTAGACTAGAAATTGCAAGGTGGGAGCCCCTGGCCATTTGGGAGGGAGAGCCTATTTGAGAATGAAATCAATCCAGAGAAACTGCTGTCCTGCTGGTATTGTGGGAGGCCCTGCCTCAAGCACCTGGGAAGCCAGGATGACCTCCGCACACTTCAGTTATCCAAGCCAGTAAAACTACCAGTCCGGCGTTAGCAGCTTAGGTTGGGTTGTGTGACTCTGACAACTAGAAGTGTCCTAATCAATACATAACCTAGCAGTTGCTGAGTACCATCCACAAATGACACTGGGTTGGGTAACGAGTTATTACATCTAATTATGCTGATTGTGTATGAAAACGAAATATTCCTCTCTTTCTCTTTCTCTTCTTGCCTATCTCTCCTCCCACCCACCTTGGCTCCAACTTGGCTGCTCTGCACAGAGCACTGGGCTGTGAGTCAGGAGACCTGGCTTCTCCCGCAGCTCTGCCTCAGCTTACCTCTGTGGCCTGGAGCAAGACATTGCTCTCAAGCCAAAATCTTCTCCTCTGTCAAATGGCAAGGTTGGACTCTGTGACCTCCACGGTTTTCTGACACTAACATTCCATGGACATTCCTGGCCTTCGTCCCACACTCAGCCTGTCACGGAGGCCCATTTAGGCCTCCCTGGGAAGCTCTTATTCATCCCTTCTGCACTCGCTGCCCCCTTACCTGTAACAATAATGGTTCCTCCCTCTCTTCCTGAAAAGCTGCTTTCACCACTGGATCTAAATTTGGAACTAAAAAGAATTTTGCAGTGAGTAGAGCCTGGGAGGGCTCCCCAGAAAATTCTGGACGGACAAGGGGACAGACACCTCCATTAAGTCTGATCCACAGAGACTGAAAATGAAATAAAAACCTCAACTCCTGATTTTCTCAAACAACTTAGTGTCCTAGATTGTGTCCCGCCTGCAGCCCCAGCCCTTCAGCCCTGTGCCGCTAACCGGCTCCCCCACCTCTTGCTGGGCACAGCCATCCTGGCCCTTTTGGGGTTTCAGGGCTGGGTAGCTTCCATCTCCTTACTCCGTGGGCTAGCATGTTTAGGGTTAGGGGCTCTGGTCCGACAGCTATGGTGGCCTCCCAAGGGCCAACACTGACAACTCAGGCCTTTGAAGCTGGAGTGGTTACTCCAGAGCCTCAGGCTTCTAACCTGGGCCACTGACATCAGGGAGGCAGCCAGGCTTTCCAGAGGCCTGGACAATGGAGCATGTATTAGTTTCCTATGGCTGCCATAACAAATCACCATACACATAGTGGCTGAAAACAACATGGATTTATTATCTTATACAGGCATCGAGCTCGGAGCTACTGCAGGTCCATTCCAGAGCACCACAACAGAGCAAACACCACAATAAAGCAAGCCAACTGAAATTTTTGGTCCCCCACTGGATATAAAAGTTGTTTTTGCACTATACCGCGGCTTATTAAGTGTGCAACAATCTTATGTCTAAAAAAAGAACAATGCACATGCCTTGATTTTAAAATACTTTATTGACACAGAGACATGAAGTGAGCAAATGTTGTTGGAAAAATGGCACCAATAGACTTGCTCAACTCAGGGTGGTCACAAACCTCCAATGTGTAAGAAACACATTATCTGCCAAGCGCCATAAAACAAGGTACGCCTACGGTTCTGGAGGTCAGAAACGCAAAGTCGGTCAGCAGGGCTGTATTTCTTCTGGAGGCTCCAGGGGCGAATCCATTCCCTCGCCTGTTCTAACTTCTACAGACCGTCCACATGCCCCGGCTTACGGCCCTACAGCGTTCCAACCTCTGCCTCCAACACTTCTTCTCCTTCTCTGACTTTGACACTCTGGCCTACCTCTTTCTGAAGCCCCGCCCAGATCACCCGGAATCTCCAGACCCTTAATTACATCTGCAAAGTCCCGTCTGCCATGTAAAGTAATGCAACCACAGGCTCCAGGGATTAGGGCGTGACCAAATTCAGCCCACCACAGAGCTCAAAGACCGGAAGAGGACTCCCCTTACTAGCATTTTTCTAGACTCAAGCCTTTTTGCCTTAAGAATATTTAAAATAGCTTAACAAAGCACAGCTAATTAAAATAAAAGAAACACCTCTATGAATACTTACTGTCACCTATTGACTGCCTACCATGTGCCAGCACAAACAGGAGGAGACATGGTGGACGCCATGCGGGGTTGCGCCATGTGTCCAGCTGGGAAGCAGCAGGGCCCCCCTGAGCCCACGTGTCTCCCTTGAAAGGCACTGATGTCGAAAGAGGTTGTATTTCTTCCCTCAGGGACGGGAAGGCAGACCCCGGTGCAGGGCCAGGTTTCGGTGGGAGGGCTCAGGGGCACTCCCCACCCCTCACACCACCCTTGGACGCTGTCCATGCCGAGGATCCCCACTGTCTGGCACAGGCCAAAGAACTGACAGAGCCTCTGACCTCCTTAAAATCTAAGGAAATCTTATCTGTTCTCAGTTCTGGTAACTCACTCACCCTACTGACTGTACCCTTCGGGCATTGGTCCTGTATCCGGGGGACAGTTCTGAGTTGGCCCAGCGACAGAGGACACAGCAGATTCCCGAGACAGGCCTGGGATTTGGAAGGGTCGTGGGGTTTTACCGAAGGCTTGACAGGCCAGAGAAAGAGGAGCTCTATTTACAGATTGGCCTTCATGAGGCTGTCAACAAATCCCCCCCCCCGGCCAAAGGTATGGGCAGAGGCAGATAAAAACACAAAAGAAATGCATGCCCTATGCAGTCAAGAGAGAGATTCGATGCGTTCATCCCATCGATGCAGGAACAATCAACTGCCCCCTTCGTCGGGGTGGAAAATTCCATCCAGCCAATCATTTAGAGTAAGCTGGAATGGTTTATGATGAAAAGTGGCCCGCGGTGAGACACAAAAGATGACCAGACAGGGAGTGAGGCGACAGGCTGCAGAAGTGCCAGAGGAGGGGCCAGGGCTTGGGGACCCTGGTGACACCGCACTCAACGCTGGACTTTTTTTTTTTTTGTTAAAGATTTTATTTATTTATTTGAGAGACAGAGAGAATGAGAGAGAGAAAGCACATGAGGGGGGGGAGGGTCAGAGGGAGAAGCAGACTCCCCGCTGCGCAGGGAGCCCGATGCGGGACTCGATCCCGGGACTCCAGGATCATGACCTGAGCCGAAGGCAGTCGCTTAACCAACTGAGCCACCCAGGCGCCCCAACGCTGGACTCTTGAATCGAGGCCATGAGTTCCCCGGGGGCCTTGGGTGAAACCCGGAAGTGGGTGAGCGCCTCATCTTGTGTCCTGGTTCGGACTCCCCAAGTGGTACATGTCACCATTCTCAACCTGTGACCCGAAAACCCAGCAACGAGTGACCAGGGGACTTGAGATCACCTCCGGAGAAAGAAGTACAAGGATGAAGTAAATCCAACTCTCAGTATTAAGATTTTGGGGGGTGTTCAGCAGGTTTATACTCATGACAACCTGTGGATTAATTTAAGGAGCTTGAACTCCTAAGAGAATCTGGCCTATATTCGCTTTGGGGTTTTTACCTGGAATGTTGAAATTGAGGTTAGATGTGTAATTTTCATTTTGGAGGTGGAAGAGAACTGTTAGTAAACAGCTTTGAACTGCTCCAGAGAACTTGACTTACATTTAATAATATTTCAACTGCTTTGTGCTGAGCAAGAAATTTGCGGCCTCAATTTGAATTTGCCTCAGTGGGGAGTCTGATGTACTGGAAAGAATTATTAAAATCTGTAAATATGTTTAAAATATTTACAAGAACTTAATTATTTTGGGAGATTTAAATGGGGTTGTTTGCGGAGTGGTTAACCGTTACATGTAGGAATGATTAGGACAAGCAAGAGTGTTTTTATGTTTACAGAAAAAATGGCATTATCCATATAATAAGATGTGTGTGAGAACCTAAATAGCTTAAGAAGTGGACTTAAAAATTTTTATCTCTTTAGCAGATTGAAAATGTAAAGCAAGTATATAACCATCTGCACACATGCAAATTTAATATTGAGAATATCAAATAAGGGCATTTGTCTAAAGGATGTAGAATAACTCAGTAAGTATACTTTTCTTCAAATGACTCTCACCCAATTCTTTTCTAACGTGAGCAGTGAAAAGGTCGACTGACCTCTAGAAACTGTGGTAGGGTCAAGTGCTTGCACCTTGGGTTTAGGGAACTTTCTGGTTGGAACAATTCCCCCCTCTCCTTAACTCCTATACCACTGCGCCCTCGGTTAGACTTGCAGGTAAATAGCTAAAACAGGGTATCTTGTGTATTAGCCTCTCTCAAAGGACTTTGACCCTCTGAGGCCAGGCTCTGGTCTCGTTCCATGGTTTTCCCCATGGAGCTGCACCCACCACAGACTGGACTTTTAACCAGCCGGTTGTAAATCCTACAGGAATGTTTCCCAAAGCAAATGCCAACCTCTACCCCATGTCCTTCCTTCTGAACAGTCCTCTTGCCTCTTTCCCTGGGCACTGAGTATTCCAGAATGTTCTAAGATTCTGGGAGCTCTATGTGTTACTGCAGTGGCTTTCCAATAGCACCATTATCGCCACTTAATAGCTAAAGGAACAATAGTGCAGTTTCCCCACTTTGGAAACAACAGTCTACTGCACTGGTATTATGACTGATCATCTTCACTCCCTGTCCTGTAAGTAAAAGACAGCCTCAGGAAGGAGAGACAGGCAAGGAGAAAAAACCGGAGAAGCTAGAGCAGTGCATACAGATCCCCTGGGAATCTTGTTAAAATGCAGACTCTGATTCTGAAAGTGTGGGGTGGGGCCTGAGACTGCATTTCCAGCAAGTTCCCAGGTGATGCTGGACTGCTGCTGCTGTCTGCAGGACATTTTGCTTTTATTTTGGTTTTTTTTTTAAGATTTTATTTATTTATTTGAGAGACAGCACAAGCAGGGGAGGGGCAAAGGGAGGGGCAGAGGGAGAGGGAGAAGCAGACTCGGGACTCGATCCCAGGATCCCGAGATCATGACATGAGCCACCCAGGTGCCCCAACTGCAGGACATTTTGAACAGTGAGGGTCAAGAGGACTCTGAGACAGTTCAGTGTGTTCCCTTACAGTGAAAATAAACAGAAGGGAGGGGCAGACAGATGTCACAGAGCTGTCTGATGCCAGAGAAAACAAAGGTAGGACTTATTACAGAGCCCCTTCCTTACACATCCATGACCTTACCTTCAACTCATAGGAGCCTTCGGAGGAAACCACCTTTTCTTTCTTAAAATAAAGATAGCGAAGTGTAGGAGGATGGAATGTGCCCGGGTCAAAAACCTATTAAGGTTGGGTACAGTGGGCCCCATCATCCTTGAACCACGCACCCTTCTGGAAAACAGTAAGCAAGGAGCAGGCCAAGAGTGGTCATGGGAGCACTGTTGCTTTAATATGGTGTGTGACAAGTAATATCGAAATTGTCCACACTCTCCAATCTTGTTCATTTTTATAATTGGCAATAATTAAAACTAAAGGAAAAAAAGTGCACTAACCACACCTCTGGGCTTAAAAACGAGAAGACAAGACACATAAATTCTCTCCTTAAAAAACAGCCATTTCAAAAGATTTTCTTTAATATCATAAAATATTTTCATGGACAAGTGAGCTAGCAAACACACATGCACCAATGTGCCTTCTGACAAGATACCCCCCTACCCCCACCCCACCCCCCGCTCCCACATCAAGGTGGACATGAGATTGGAGAAATGAATACAGCAGATGATACAGAGAGAAAAAAAATCGATAAAAAGTACAGAATAGAACATTGTGCTTGGTTATTGTCCTATGTCACAACAAAACAAAACATTTCGGTGCAAACAGTTAATTTTTCCTCTTTTCCATTTAAGTCTGGTGGAGAAAAAAATACTTTTTCTATAATAAAATATGTGGTTTTTTGGCTTTTTTTAACTTTTTTTAATGTAACTTTTTTTTTCTTTTTTGCAGAAAATAATTTTGTAAACTGTCACTTTGCGGGAGGGAGGCTCGATGCCACGTGGGTCCTGGCTCGCCGGGCTCGAGGCTGAGCAAGGAGACCAAACCCCGGCGGGAGAGGGGGCAGCAGGGGCGCAGGGCGGGGGGGGCGCACAGCGGGCAGGGCGAGGGCGCTGGCCTGGGCGGGCGCGTTAGAGGTCACTCTCGCCGTACAGCGCCGTGGAGAAGGACATGTAGTCCAGAGCGCCCGGCACGGCGTCGGGGCCGCTGTAAGGGGCCATGCGCGCGATGCAGTACTCGGCCTGGTCAGGCGGCAGCTCCCGGCGCAGCTCATCCACCGTGATGTAGTTCTGCAGAGGGAGCGGGCAGGGCCGCCGGGATGTCACTGGGGTGGCAGCACCCCGCCACGTCCCCGTCCCCTCCTCCTGCTTCTGGATACAGAGACGTGCACGCACGCCTATGCACATGTATATCGTGTATACGTTTATATACGCGCGTTTATAATGCATGCACTTGCATACATACACACGTGTGAATATACAAAATATATGTTCATTTTCAATCTCCTGTTTGCCATTTCCATACCTACTTTGGCCTGTGCAAACTAATTCAAGTGCTAACTGCACCTATTATTCCATTATCACTCTAGTCTGCAGCAACCACGGGCTGGAGCAACACCAGCAGGGACTCTGGTTGGGACGCAAACCCGCTCAAGTGAATACTCGGGAGGTCACGTAATTTTAGCAAATACAGTGAGCATCCAAGTGTGACATCGCCGTGGCAGACCGCTATCTCCACCACGACTGCAAGATGTGGGCCTGCCCCCACCTCGCCTGGTTCCCAGCCCAGGTTTCTGTGCATCTGTGACAGGTCTACTGGGAAGTTGCTTGTTTTAGGAGTTTTAGGCTCCAGAACAGCTCACTTGAGGCTCTGACCCACAAGGTGGGCCCCTAGCCCCATGCCCTACCTCTGCCAGAGTCCCCTAGCAACCAGTTTCGAGGAGAGGGGGTCATCCCTAGGTCACTCCAAAAGTCAGGAGCCCAGGCCCTTTTCTGGACTTCAGAGACCCAGAGTCACTTCAAGTAAGTGGTTTCTGAGGGTCATTCCAGCTCCAAGATGCTAGGACTCTAACAGGGTGTCCTTGAACTTTAGGAACCGACCTTTAGGAACCGCTACTGGCTCAGTCTTTTTCCCTTATAGACTGAGACATTCCAGAAATTATGCTCCCCATTGGCTTTGGCTTTTTATAACTCAATCTCTTCAGTCTGGAGGAAGGATGGCAGAAGGATTATCCTATGAATTTTACAGAAAGGAACTCTGGCCTCTAGACACCTCCCGCTTTGCCAGTTTCCCCTGGTGTTCCCACTGTTCCATTGCCAGGCAGGAAACTTGGGAAATTTGGAAACCGAAACTGACTGCTGCTCAGGGTAGGCCAGTTCGAGACATGCTTCCCTCCCGCGCCCCGCCGACACTCCGCACCTGTGCCTGGCACGACGTAACGGTGAAGTCTGAGTTCTCAGACGGCCCTTCCATCACTCGGTCACATCCCCCACCCCATTCTACCCGCCTCTACCACTCATTGCTCCAGCCCAAGTGCAAAGGAGTCCCGCTCCCTGGCAGGAGACACCCCCGCCCGCCCCCGCCACTCAGGCTCATATTGTGTCCGACACCTTAGCTGATCCCAAAACATTACAGAAATGGGTGGAGGTGGACAGCAGGGGGAGGCCCAGTGGGAGGGAGGGGCCACGGGGTGCAAGTGACCTCCCCTCCAGATCGGAGTGGACCCTGCACAGCACCCACGCCATAGCAGACCAACCTTGTCCCCAGCCAGGATCTTGAAGGAGGCCATGACTTGGTCCGCTGTGTCTGTGTCGGCGGTCTCCCGAGACATAAAGTCAATGAAGGCCTGGAACGTCACTACCCCCAGGCGGTTGGGGTCCACGATGCTCATGATACGGGCAAATTCTGCCTCTCCCTGGAGAGAAGAGCCAACCCCAGGCCTGTCAACCTCTCAGCTACAGGCTACTGGGAATGTCTCACATGGACCTGAAGCCCCTGGGGGCTCAAAGTGGCCTGAGGCTGTGAGAGGGGGGCAGAGTGGCCCCCTGAACTGACCTGGGCTGTCCTAAGGGCATCATAGGGACATCAGACCCAAGAGCGAAGGCCCCGTTCAGGCTTCCCACGCCCCACAGGTTCCCGCTGGAGCAAACGACGACAGTCCTGCCAACGGCTGTCGAGGCTGGCGGCACGGGGCAGGTACCGTGTGCCAGGTGCTCTTCTAACGGCTGCGGGCATTTCGCTTCTTTTCACCCTCCCCACCACCGTACGGCGCAGGTCCTTATTACTTCCGTCGGGTTTCCAGACGAGCAACCGGGGGCCCACATAGGCTTGGTGACTTGCTCAAGGTCACACAGCCAGCAGGTAATAGAGCTGGGGTTTGAACTTGGATGGTCTGGCTCCACAGCCTGTGTTCTCCCCACCACACTGTACTTTCTCTGTGTCAGACCCATGCACAGCACTCACGGAAGTTCCTTCAGTGAGCCCTGACCGCAGTCCTGCTGGGGTCCCCTGGCCTCATCCCAGTCCCCAAGCTGGTGATGGCAGAGCTGGGGTTTACTCCTGGGTTCCCTGCGTCTCGAGCCTGTGCCCCTGCCCGGCGCAGGGCAGCCCACAAACTCTGCCCTTTGCACCATGGCCCAGGAGCTGCCTGGCTGTCCAGCTCAGGCCCCCCGCTCTGCTCAGAAGGCCTGCGTAAGGGCACACAGCTGAGAAGACTGTGAAGGCCAAGGGGCAGCAGGCGTGGCCGGAGCCACCGCCAGGGTGGAGGCAGAAACCTCTGTGCTTCCTGAAAGACGAAGTCGAGCCAAACCCGACCCGGGAAGTCCAAACCTCCAGTTCTTCTTGCTAGCCTTGGGGTCAGCCCCACCATCCACCATGGGAGTGAAAAAGCGCATCTCCACAGTTAAGTACCAAAGAATACGCCAGCACAGAGACCGAGATGAGAAGGCCAGACCCCTGGGACACACACAGGCCACGAGGCTGGGCCTAGCCTTCAGGGCGCCATCTTCCCGATGGACCAGAATCGTGAGGCCCCTCCAGGGAGAGCAGCCCCTAGCCTGAGGGCCTCCAGCCGGCCCTGGCCAGGACTCGGCTTCTCTGGCCAGCTGGCGGGCCCTCGTCAGAACAGAGGGCGGGGTTTACGTTACCATGTTGTAACCCATGGAGATAAGGCAGGCGCGGAAATCATCCGTGTCCATCATGCCTGTCTTCTTCTGTGGGGGCAGTGGCACCGAGACACCGGAGGGTCAGAGGCAGGAGGAGGAAGGGCCAGCCCAGGGCCGGGAGGACAGGGCACAGACGGCCAGAAGGGGAGGTCGAGGGGCATGGTTGGGGCAGGGGGTTAGGAAGGGAAAAGGAACACAGGAGGAGACACATCCACAGGGAGGAGAGAGAACAGGGAGAGGCCCAAGTCCGTCCACAGGATGGAGAGTGACAAGGAGAGAGGAAGGTGGGCCCCGGGCAGGTTCCCATGAAAGACGACCGAGGGCAGAGGTCAGAGGTTGGAGCAGTGGGAAGAGGAGCCCGACATGGGCCCGACAGCAGGAGAGGACGAGCCCCGAGGCCCACAGGGAAGGGGAGACAGGGAGATCCAGACAGAGAGAGAGAAAAGAAAAAGGAGAAACGTGTTATTTCTCGCCCCGGATGCCACCCCTGAGCGTGCTCCATGCAGGAGGCGAGTACCTGGGGGTCGTTGCCAATATCATAACCCAAGCTGATGAGGCAGGCTTTGAACTCCTCGGGACCCAGCGTGCCGGAGTGATCCTGGGGCCGCCGTGCGCCAGGCAGCGAGCCATGCGGTGCCAGGGAGGTGGAGGCCGTGAGGGGAGGGGGTGGGCCATGCCCCGGGTGGAGGGTGGTGTGTGTGGGGAGACACGGGGACAAAGGCATGCGGGTGGAGAGGGTGGAGGGTGGAAGGGGTGGGGCGGGGAGGGGAAATAAAAGTGCACACGGTTAGACACGTGGACGAGGTCCAGAGGGTGCCCTCTCCCTGGCACACGCAGCCCTGCTCTGGGAAGCAGGCCAGAGGGGAACACGGTGAGCCACAGGGGTGAGAAGCTCCCCCAGAAGGGCCCGGCCCACCCCGTGCCCAAGGCCCCGACCCGGCTTTCCAAGGAGGCTTCACCCACCCAGGAGGCTGGAGGACAGGGCAGGAGGCAGGAGCGGCGGGCAGCACTGAACCCCATGCTCCGACCCCTCTGGCTGCCCAGAAACCCCAGGGCACTGGGAGGGCCAGCCCACATAAGACCCAGCCTGTCCCGGAGCTAGGATGAGAACCTAGGACGAACAACACTGACACCCCCCAGAGTCTCCCAAAGGCTGCTGGGGGCGGGGGGAGGGAGCCTCCCTGAGGCTAGGGGAGCCTTGCTCCCAAGGGCTGACTCCTCGTGACCGGAGAACAAGGGTCGGGACCAGAGATGCTCTCCCCACTCACTACCTGCACTCTTACTCCACAAAAGCAGGGACAGCACGCCGGGACCGGCTTCCTAAGGCCTGCTCTGAGGGGCAGCCAGGGCAGGCTGACTCCCTGCTCTCCCTCCTCCTCCTCCTCCTCACTTGCCCAGGAACTGGCCCAGCGTGGCTGCCCACCTCATGGGCAGTGCCCTCCCGGGCCCTGGGGCAGGGGCTGGGGACTGCTCTAAGTGCGGGCAGTGGGGTTCTCACCCGGTCAAAGTGGTTGAAGGAGGCCCGGAACTCATTCATCTGCTCCTGGCTGATGCCCTTGGCATCTCGGGTCAGGATCTGATTCTCCACTTCGTTGATGGTCCTGGCGATGGTGGTGAGGAGCTGCTCCCAGCCCACACGGATGTGCTGGAGGGCGGGGAAGAGGAGCCTGTCAGCAAAGGCACCCCAGGCCCGGGCCTCGGCTGCTCCCTGCTACTCGTTCCCCCAATACCAAAATGGCCCAAGCAATCAAATCCGGACCGCCAGCCAGATTTACAGCATCACCAGGACAAGGGCAACACGCCAGGACAGAGGACCCAGATGATGAAAGGGGAAGCACAGGAGGGCGCTGGCCTCCACCTGAGGCAGCAGAGACCTGAACTGACGGTGTGAGTCAGGTCAGGAAGGAGGGCCCTGCATATCCCCACTCTAGAGCCACACACACATATGCCTTCATGGTCCAAACAATTCACCCCTTGGAGAGCAGGTGCCTAAGCCAGTGTTTGGAGACCACCTGCATCTGAATCACAAGGGTGCTCAGCCTCATCCCAGACCTAGTGAATCAAATCCTAGAGCTGGACCCTGCAAGTCTGCATTCTCAACAACCTCCCTGCGAAATTTCAGAAGAGCCTGAAGACCCAGAGCTCCAGAGCGGAGCGGCAGCGAGTATCCCTCACTCCCAAGTGAGAGTCTGTCCTCCTGCAATGAGCACTTCCCTTGGAAGATGGGAAGTAACTGCCCCCTGCGCCAGCCCGGGGGGTGGGGAGCAGAAGGGGATATGGGGCTCCCTTCCTGGAGGAGCAAAGTCGGCGCCACCCACCTCCATGGTGTAGTTGGTGTGCTTGTTGTCGAAGATGAGGGCCTCCTGGATGAGCTGGTGGTCACCCTCCAGCTGGTCGATCTTGGGCTTGTAGTTGACGATGCTCTTTTCATACTGTCGCAGGTGGCTGAGCTGGTCCTCCAGGGTCCCGTGCATCTCAATGGAGATCCGCCCGATCTCCTGCTCACCCGGAAGGAAGCCCTTGTGAGACCTCCCCACTCTGTCCCTGGGGTAGGGACTGGGGCACCCAGGTCATCGGTCAGCCCCTCAGACGATTCTCGGTTCCCACTCCAGTACCAGGGAACCCATCAGTGGTCATTAGTCAACCGAGAACAAGACACATTGAGCAGGGACTTGGTGTGGCAACAGCATCATAAAGGGGGTATGAGAAGCACTGTCATTACCAGATGACATACTTCCCATCTCTTGGGTGCCTCTCAGCTTCAGAAAGGGGCTGCAAGATCAGTTCCTCACCTAAACGTTCACTCCTCTGCTTGACATTCAAACTCCCCGCCCAAGCCTTGTTCCCAACTATCACCCACCTCAGGGACTCTCTCTCTGCCCACAGAGCCACCTTCCTCACAGCCTCAGGGCACCTGACGCACCTCCTCAGTGGCCACACACCTGCTGTTCTGCCCCCACAGTGCCTGCCTTGGCCTGCCTTGATCCCACCTGCCCCACGGGCCAGGCCTCATCCCCCTTTCTGTCTAGACTTCATCTATGGAAACAAAACCTGTTTGTAAAAGCCTCAATTGTGCACTCAATTTGACCCAGCAAATATTTCCTGAGCAGGTACGACATACCATGTGCCATGTGCTAAGCAGGTGGGGGTGGGGTGCAGGAGAGACACAAACATGAGCTCAACATGGTCTCTGCCCTCAAGGAGCTCAGAGGGACACCATGCTCTCTAACCCAAGCAGAGCCCCTTCCCTGATCTACAGCGCCCCAGGATCTGGCCCAACAACTCAACAAAAAAATTCCACGCTTGCCCGAGGCTCAGTTCTCTCTCTGGAAAGTTCCTTCTCTTTGACAAAGCTCTCTGCTCAGAAGGAAGGGAGACCTGGTCAGCCAAAGAAGCCAAAGGATAAATTAACTAGTCAGTTCCCCAGGCACTCATCCTTCTGTGGGACTTTCTCATGTGGCTCTTTAGTGGCAGCCCTGGGTGGGTCTTTGCTCACAAACCAGAGCTGGGATGGTGCTCAGAGGGGCAGAAGCGCCCATCCCTGCCTCCCATGAGGGGACGCACCTCCATCTTGGTCTGAATCCAGGGCCCGATGACATTGGCCTGGGCTGCGAACTGCTTACGTAGCCTCTCATTGTGCTGCTGGCGGGCATGCTCCTCCGTCAGGGCCTGGTCCCTCCGAGGCACCAACTGCCGCACCTGGGGTGAGGACAATCACGGGACGTGGGGAACGGGCCGGCCACCTGCCCCATACTTCAGATGAGGAAATGGAGGAGGCATGAAGGGAAGGGGCCAGGCAGGTATAGAACAGGAGTGAACACACGGACCTGTTCCAGAAATTCCATCGTTCATTAACTGGACAGGTGAGTGCTTACCATGTGATAGTGAAAAAAATAAGATCAATGAAAATCAATAAAAATCAACCAAAAAAGGGGACAAAATCCCTGCCCTTATAAAACTTTCAATGGCCCAGCCAATGCCCCACCCAGCCCTTGGACTCACGTGGTCCCATTTGCCATTGATCTCCTGAGGAGTGATAGTTGTGTAGGGGTTGGTGCCCGCCATGTTGACGTGGTAGGTCTGGACAATCTTGGACACCTCGTTGTGGATACCCAGGATGGCCAGACGCTCCTTGTCGGCATCAGGGAGGGTGGCCTTGAACTGCTCATGGGCTGTGGTCAGTCCCTTGGGTGCGAGAGAAGCACAGTGAGCAGTGCCTCCTGTGGGCAAGATGAACTAAGGGAGCCCTACAGGTCCCAGGGTAGAGGGGGGTGGCAGGGCCACTGAAGGCCTGGCCCCACACCAGCTGGGAGACCCAGGGGCAGCAACCAAGGATGCTCATGGCTGAGAACCAGGCGGGCAGGGCCAGCCCTGGGGAGGTGAAGGCAGAGCCATCAAAGCAATAGCTCATGCTTAGGGCTGGTGAAGTCAGGAGCAACCACCCTAGAGTGTACACCACCCCACAGTCAGGTCAGGGACAAGGGGTGCCCCAGGTCTGCTTCCCAGGTGACCTTCCCCAACCCAGGCTTCCTTTGCAAAATCTTTTAAATCCAATTCCCTGCAGCTGAATGAGGACGCTATTGCTATGTAATGAGCTCCAAAACATTAAGTTAAAAACAAGGGTTCAGAATACAGTATATAATTCTGTGTTAAAGGGGATATGGGGAAGAACACATTAACTAACAAATAAATACATAAAGAACACAAAAATAAATAAATATAAATTAGTGAATAAATAAAAAAAGGCTTGCATATGCAGAGACAGTGTGGGCATGCTGCTTCCCTCTGGGGAGGGCCCTAGGGTAGGAGGGACAATTTATGGCATATCCTTTTTATCTTCTAGATTTTATACCATCTGTATATATTACCTAATCAAAATACATAAAATGTAATTCATTCAAATGTATAAAATCCTTGGCTGCTATCCCCAACCCCACAGAGCAGGTCTGCAGGAACGAGGTTTGCACAGGGGACTGGGGGAACCGGCCTCTGGGGGTGAGGGGTCTGCAGCACACCTGGATCTCCTCGATGGTGTGCACGATGAAGGTGTCCTGCAGATCTTCCATGGCCCCCTCCATCCAGTTGTTGAAGGGTGCGGCCCGCTTGGCGTACTCCAAGTACAGCTGGTCAATGGTCTCCAGCAGTTTCTCTGTCCGCTGGGAGTGACAATTGAGGGGAAGGGGTGGACAGGGAGATATTCAGCAGAGTCATATCCAGAATCACCACTCCCTGCCTACTCCCCCCCCCACCCCCCCGCCCCAGGCCTCCAAGACCCTCTTGGCCAGCCACAAGGGGTTTAGGTCTGGAAGCACCAGACTAAGTCAGACAGAAAGACTAGGCTTTCTCTGGGACACTGGTTCTTAATGGGGGATCTACAGACCCTCCCACATTTGGAATCACCCAGCCTGGCCCCCGGGCTGATCTGTAGAATAGGAAAGTTCTCAAATGGCTAGGGTTGGGCTGCGAAGTGCACTAGACTGGGAGGAGGAGGTGTGCTTAGGGCCAGAGAGGAGGCATCTCCAGCAAGGCAAAGCTCAATCCAGTGCCAGGGTGAACCTTCGACAGGCAGGCCAGAGCAGGTCCAGGGAACCCAGCGGAGCCTTCTGGCTCAAAGCAAAGGGACTCACAAAGCAGGAAGAGGCACCCAGAGCTGCTAGAGGCAGGCCTCCCTCTCCCTCAGGGGCCCTCACCTCCAGAGCTTCCCTCCGCTTCTGGGTTAGGGCTCCCAGATTGTCCCACTGGTCACAGATCTTTTGGCATCGGGCATTGACACTGGGTGAGTCGTAATAGTCCAGCTCACTAGAAGGCAAGAGACAGGGAGAGTCCGGTGACCCGGGTTACCTCCAGGACCTGCTCTCCTCCTTGGGGCTGGGGTGCGAGTAGCACGGGGGGGCCTTCTAGGTGCCCCGCCCACCCACCTCCCGGGCTTTCAGAAGACTGCTGGGAGACAAATGAAGGCCAGTTCTGTCCAGAGGCCCCTGGCACACCTCGGCTGGAGGCGACACCAGTCTTGACCCCAATACCCCATGGCAGGGAGCCTCTGAGGCCCAGCAAGAGCTCTGGCCCTGCACTAGTTCCAGGAAAGGACCGAATGCCCTCAGCAGTAGGGTCACGGGCTCATTCTCCACCTGGGGCGACACTCAGTCTTCTGTATTGACGCCCTTCCCGCCCGGGCGCCCACTGTACCCCTGCTCCTCGCCTCTCACAGCCACACCCTGTCTCCCATGGCAGCCCCAGCCCGCGCCGCGCCGCGCCTACTTGAGCTCCTGCGCGATGGCAGCGATCTGCTCCACGCGGTCCTGGTGGGCGGCCAGGTCGCTCTCAAAAGCCTCGTGCTTCTTGAGCAGGGCCTTGATCTCTGAGAGGGTGGCAGTCTCATAATCCTTCTGCCGGAGCATAGCCTCTTTGCCTGGGTTCAGAGAGAGGGGGTACGAGGCTGAGCAGAAGCCGAGGCCCCATCTTCTTGGCCCCGACCGTCCACCCCTCGGGGCCCCAAGAGGCCCATATCCAGGGGCACAACGTCCCCAGATGTCCACCATACAGCGATCGATCATCTGCAGCTTGAGAAAGCGATGTGCAGCAGGAACATCCACTAAGAGGCTGAGTCGGGGAAGTTCCTACTTTCCACGGAACACGTACGGGGCCACGAGGAGTGGTTACATACGAAGGCTACACAGGGCCAGGCCCCGTGGTGTTGCCAGGAAAGAACCACACAAGGGCCTCAGGGGTGCCCCATCTTTAGAGCTTCTCCAGCTATTGTTGCTAGCCCCCAGCAGCCCTGCAGGGACCCCTCCCCTTAATTACTCTCACGGTGGTCAGCATGTCCGGTGCACTCTACACGGAATCCAACAGTGGCCAGAACCTTCTCTGTCAGGGGCACCGCCCTCTCTTTAGCAGTGGGGCGGGGCTGGCATGTCTTGGATTTCTGTTTCCCGGGAGGAAACGGGATGAGAAACGAACCTCCTGGGACTGCTGTTACGTGATGTCTGACAGCTGTCTTATGAAGCGTCTGGTACAGGACAGGGACTGCCCTGGCCTGGCCTGGCCCGCACGCCCACCCTCCCCATCTGGGCCCGTCAGGGATGCTCAGTCCTGCTCAACAAATAAAGGCTGGGCTGTGGAGGCTGAAAGACGGTGCCCGATGTGGCCCTTTCTTTCCTTCCCTCTACTTTTTTTTTTTTTTTAAGAATTTTTAAAGATTTTATTTATTTATCTGAGAAAGAAAAAGCATGAGCAGGGGGAGGGGCAGAGGGAGAGGGAGAAGCAGACCCCCATGGAGCAGAGAGCCCAATGCGGGCTCAATCCCAGGACCCTGGGATCATGATCGGAGTCAAAGGCAGACGCTTAACTGACTGAGCCACCCAGGCGCCCCTTTCTTTAAGATTTTATTTTTAAGTCATCTCTACACCCAAGGTGAGGCTCAAACTCACAACCCCAAGATCAAGAGTCTCATGCTCTCCTGACTGAGCCAGCCAGGCGCCCCTCTACTTTTTTTTTTCTTTAAGTCAGAATAATAATATGACAAGTTTAGGGGGAAAAAATTACAGATGAGCCTACTTATCTACTCCTTTCCCATCTTTCCTTATACAGATGCTGTGTTAGAACCAGCAGGTATATGTAAGCTGTTTCCTGCTTTTCAAACATTCAGCAGCACATCATCAGAGTCTCTGCTCCGGCTCCGGCTGCCGCACGTGTCCCCTCCCGTGGCTGAGCCACCACTGGCGTGACCACCTGCCACACTACTGTGGGGCATCCAAGCCCCTCAGCTTGTGCTATTACAGAGGGTCTCACGGCAAATCTCTCTAGATGTGTGATTTCCCCACGTTCAGGGTTAATTCTTTAGACAGTCTCAAGAATTCCCGGGTCGGCAGGCAGTGCCACGGCTAGGCGTGGACGTGCACAGTTCAGACTGCTTTGCCCAGAGGTTGTGCCAGTGTCTACGGCCCGCACACCAGCTGGTGGCGGGCCGGCTGACGGGGCCGGCCCCTGCTCTGTACCTTTCTGTGAGCTGCGCCTTGGCCCTAGGGTGGACATGATCGAAACAGGTGGGTGAGCTGGTGCAATCTCTCCTTCCACTCTGTACCAGGCGCACCTGAATGAATAGCTTCCTACACATGCGGCGGAGGCAGCGCAGAGAGCAACCTGGCGTCCCTGTGTACTTACGACATGGAGCTAAACCCAAGCCCCTCAGGCCGAGTCAAGCACGCTCCCATCCCCCACCACGCCACAGGGTACAGCCGTCCCTAATGGTCTCCAGCCTAAGAGCTGAGGAGCACGACAGAGCTAACTGGGGGAGAGTGGAGACACTGTGCTCCACCGGCCAATAGGGTCTGCCCCAGAGGCTCCGGCTGCAGCGGCCGCAGGACCCTAGGAGATGGGCAGTTTGGGTCCCTCTCCAGAGGAAAAGACTATTTCAGGTGTGATTTTTCTTTCTTTGGAGTTAACTTCAGCTGCCAACAAGCAGACACCAGAAATGGCCCCAAGTGCCTCCAAATTGGAGTAATGGAGACACGCATGTGCTAACATGGTAAAGGCTCTGGGTCACTATAACCGGAGGCTGGAAACAAGAAGAGGGAAGGCAGTGGAGGAAAAATACCCAGGGCTACAATTTACAGAGTGTGCTCTATGTGCCCGGCACTCAGCTAAGCATAAAATGTCCTTATGATGTTTACTCCTACAACAACCCTAGGAGGAGGCATGCTGAGTTGAACAGTGTCCCCCAAAACTCATGTCAACCCAGAACTTCAGAATATGACCTTAATTGAAAATAGGGTCTTTGCAGATGCAATTAGTTAAGATGAGGTCACAGGAGACTAGGGAGGGCCCTAAATCCAATGACTGGAGTCTTTATTAGAAAAAGGAGAGACACAGAAGCAGCCATGGCGGGTTGGAGGCAGAGCCGAACTAAGCCAGCGACACCAAGGATGACCAGCAACCACCAGACGCCAGGAAGCAACACAGAGAGCCTCGTCCTCAGAGCCTCCAGAAGGAGCCAACCCTGCCGACCCTTTTGCTTTGGACCCCTCCTGACCTCCTCCTCCTGAGAGAGCACGTTTCTGTGGTATGAAGTCACCCAGTGTCTGGTCCTTTGTACCGGTGGCCCTAGGAAGCTGACACAGGAGAGGGCGCATGGTCATCTGCATGTCACAGATGAGGGAACGAGACCTGGGGGCTAAATCACTGCTCCAAATTTATTCTGCTTCTAGGTGGCAGAGTTCGGATGAGAACCCCAACCTCACAGACTCAGGGAAGAAGACATCATCACGGTGACCAAAACCAACAGTGAATTACACATACGTAGCATCGTGCTATCCCAAGTATCTATTCATTCCGTTCCCCTAAACCTATGAAGTTGGCACTGTGATTATCCCCACTTTACAGACGAGAAAGCGGAGACACCTAAAAGGCTAATGAACTTGTCTAATGACAAGAACTAGTAAGAGACAAAACAAACAAGCAGCAAGAGAGAAAGCAGCTGGCGGTTCAGCTGGTGGAGCACGAGAGCTGGCACCCCCAGGGGGAAACAGGAGGCTGGGCTGGCCTCACCGTCCGTCCAGGCCTCGTGGATGGAGGCCTTCTGCCGGAACTTCTCTGCCAGGTGGTCGAGCCGCTCCAGTCTCCGGATCTCATTCAGCAGCCACTCCTCGTAGCCCTTCTCCGCCTGCTCTAGGCAGCCCCAGGCATTGTTGATGTCCTGTAGGGATGGGAGGCACAGGGTCAGCCCCTCCTGGCCCCCGAGGCCCCCACCAGCTGCCCCATGCCTTCTAGAAGAAGCGCCTTCCCCATCTCAGCCATGCCCACCCAGCCCCACACTGGTGTTTCCCGGGCTCTTGGGCACCAGGCCTCCTGGGCAGGGAGTGAGGCCCCAAGTCCACATGGGCCACCCAGCTATAGGGCTTTGGGCGTGCAGCCCTGTGCAGAAAGAGCCCGAGGCCCTCTGTGGCCCAGGATGCTGACCAATCACAGAGGATGTAGGGCCAGCCAAGGGAAAAGAGCAACAATTGAACGAGGCAAGCAGGTGTGGGAGCCTCCCAGGCTCCCCACATCTCTGGATCTGCTCATGGGCTCTGGGCAGTAGCCTGGAGCCTGCAGAGACCCTGGTCTGGGCGAGCTGGCCAAGCATCTGAGGACAGTGACAGCTGCTGAGCACAAACCCACAGCCCTTCAGACGGGGAGCCACCCACAGGGTCGCTCCTACAATTAGTACAGGGTGCCCACTGGGCAGATAGGGGCTGAACCGGCCTGCATGCCACCTGGAGGCCCCGGGCACAGGCTACATCCACTGGGAGGAGGGGGCTCTTCTAACTCACACAAAGTACCCTCTGGTTAGCAGGGGCTCTAGCCACCTAAAAGTTGCCGTTTTAGCCTGGAATCTGTAAAAAGACAGCTACTTTCCAAAGTGCAGATACAATGGCCAGAGACTCTCTCCTCTCCTCCAGGGTCCCCCGGGGTCGTGCCTCCTTCCAACGCGCTTTGCCTGCTTTGCCTGTCCCCGGCCCCTCCCGCCTTATATGCCCACGCCTCCTCATGACTTCTCATTTTAAAGGGCAAAAGCTCTATCTTGGTGAATTCTTAAATTTTGTTTTGCATGCTTCCCTGGCTCATAACATTTCTTCCCAAGTCTGAGGACAGGGTAAGCGGGAAGCAGTAATAACCTAAGTAACCTAAATGAAGAGAATTTAACAACTCGGACAGCCATTCACAATTTTAATTTTTTTTAAAAAGCGACTCATCAAATAAAACATGCTTTAGGATTTCCTTACAAATTATATTTACATAGACTAAAAGAATCTTTTCCAAAAAACTTTTTTTTTTCTTAAGGAGGCTCCGTGCCCAGTATGGAGCCCAACTCGGGGCTTGAACTCACGACCCTAAGATCCAGACCTGAGCTGAGATCAAGAGTTGGACGCCCAACCGAATGAGCCACCCTAACATTTTTTAAGTTGATACTGGGTAATTGAGACTATAAGTAATTTCTATTTTCTGTATTTTGCCTATTTGTATCTTTGAAATATCCAACCAAAAAAAAAAAATCCATTACATTTTTTTGTATGGTAATACGCTTTTTTTAAAGTGCTTAAAAAAGATTCCACGGCAGTAGAAAATTATCTTAATTGCTATTGAATTGAGCCCTGTTTGGTTCAAAATGTCAAGAGGCATTTTGTTTGCAAAGACGGTTTTCTGAGGGGTGGGGGAGAAGGTGGTGCTGGGGGGTCCAGGTGGATATTCTGGGGTCTGGCAGGGCAAGTCTGGCCTGGAAGAGTGGGGGGTGTGGGGGTTGAGCCTGGGGGGGCAGGGGGGGGGAAGACACGTCCCACCCTGACCGGGAGCAGCTCAGGGCTGGAGGCGGCGGTCCAGTGGGGGCTGGGCCCTGTGGGGCTCACCGAGACCATCCTGCCCTCGGAGGGCATGAAGGCAGGCCGGTTGCTGAGGCGCAGCTTGGTCTGCAGCGTGTTGAAGTTGATCTCCAGCTGGCACTTCTCCTGCACTTTGGGCGGCTTGTGCAGGCGCCGGTAGTCCCGGAAGTCCTCCAGCTTCTGCTGCATGGCGTGCATGGTGTTCTCTGGCGCCCGGTTCTCCAGCCACGGGATAGTGCGGCGGATCCACTCCAACAGCTGGAGGGTGGAAGGGGTGAGGGTGCTAGGAGCGGGGGCAAGGGCTGCTTCCCTCTCCTGATGGCCTTTTGGCCCTTCCCACGCTAGGGGAGCTGGGCGGGGTGGGGGGGGGGCTCTCCTGACAGCACACACTGTCCCAACCTCCACTCTCTGGGCCCGTGGCCAGGTTCCAGGGTGCTCCTTCATGCAGCCTGGCCACCAGCCTCCTCTCTGCAAGGGGAGGAGGCTAGCTCCACCTCCCTGCTCTGCCAGACCTGGTGGGAAGTCAGCGTGACTAGGAGCAGACCCGAGCTCTGGTTCCAGCTCTACCACCCGGCTGGGCCTCCGCGTCTTCATCCGTACCAGGGAGGGGTGCACAGTTGTTTCCCGAGGCCCTTGTCACCTGGCCATCTAGAATTCTACAGTGAGGATCTCTGACTCAAAAGGGAAGAGGCCGGCTTCTGGGGCACAGGCAGGGAACAGCCTGGGTGAGGTGATGATGGTGGAGAAGCTGGGGGTGGGGGGGTGGGGGAGTGTTGGTGGTCACAGGGGACAGAACGAGCACCTGCAAGGTACCAGCCCGTCTCCCAAACGAACTCACTGGCATAATGACGGGAACCCCATGTGGTTAGGTGCTGTGAGCCTCCCCCAGGCTGCAGAGGGGTGACCGAGCACCGTGAGGTTACGTGACTTGCCTAGGTGAGGAGGCTAGAATGGCAGAGCAGGGATTAAACCTGGCACCTGGGTTCTTAGTATGCTGGATGGCAGACCCACCAGAGGCTCAGAAGGCTGAGTTCTTTTAAGGAAGAAGCAAGTGGATCCCTACAGAATCTGCTCCTGGCTCAAAGCCTAAAGTGAGTGACCCAAATAGAGTCAATGGCGAAACCCAGAACAGCAGACCCATCACTGTCTCCTCCTGTCCCGTGGGCGGGCCCAGCTGCTGAGCTAGCTTGAGCCAGCACAGGTCCATCTCCAGGTCACAACCTCGCAGAACCAGGCGTCCTCCTTTTCTAGGCCAAGCCTCTCACAGAACAACAGTACACCAGGCTAGAAAGGCCCCTGAGATCTCTTTCTTGGCTTAGCTCTCACTTGACAAGTGAAAAAAAAAAAAACAAGATCCAGAGAGGTGCAGAGTTTGCCAGGCTCACTGTTCGTTGGTGAGAGAAAAAGCTGGGGACTTGGCTCGATTGGCACTTCCCTCTGCCTCCTGGGAGAACGAACAGGTGAGGAGCGGAAGCTTCCCTGGATCTGCTGTGCTGGGACCAAGGACTACGCCCAGCCTCAAACTGTGCCCCAGGGGCGGGCTTGGGGGGGACAGGTTCTGGGGGCTCCCTCTTCCCCCAGGGTGGGGTAGCAGAGCCTGGCTGGAGCTGGGCCAGGAGAACCCAGGAGGTACCCACATCGCTGGCCAGCTTCTCATAGTCTTCCATGAGCTGCTCGTTCTCCTGGTTGACGGCCAACACCTTGCAGATGCGATTGGCTGCTGTCTCCGCCTGGCAACAAGAAAGGTGGGGAGGGGGTGCTCATGGTCAGCCCTGGGTAGCAAGAGCTCTCACCCCTGCAGCTCCACGTGGCAAGAAGGCAGCTCGCAGGGCTTCAAATCCACCGCCTCCTCGCCAGCTTCTGCCAGCCCATGCTGGGTCCCATGGATCAAGGAGCCCAAAGAGAGATCTTGGTGGCTGAACTGGGGGCCCCTGGAGAAGGACCTGAGTTTGAGGCCAACCATACATGTTGGGAAGACACTAATGTGATGACTGATATAATCAAAATGTTCAGGTAAAGAGGTGAGAAAATTCACGCCCAGCCGAGAATCCCAAGTGGAGGCCCTGGGAGTCCGAAGGCTCAGGCTCTGAGGCTGGATTGGCCAGAATCTTGGGAGATGCAGAAATTCAAAGCTGGGCGTCTGGAATAAGGTGCCTACTGAGAAGCAGCAGGACCTCTCGGGATCCCTACAGAATCTGCTCCTGACTCAAAGCCTAAAGAACACCAGAGAAGACTCGGAGACCCTCTACGGCATGAAGACAAGACTTAAGGACCAACCCAACACAGGCAGGACGTCCAGCAAGCTCAGGCGCCTTTGGGAAAGCTAAGTGTGGGTCCTGCACTGAGGGAGTGCTAGGCTAGCAGATGCCTGACATGGGTCCTGGCGACAAGAGGAATGAGAGGGAACTGACTGGAAATCAGAGGCAAAGGCCCAGAAGCTCCAGGGGACACTGCCTTCTCAGGCCATGGAGGGTACTGTGGACCCAACACCAGCAAGGGCCACATGTCCCTATATCACCAGGTGCTCCGGTAATTTTTAAAATTCATCTTTTCACATCATGACCCAACTCCAAGGGGAGGGGAACTCAAAGCCTTTTTGGGGGTCCTGGGATAGAAAGACAGCCTAGGGGTGGGAGCAGATAATGCCGATGAAAAGACAGATATGCATCCTGGGGCCCTAGAGAAGGGTGACCCTGCAGGCGACAAGGGCTTAAGGGACAGAAAGATGGGACCTCACAACTGGTTGATGAACAAGACAAAATGAGGTTTTATTGCAGCAAGATAAACAGAGGCTAGGCATAAGAAGAATTTCCTGAGAATGAGGGTGCTTTGAACTGAAAAGAAATAATTAAGATGTAAATTTTTTTTTTTTTTTGCAGAACTTTTCAAACAGGATTCATACCCACTGATTCATGTACTGGGAGGGCCTGCTGGGATGTGTGTGTGTGTGAGGGGGCACAATGAGGTCAGCATAAAGGTCCTTTAGAGCTCAAAGTCAAGAGATTGCACCTCCCGGGTGAGGTGTCAGAACAAGGAGGCCTCCACCAGGTCCCACTGTGGGAATGGCCAGAGGGTCTCCAAGACAGGATGGGTGCTTTGAGTCCCAGGTCTCAAGACACGGAGGCAAGGGGTCACATCCTCAGACCCTCACCCCTCTGCCCTCCAGCCTAACTCTGCCCTGGAGATGCCATGGCCACCTCTCATGGAGAACTCCTGATTGATCATCCTTCCTCTTAAAAACCAACAGGTAACTACAGGGAATCCCAAAAGGTGACAAGGAGGGAAATTCCTTCCCTCTGGGGCCCTGGAAAGAGCAAGGGCATAGGGAACAGGCCGACATGCCCCATGAGGAGGGCTGGGGGGTAGCAATCCACCTGAGGTCACCAGGGCCACTTCCCTTGAAGGCTGGGGAGGGGGACCCGGGGCGGGGGGGGGCAGTGATCTCTGTACCAACCTAGGTAAGCCATGTCCAGCATGGTGACCAAGTGGGTAAGAACCAGAGATGGCCACGCACCACAGGCAAGTAGCAGTTACCACTGTGATGTTTCATGGATAAAGCCCTCCTTGGCCTCGTTACCCTCCTGATTCATCTTGAAATCCTGGGCTCAGTGGTCCTAAGCTTTGACTTGTGTGCACTTTGTCAAACCGGCAGACTGAATGAGGCCTGTGCTTATGGAATTTTAGGAGATGGATCCTGGGAGCCTCCCTCGGGAGCCCTGCCTGCTGCCTGTTCCAGGGTCAAGGCAGGCTCCTTCGGATGAAGTCTGGGGGACTTCCCCAGTGGGCCACCTGGGGAGTTTTCACAGAGACCTGCCTCTTTCCCAAGCCTGCAACTCAGCCTGCCCATGCCCAGGTGGCTTCACCCGGAGAGACTGAGAAAACCGATCATTATAACCAGGGTATCTGCCTTTGGAAAGGAAGCACAGGCACCACGGAAGAAGCGTACTTTCTTTAGAAACAGCAACGGCCCGTCTGCAAACTCCACCAGGGGTGCCTCCGCCCTCAAGGGACAGCCCAGCTCCCACCACGGTTCCCTTTAGGAAAGAAGCAGGCTCCTGGAATCCAGATTTAATTTTAGGAAAAAAAAAAAAAGACAGGTAGAAAGTTCAAGACCTTGACCCGTTTCTTTCGCTCACTGTGTAACTCCCCCCTGCAGAAGCCTACAAGGTGACACCTGCTTCCACACTGGTCCCTTTACAAAGAAGGGTTCGGTCATCCACCACCCCCAGCCCAGGAGGGCCACAGAGGCCACGCAGGGAAGTAAGACCTGCAGGACATACTCACTGCGGTGGAAGGCAAGTGAGGCCCTTGGCAGGGGGGACCGAGGCCTACCCTAGTTGTCTCACTTTCTAGTTTTCTAGAAACTGTTTTTCCCGTGGCTACAAGAACTCCATCACTACAGGGGATTTAGGAGAGAGGTACCCAGAACCACCAAGTCATGAAGACGGCTCAAAGGAGAGATTTGTTCTAGGGGAGGAAAGAGTCATTCTCTGAAGGAGAAATTGAAGCACCATCAGAACACCGACCCTGGAAGGATCCTTCCTGCAAGAGGAGAGCTGCTTTGGAACAAGTAGAAGAACCAGACCGCCCAGCCTTTCTGATGTTAACAGAATTTGCATGAGATAAAGGACATAAGCACAAATATCATTAATGGGCTGAGAAAATATTTTTAACACTAGGCAAAAGGATTACTTCTAAATGCCAAAGGAAGACTTCTAGAAATTTGTGTTTACCTTCCCTTGGTTTGCTTTTTCATGACTTACTTTAAGTTATATTATTATACATCTTAACACAGAACAATCTGTTTGGTTTTATAATAGTGTTTTCTTCCCCCCCCCAAGTTAGGGACTATTATTCCTGGAGTACTAACAACTTAGCTATCCCACACGAAACTCAGCTATCCCAGTCCAGGCTGCTACTCTAAAAAGCAACATCAAATTCGCTGGTCCAGGTAGTTAATTAAGGTGATGTCTAACATCCGAATGTGGCCAAATGACGCACAATGGCTCTGTCACCCAGCATCCACGGGGATTCACATGAATGCCACCAAAATGTCATCTGTGACCTTTTTAGTCAAAAATTTCCCAAATCTACCTAGAATTGCCCATTTCCTTCCTCCTACAGCTCAGCCCTTCCCCGTGTCTAAATCGGCACCCAGCCCCAGTGTCCCCACCAGCGGGGCCCGGGGGCAAAGGGGCTCAGCTCCCCAGCTGCCATCTCCCGCTTCCCCTGGGTGCCTCGCTCTGGGCAGTGGGAGAGCCCCGGCCAGCAGGGCTAACTCGCCCTGCCCTCGCAGCTGTACTGTCACACCTCCAAGCTGTCACATACGCTGTGACTGCCTTCCCCACACTTGCCCCATCTTCACTTGAGGGCCCCTACTCAACCCTGAAGACCCCCAAGCTCAAGTTCAAGAGAGCATCCGTGCTGTGCAGCCCTGCAGCCCTCTGGCCTGCCCCGCCCCCACTCAGTCTGTAGCAAAGGTGGGCACTGATTGGATTGCAGCCATTGTTGGCTTCTAGGTGTAAGGGCTTCCCCCAGATGGACTGTGAATCCCTTGAGGGCAGGAATGGGGTTTCTTTCCCGTAGGAGATTCACGATGTGAAAAAAGCAACCGACGGGCCAGAGAGATACAAACATCACCATCCACTCCTGAAAGCATCCAGAAACACCTACAGCAGAGCTAGTCTGTGCCTTAGATGGTTATTTCTCACAATCGTTCCCAATAGACCATGAACTTTACAGCACAAACTACATAAAATCCATTCCTTTCTGTTGATTCTATATCGACACAAGGGAAGAGGAGGGGAAAAGGAAACCGAGAAAGAATCAGAACCCAAACCAACACGTCAAACAGATGTTGGTCCTCGTCCGACAAGGAAAACCAATGATGTGCACCTGCGTGCCCTACACCTGTATGGGTACGTGGACTATTGACACACTCGCGCGCACACGTGTGGACACGTGCGTGCACACAAGGCGCTCTGCTGCCTTTCTAGTTCCACCGCCCAAGGCTTGACAAGAGAAAGACAGTGGTGGGGTTGGAGGGCCCTGGGCATGGGTTTCAGGATATGTCCCCCGACTGGCAAGAGACATGGAGACGATCAAGACAAGAAGAGTGTGTGAGTCTGAAAGAATCCTTCTTCTTCCACAGGAGAGGGCAAAGCTTCCCCTCCCCCTGGCCCGCTTGGCTCTAAGCAGTTGCTTGAATCCTTAGAAGTGTTCCGGGACGACTCTGGGAGAGGCTCTTGACCCAGGACATGAGAGGCACACCACCCTTACCCCACCCCCAGCCCCACACTGGTGACCTTGTTCTTGAACGTGGACAAAAGGAGCATGAAATGGTTGCAACAAGGATGAGAGGGAGGGAGGAGGGCATGGGGGGAGGTGGCATGAGGTCTGGGAGGGAGGAAAGCAGGCTGTTCCATGCACACGCACATACACACGCACGCGCGCGTGCACGCACGCACTCCGTCCGAGCACCATCATCAGCCAGGACACAGGGAAGGCCAGTGTCAGCAGGCATGAAGCCCAGGACAGAACCCTTGGAGGAGCAGGGAAAGGAGGGGAAGAGCTCGAAAGAGGAAACCCCCACAGCAGAGCGCCCTCTAGCTACGGACGCAGGGAAGCGGGCCCTCTGTTGGTTATCAGGGCTGGGGCCCGCCCAGGAAGTAGACAGATGCTGCTCACAGCCTGGCTGAAAGGTGGGGGGTCAGAGCGGCCAGAAGCAGCTGGCAAGACAGCAGCAGGGGAGATGGGACAGAGAGAAACGGGAAGCAAGAGGAAAACCAGAGAAGAGGTTGGAAGGGGCGGGAGATCTTGGGAGGGCCAGGACACCTGTGAGGAAGCCTCCACCCGGGACAGCTCTCCTGTCTCCGTGCCAAAGAGGTGAGGACCGGAAAGAAGGCGGGGAGGGTCCGGGGTGCCCATCCAGCCAGGGAACAGGGCTGCTGCTAGCCCATACAGTGCTTCTTGTGGGATGGTTTAAAGGCGCCTCTCCCCAAGGCACTTCTAATGGAAAACTATCATACTGATAGGTTAGGGCCTATTTTTCCTGCCATCTGCAGGACTACTTCAATAACAAATATTCACACCTCCATGGTCTATGGGGCACCCATGGCACCCTTGTGGAGTGTGCAGCCTGCACCACGCCCATGGCAGGCCTGGCTGGGAAGGGCGCTGAGCCTCTGGCCTGGATACCAGGGAGAGTGCTCGCTTCGGCAGCACATATACTGGATACCAGGGAGAAGGCAGGAAGATGTCCCCCTGCCTCTTCTGCTGGGTAATTTCAGAGGGTGGTCCTGACTAAGCGGGAAGGAGAGAACACGAAGGGGTCCGGAATGTTTCAAGGAGTAGTCAGGAAGCACAGCCAGGAGCTGTGCCGCTCGGGATAAGGGCTCTTGACTCAGGATCCAGGGCAGGAGCTGAGATCACAAGCTCCCTTCCCATCTGTGGCCTCCACTAGGCCCAGCGTGTACGCGCAGAGTCACACGGGGCCAGCCAGCCAGAGGATGGGGCTCTCGGGTGTCTTCAGGTGTCCTGGCCAAGGTTCAGAGAACACAAGAGGCAGGGGGCCTTCTCAAGTCCCTCCTGTCACTGCAGGGGCCGCGGCCCCCCGGGACGGTTGCTGGAGCATCCCGGGAGGATGGAAGAGGTGGGCGGAGGGTGGCAGGGAGAGCGGGCGAGGCCGAGGGAGAGCTCACCTTCTGCGCACCCAAGAAGGCGTGGCAGTGACATGAAACAATAGGTCACATGGCCTTCCCATCCAGCCTTAGCGTGCCTACACATCTGCACAGAGAAGGAGAAGAGGTTGAGAGGAGAAAGGGGGGGCGGCAGCAGCACAGAATAAACCCAAACAGCCGTGGTGGCCAGAGAGAACACAGGATGGTCGCAGAGACAGCCAATGAGGGGATGGGCAGAAAGAGGAGACATGAGATGGTGGGAGGAGAAAGGGGTGGGGAGCGGACAGAGCACAGACTGAGACAGGGAAGGGGGAGAGAGAGCAGAGGGGAAGGCTGGGCAGAGGTGCGGGGAGCACCCCCATCATGCGTTTGGAGACAGGTCACTCAGACTCCATGCGGAGGGTGGGAAATCTGCCTGAGCACATCCACGTGATGGGACAGGTCCTCGGCCCAAAACCATGAAGGCCCAGCCTGTTGTGTTTCCAGGGTCCTGCCTGTGAGAGGGGTCTAGGAGAGGGGCTTCTGCTCCCTGAGCTAAGCCTAGTAACAAAAATATTCAAATCTTCAATATATGCAGTGTGAATGGGTGCTCTTTAGTTGTGGTACCCTTGTGCAGTGTGGAACCTGCACAGCTGGACTTTAAACTCAGGCCTCCCCGAGCGAAACTGAGCCAGGGCATTTGAAGGGGCTCACAGCTGCCCAGCTCCCCCCTCCCCCCCCCACTCCAAGGGGTTGTGCTTATGTCTGAGAACACAGAGTGCAGAGTGACCCCACATGCGGGTCCCAGGCAGGATATAGAAGGATATAAAAGGCACCAGGGCCCAAAAAAGCTGTGGACAGATTTGCTAAATCATGCCCGTGAATGGGAGAAAGGTGGGGGCTTCGTGACACCTTTGTAAAATAGGTCAGTGGAGACAGGAGATGCCTCCCCAGGGGAAGCCCTCAGCTCCGTGAAAGCCTGTAGCTTCAACAAAGGTGGGCACGGAGGGGCTGTTGCCCACCGTGCCTTCCAGACATCCAGAACCCCCAGCCTGATTTCACACATGCAGCTCTTCCTGCTCAAGCCGGGCCTCTGGGCCCCAGAAGGTGAGCTCTAGCCCAGGCTTCTCAGAGACTGTAGAGGAAGAGGAGAGAAGGAACGGAGATGCAGGGTGGGAGAGAGCCGAGCAAGAACACGCGCCACGTTGGCACCGGGAGTGAACTCTACCAAAGAGACAGACCATCCGGACCCCCTTGCCAGGGAGAGGCGGGTGGGGTGGGGGCGCATGGTTTGGGGCCCGGCATAAGGTGTGCTGCGAGAGGAAGGAGCAGAGGGACCCGGGTACCTTCTGGGCTCCAGAGAAGGCATGGTAGAAGCTGGACACGTAAGTCATGATGGCTTTCTCATCCGGGCGGGCAGTTCCGACGATGTCTGTCAAGAAAAATCTGGAGTTAAAAGCCAGCTGGCGAACACGTGATAAACTTCCTGATGTGACTTGGAAAGAAGTTTACAGAACCTCCAAGTCTTCTTGCCCAAATGCTGAGCCTGAATCCTACCCGCTTCTGGCATCAACCTCCACTTACAGGAATAGGAGAGGTAGAGGGAGCAGAGAAACAGTGTCCCAAGGAAGCAAACGACAAACCCAGAATAAGGAACGTTCCACGAGCAGCTGGCCCCGTTTCTGCAACAAGTTCAGTGACAGGAATAAAAAGGAACAGAGGGAGGAGGGGGTGCTACAGACGGGGAAAGACAGAAGAAACAGAACAACTAAATGCTACATGCAGACCTTACTGGGATCCTGATTAAAAACAAACCAACTCTCGAAAGAACCAACTGGGGAAATTTGATTTTGAATTGGGCAGTAGATATATCAAGGAATTACAGTCACCTTGCTAGATGAAATCTGTTTTACGGTTACATAAGAAGATATCCATATTTTTAAGGTATGTATTCTGAAGTATGTAGTGGTGAAATGCTGTGATGTCTGGGATTTGTTTTAAAGTATTTCAACTAAGAAAACAAAAGGGGAAAAAAGTGGCAAAATCTAATTGTTTCCTTGGGATGATGGGTATATGGAAGTTCATATACTATTCTTCCTGCTTTTGCACAGATTGGAAAATGGTCCCAGACAGACATTGTCACGAACTATCACCTCTCCCTCCTAGTCTCCTAAGGGCCCAGTCACCTGTCTAAAAAGTCACTTGCTTTTCCACAAATGCCGGATATCCCCTCCCTTTCCCCTATAAGTTAGATGTGGATATAGACCCCAAATTCCTAACCAGCCCTGCGAAGTACTCTCTGTGAATGCACATGTCAATCGACTTCTGCTTGCTTTTCTCTTGTTATTCTGTCTTTTGCCAGTCTAATTTACAGGATCCCAGCTGGAGTGCCTAAGAAAGCAGGGGAAAAGAGCTTTTCCCTCCCCTACAACAAGGGAACACTGTGTTCCAGCCCAGCACCCACCACCCCAGCTCCAAGACAGAGATGAGAACAGGCAGTTGATTCAGATCAGCCTCAAGGGCACCAGCTAGCCTCCCCTCCAAACGGCAGGGAACGAGGAATCCCTGACGGGCAGGTGCCCCCCGGGGCTCCCCAGATGAGGTCGCAGAGCCATGCCTCTTCCCCTCCCCACCTTGGGCCATTGGGGCCCACCCAGCTTGGTCATGGAGTGGGGGTTCGGGGGATGGGGGTGGGCAGGTGAGAAAAGAGCTGCAGGCACAGAAGGAAACACCTTTTACCTTCAGCATCCAACATCTTGGGGATGTCCAGGTACTTCTCTGCCACATCAAAGGCCGTGTTCAGATTTGTGAGTGGGTCGTCCTAGAGGAAGAAAAAGAGGAAGGCATGGGGGGCCCAAGAAGCCACTGGTCAGCCACACCTGGGTGATCAAAGACAGAGGCACAGAGAGGGCGTCCATGGCCCCCTGGTCCCCAGGACCCAGCTCTGGGTGTACAAGGCCGGCTTCCCCTCTAGAGCTTGCTGGGTGGGTGTTTAAAGTGCCATTTTTCCTCCTCAAGTCTCAGTTTGTCAAGAGAAAGAGCGAGAAGCATACTGCCCTGTGGCCCAAGAAAGAACGGCTAAGAAGTACACGCGGGGAGCAGGTCACTGGCCTGGGCACCGCTCGTCTTGGCTCCTGGCTTCGGCTCTGCCAGGAGCTGGTGCGACTGCTCAGCAACCCACCCTTGCCTTCCCCTCTGCTATTGAGGAGTCGAACTAGGAGACCTCAAGCTGCTCACAGTCCATGAAATTTGGGGGGCTCCTTCAAACAGCCACAATTTGACTATTCTGACTTCTGCTACCAGCTCCAGAACACAGACTGGGGACTGGGAAGGATGCGGAGAAAGCAGAGACCAGAGGCACCGGGGGTGGGAATGCAAGCTGGTGCAGCTGCTGGGAACACTTGAGCGTCCTCAAGCAGTTCAACCTCGGCCGGCCTGCCATATGACTCAGCAGTCCCACTTCTGGGTATACAGCCCAAAGAACTGAAAGCAGGGACTCAAATCGGTATCTGCACGCCCATATTCATGCAGCAATTTTCACAAGAGCCACGAGGCAAAAATAACACAACTGCCCACTGACAGATGAGCAGGCAAACCAATGTGGTGTCCATACAGTGGATGATCATCCTGCCTTCAAGAGGGAGGAGATTCTGACACCTGCTACCACCTGGGTCAGCCTTAAAAACATTCGCTCAGGGAAATAAGCCAGACACAAATACTGTATGATTCACTTATATGAGGCATCCAGAGTAGTCAAGTTCATTGAGTCAGAAAGTAGGATGGTGGCTGTCGGGGGGGTGGGGAGCGGGGCGTGATGGTTTCATGGGTGCAGGGTCTCAGTTGTGCAGGACCAAGAGCATGGGAGACATGTCCCTGCCACCACCCTGTACACCTCAGCATGGCTCAAGTGCTTATACCATACATGTTTTGTGTTTTGACATATGGTACATTTTATGTTTTACCAGAATTAAAAGAATTTTTTTTTAACGTGGGGAAAAAACCACCATGTAGCAATGGGAGTTCCTTGTGGGTCCTCCCCCACTATTTCCTGGCTCCCCAGACTAACCTACAGCAACCTGGTTTTTCCAGCCCAGGACTCAGTGTCCCCCTTTGCAAAGACAAGAATCACAAAGTTACAAAGAAATAAATGCATTCATCCAGGATGCTTTCAGGAAGAAACTGCTCAAAATAGAGAAGGTGGAGTCCTTCTGGGAAAGTTGCTGAGAGCTTCCAGAATGATTGAAAAAAAACAATGCCAAGCAGTGAAAGTCACTTCCGTCCAGGGCCTCAAGCAACCCTTGGGCCCCGGGCTACACCCACCGGCCACACTCAGTTTCCAGGCACAGCCAGGCTCCCAGGCCCAGCTAAGGCCACAGCGGGAAGGAAGAGCTTCCCAGCCAGAGCCCCACAGCTCTCCCCTATGTCCTAACGCCACTTGGCTCCAGCAACCTGTGCTTTCTGGAAAGCATCAACGGTTCAGTGGGACCAGGTCTGTGCTAGGATTTGGGCTGGATTTTACTGATGCTACTGAATTAAGGCAAGGAGAGACAGACACAGTGAAAAGACAAGACATGAGGGGGTGGGCAGCTGGCTGGGTAGCAGACTAAGGGCCCTAGACTCTCACCTCCCAGAGAACCAAGACCCTACAGTCTGTGGCATGGGGGTTAGGGACTGGAAAGCCACAGTCAGCAGGGCCCCTCTCTATATGGGGTGGCAGACAGCTATGGGTTAACTGGCTGTACCCCAGCACACGGACACAGGAACAGACACACACACAGCTATCACCTAGGTGCATCAGGCAAACAGTAAGGAGGTATGTGATGATGTCTTTGAAAGAAAAAAATCACCACCTCTAGGGTTTCCCGCCTCAGCTGTTTAATTCAGCCACACAGCGTTCAGGTAAGTCAGGGGGTTCTCAACCTGATTTTTTTCCTTGCGAGGCAGCTGAGCTGGAGTGCAGGGACCCTCCCACCCACTAAGACAGTGGCTTGGGAAGAGCTGGACCCCTGACCAAAGACACAGGCAGGGCCAGGCCATGGGCTTCTCTCCTTCAAAAGGTGGGCCTGAGGGGCGCTCAGGTGGCTCAGTCAGTTAAGCGTCTGCCTTCAGCTCAGCTCGTGATCTCAGGGTCCTGGGATTGAGCCCCACACTGGGCTCCCTGATCAGCGGGGAGCCTGCTTCTCCCTCTCCCATTCCCCCCCTGCTTGTGCTCTCTCTCTCTCTCTGTGTCAAATAAATAAATAAAAATCTTAAAAAACAAACAAACAAAAAACAAGGTGGGCCCGGGGCCCAGCCTCAGGCTTCAGCCTGGCTTCGAGTGACTGGAGGATATGGGAGTCTACTCCGTTTCTCCCCTACACCCTGGAAACTAAGGCCCTGACACCATGATGGACTTGCCAGAGCAGCTCCCGCACTGGCAACATCAAGCCTGGCCTCTGGGGGCACAAGCCAGGTGGGGGGTCTTCACTGAACACTGTGTTCTCCAAGTGTCAGGGTCAAGTGGAGAAATGTAAGAAGAGGCATTCCTAGAAGCTGCCTTGTCAAGAGATTCACCCACAGACCGGCGACATTCCAACCCGAGCTCTAGATCATCAGCGGGGGGTGTGTGGAAGACTCCACAGGTGGCTTCTTGGCACCGGGATGGGCTCAGAGGGAAGCTGGTGAGTGAGGTCAGAGCAGTCCCGGACAGGTCTCTCCAAGGTCTAGGCCAGCCCCGACACCAGAAGAGCTCCCACCGCCTGGTCTGCTCCTCAATACATACACATGCTCAGGAAAATCCCCCAGCGGCTTCAAGCCAAGAGAGTAAGTGAAATCAAGCAGCAGCTAAAGAAAATCCCCCAGGCAAACTTCCGCAATGAGTTTGGCAGGAATCTGCTGGGACTGCACAGCAAGTCTTGGACCTGGATGGGAGCAAATGCCTCTAATATGCAATAGCTTAAATTGTGGAAGTACTATATCCATTTTATAAACCCCAGAAAATAGAAGGGGAAAATGTCAGTGAGGATCTCATCACCCCAACAACATGCTGCGGGGTTCTAATACACTGTGGGCTGTTCGGGTCAGCAAGGACACGCATGCTATGCACACAGGGAACCCAAGTAGCCCTCATAGTGGAGATGCTTTTCTCTGACTTCTACAGGCTGTCTCTGGGGCCAGTCTAAGGGGAATGACACCCCTGACTGTGGCCATGGGCTCTCAGAAGAGGGCCCCAGGCCTGCCCTTCTACCTCCCCTCTACCCGGCAGGGACCTGGCAGCCGGGAGCTGCCGCACGTACCTTCCGCAGCTTCCCATAGTCAATCAGCTCAGGCCGGTGTCGGTGGATCAAGGCACAGAAGCCAAGGCCGTCCTTCCAGCTGCCCGAGGGAGAGAGAAGGTGGGGGGCAAGCTGGTGAGTGGGACCGGGCACTAAGGGGAAAGCTCTAAACGAGGATTGGGGGGGGAGGGTCCTCCTTTTTTCCAGAGATGAACACACAGTGCTTCGGAGCAGGAGTGAGGAGAAGACAGGATGGGAAGCAGCATTTCTTCCTGCCACAATCCCAGGCACTGGGGTCAAGCTTTTGGGGGCCTGGCAAGTTGAGACACCTACCACATCCAACTCTATTCTCCACCAAGGTCTCCGTCCCCTCCCCTTCTCTGCTCTGTTCCAGTACCCCAGGCTGGAACTTTCTGGACACTCTCCTTGGGGAGCTCCCCAGCAGCTCGAGGAGCATCAACCAAAGGTGTATGTAGCCGCAGCTAGATCGAAGGCACCGCTGGGAGGGAAGGTGGCATCGGAGGGTCTGTGGCACCCGCCCCTCGAAAGCAACTTCTTCCCCAGGGACCTCTGCTCTGTTCTAGAGTTGAGACGAATCCAGCCAAAGGGGGCCCGGGGGTCTTGGGGGAACAGCCCAGGTTCTGCAAGAGCCCCTCAGTCCCCGGCCACTCACCTTATGTGGAAGTTCTGGATGTTGACGTTTTTGTAGGGGGCGGTCTTTCTCTGACACCACAGGAGTAGCCCTTCCTTCGCAGAAGTTTCTGTGAGGAGGGGGGCGGCGGGCGGAGAGGTCAGTGGGCGGAAAGCCCCACCCACTGTGCCCACAGGGTCCATGCTCTGCCACACGAGGGGTCCATACAAAGACCCCTAGGTGCCAACCCTGGGGCTACCAGGCCACTAAGTCTGTTTCCTCGACAAAGTCTGAGAAGTTATTTGAGAAAGAAAGAAGCAAGCGAGGCAGCTTTTATGAGCGAGCCACATAACACACGTAAATACTGATCTAATGGCCTTTCAAACTTTCAGAATCTTCCCCATCCTTCCCTTTTATTCAAAGACAGGGAGCATTACAACGTAAATCAGCAACCCATGTTAGGTCTATGTTTGACTGGTCTATGAAATCTGAAGTCCTGGGATCTCCGTGTTGGCGTATTCAGGCGGTGTGGAGTGCACACAACCGTGGGGGACAGAAGCATTAGGATCATCTAAAAAATAACGTTTCCTTATATTTAATGCACGGAGTGATGCCATTGCTGTATGTGTGAAGCAGACACATGTCTGTAAGGTAAAGCAGGTAGGCATCTGAGGGGACGGCAGGAGCTCCCTGCACAGAAGGGTTGTAAACCACACTGCCCCCATGTGCTCGCATCTGTGAATTGCAGAAATGGAACCCCAGCAAAGAGGGTTCATGGGTGATCTCATTTACTCTCAAGTCACAAAATGGACTTTAAAATGACATGACATGATTTCTGCAAAGATAATATTTCAAGCACAAACAATGAAAAAAATCAGCAAAGCTAATGCTTCTCCTCAGCTCAAGCTCATATTACAAGATTAAAACAATGACAATTTAACCAGAGCCGACAAGAAATCAGCCCCCAAAGAATCAAATTGATCTCACCAAGGCGGCAATTTGAAAATGGATTTATATCCACCATCACTCACAAGAACCATGTTCGAAGTGACTACTGTGGACACCTTTTTAACCGCTTCAGTCCGAAATACCAAGCATCTATAAACCAAACTTAGGCCTTCACATGGCTATCTTATCACGTATCAAACCAAAATTTCCAGAAGGAAGCAATTTATTCCACATTCTTCCCATCAAAAGAATTACTTTGAATTACAATCTTTATAAGATTCCTGGGCCATGAAAATGAATAAAAATGGCGGCTCAGTTGGTTGGGCGACTGCCTTCGGCTCAGGTCATGATCCTGGAGGCCCAGGATCGAGTCCCACATCGGGCTCCCTGCTCAGCGGGGGGGGTCTGCTTCTCCCTCTGACCCTCTTCCCTCTCATGCTCTCTGTCTCTCATTCTCTCTCTCTCAAATAAATAAAATCTTAAAAAATATATATATATATTTTGTAAAGTTTACGTATTTATTTATTTATTTTAGGAATCTCTGCACCCAGTGTGGGGCTCAAACTCACAACCCCAAGATCAAGAGTCATACGCCCCACCAACTGAGCCAGCCAGGCACCCCATGAATAAAAAATATTTTAAAAATATTATCTCCATGTCACGTTTTTAAAATTTGTTTTGGCATGTGTGTTTCATAATACGAATATCAATACACAAATACAATTTATTACAAAATAAATATACACATATCAGATATAAAGGTCAAAAACTGCTGGAGTGTGGAACCAAAAGTTTAAAGAGATCGCGCGGCCCCAGACTGTTAGTGGCCTCTTAAAGATCTCTAACGTGGCCACCAGAGGGGGCTATGGGAGTGAAGTGCAAGATCTTGGGTCCACTCGGAATCCTGCAACACAGCCTCCTGGCTGCCAAGCTATTTCCCTGCCCTTTTGGATTTAACAATCCAAGAGCCAATACTTCCCCACAGCACCTTTGGGCAGTCCCAAAGTGAGTGGGATTCCCTGGGGCCAGGATGTGGCCCACAATTAGGCCGCCACTGCCAGGGCTCAGGTGGTTCTCCAGGCTGAGCTCAGGGAGGAAGACATGATGGTGAGGGCAGGGTTGATGGGGTGGGGGTGGGGGCCTTGGGGACTAATGAAACAGCAGGAGACCCACCTTCCACAGAGATGTCCTGGATGGCAAAGCGGAGGATGATGGTCCAGATCATGCCCAGGGTCATTTTCACGTTCCCATCCACAATTTCTACAGAAATGGCATCGGGACATGTTAGGATGGCTGTTAGCAGGGGCAGAGTTAAAATTCCCAGAGTGCCCACATCACTGCATGTACCACATAGGAAATCAAAGACCACACAGCTCCACTTTTAGGAAAAAGTAAGTATGTTTTTAAAAGTACATTTAGATATCACAGGTGCCAGGAGAGAAGTCTATTTGGGGGTGCCCCGGGGAACACGAGATAGGTGATCAATTCCAGTGGGTGCATCAGGGAAGGCAAGAGAGACTGACAGAGAAGAGGGAGAGGTTTTTTAATCATCACAAGTGTTCTAGCAACTCTGTGAGTTGGGGAAGTCTGGGCAATCACAGCTCTCAAAATAGCCATCCACACCCAAAAACCAGTGTAGGCAACAGAAAGGAATCAATCCAACAAAGCTTTGTAAACTGACATCTTGAAGGATCCACTAACTCACAAATCAACCCTTGGGTATCAAATGCATATTTTTTAAAAAATCAAACAATAGCTTCAAGATCACAATTAAGAGATAACCCACTAAATTCAGTCTAAGTAACACTTTTTAGACTTTAAAAAAATGCTATAAATTCTATGAAGTAATTTCTTTTTCCTGTACCAGGCCCAGAGGCAGAGAATATAAACATAAACACCTGTCTTTCAGGAGCCTAAAACAAGGGAGCCATTTAAGGTCTTGGGGGCTGAGTCTGTGGCAATCAAATGTAGACTCCTTACCCTCACCTGCTTCCAAACCAGGGGACAGTAACCCAGCCCCCGGCAAGGTACTCTCAGCTGACAGTCTGGCATCCAAAGAATATCTTATTTTTTCCAACCTGAAAAACTGACTATAGGAAAAACCTAACAGAACCATGAGAAGGGGTAACTTGCAGGAACTCCCAATATCCTAAGCCCATGTCCACTAGGGTCTGCTTCCCACAAACCCATTAAGCAAGAATGGATTCCACTAAGGAAATTATATTCTAAGATCTTATCACTTTCCTCAAAAGGGAGGGCAAGACCGTGTGCCGCTATTGGCCCAACAAGCTACAGAGCGTTGTTGCTAATTCCCGGCAGGGCGGGCCGCTCCGCTGAGCCCGCATCGGGGTGCTGAGGACGAGAAGTGTCCACGTCGGGCAGGGGACAGGATGTAACTCTTCCTGCTAACAAGGGCCTTACATGCCCCTCTGAGAACTGCAGACACCAGGGGGGCACAGACCTGAGTCGGAGGAGGGCCTGGGTGAGAGACAGAGAACTGAGCAGTACACAACCATCTCCTTTAAGAAGTAAAACAGGCAGCCAGCACTGTGCAGAGCACGCTCGGGGGACACAGAGGCAGCCAGTCAGTTAAGAATCAGTTCATAAAGATCTGGTTTTTTTTAAAAATGCCCTTTTATTTGTGATTTCCAATGATTTCATATCTATAATGTTTAAAGGGTTTATACAAATTGATAAGAAAAAGGCCAAATTCACAATAAGCAAAAGACCTGAATAAATACTTCACAAAGCATGAAATATAACCAATTTATAAGTATGTTCAATCTCTCTTGTAATTAAAGAAGATAGTATCTTCCCAGCTATTAAATTAGCAAAGTTAAAAAACAAGGAACCCACACCTTCATGTGTGTTGATGGTAACAAGACTACCTGGCACACTGTGCCTAGAAGTGTAAATTGGTTTAAAAAAAACACTTTCTGGGGAGCCTGGGTGGCACACTTGGTTAAGCGTCCAACTCTTGGTTTCAGCTCAGGATGTGATCTCCGGGTCACGAGATCAAGCCCCACGTCGGGCTCCAGGCTCAGCACAGAGTCTGCTCTAGATTCTCTCTCCCTCTGCCCCTCCCACTCATGCTCTCACTTGCACTCTCTCAAATAAATAAATAAATGTTAAAAAAAAAACAAAAACAACTTTCCGGGAAATAATTTGGCAACAGGATCAAGCATCTTGAAGTTGTTCGACTTTTTTTTTTTTTAAGATTTTACTTATTTATTTATTTGGCAGAGAGAGCACAAGCAGGGGGAGTGGCAGGCAGAAGGAGAGGGAGAAGCAGGCTCCCCACTGAGCAGGGAGTCCGAAGCAGGACTCGATCCCAGGACCCTGGGACCATGATCTGAGGGGAGGCAGATGCTTAACTGACTGAGCCAGCCAGGGACCCCGAAATTGTTCGACTTTTGACAGTGAAGTCTCCCTCTAGGAATCTACACCTAGCTAATGATCTGACATACAGGGTTAAGGCTGCTGTACAGAAGAGGGTCATCTATCATGGCCCCAAGTTGGAAAGTGAGAATATACCAAGTACAAGGTGTGATGGAGTTAAATGCCCTGCCCGTCAGCCACCTGCTCAGAACCTCCATGGCTTCCCACCTGACTCGGAGTCAAAGCCCTGACAGTCCCCTTCCACCCTCCCCATAGCTCTCTCCTCCCTGGATATCCAGGGGATTTGCCCCTCACCTCCCTCCATCTCTGCTTCATCTTCTCCTGGAAACCTCCCACTTAACTCCCTGCTTGATCTTTCTCCACCTGACACCCGTGTGTGTGTGTTTTCTCTCTCCCCCTTTCTAGAGCCATAAGCTCCACGAGGGGAACAATTTTTCTGTCTTGCATCACAGCTTAAAGCCCAGCAGAGTGCCTGGCCTAGAGAAAGCCCTCCATCAATATTTGTTGAATGAATGAATGAGTACTGGAGGGCTCTACACACATGTGGGTGAATGGGCAGAGGTTACCCAGGTCTGTGGCTGGGAGAACATAACCACACTCAGGCTCCTCCAGGGCAGGACCCAGGTCTGGAACAGAGCGCAGCTATGCTCAGCAATTAACACAGCCACCAAAAATTACATTCACGAGATTTAATGACCTGGAGAAATCTTTAGAATATGGAAAGCAGAAAAAGCAAGTGTGAAATTTCACGGACAGTGTTTCAAATATAGGGGATTTTTTTTTAACGTCTAGAAGAGGCTCCGGTGAAAGAGGCCTCCACTCTTGACCTTTCCAAGAGCAGAGGTTGCAGCACTGGCCTCCGCCTCTGCCCCATCCTATGGCCCCCTCTTGTGCCCATGTAAAGGCCAAATACCTGGGCCTCCTGTGGCCTTGAGTTCAGTGCCCTCCCAGCACTAAGGGAGACAAGAGTGGCTTCTTTTGGGGGTCTTGCCTACTTATTCCTCTCTCCCTTCTCCAGAAACTCACTGAATTGCTCACTGAATTCTCACTCATATCAGATCCTGCAGGAAACAGGAGAGCCAAGTACAGGCAAAAAGAGTGGGGTGTGTTGACACCCCATGCCCCACCCCAGCCTCAGGGCCCACTGGCTCCCTGTCCCACCCCCAGAGTGTAGCCCCCCACCCCGGGCCCCCAGAGCAAATCCTTTTCCCAGGCATCTGTATGTCTGGATCAGGGATGCCCCATCTCACCAGCAGCTTTATGTTAGGGGGCTGCCAAGCATGCTGGGTCCAAAAGGAGGGTCCCCAGGCCACAACTGGGCCCTGTGGACAAAACATGAGAGTGGACTATAATGTCTGCTGTGGGTAGGAGAAGAAGGGGAGGGTCATGTTTCTGCCATTCCTGGTCTATAGCCAGCCAAGAAGCGTTCTCATCCTGCATTTACCCCCTGCCCCCACCCCAGGGATGCAGCCACCCACCCATGATTCAGGCAGTAGAATGAAGACATTCCACATGACAGAAACTAGACGCCTGGGGGGCACCAAGCTCCCAGACCCATGCTTTAGCTACTGCACCCACCACCCCCTCCGTCCCAAGGACAGGTGATCAATCATCAAGATCACACGCAGGCTCTTGGCACCCAAAGCCATCAAGCCCCGCCCCCTGGCCCAAAGATCTTAAGATAAAAAAAATCTTTCAAGGTCCTCTCACCTAGTTAAATCCCAACCACTCACCTACGTCAAGCCTCAATTCCATGAAGTCTAGACATTCTAAATCAAGTACAGTACAGAAAACCCTAAGGATCTATTCTAATCCCTCCTGGACATACGGAAATCCCTTGCCTTCAGCTTCCAAGCACACACCTTCAGGGACAGGGCCCATATGCCCCTCCAGAGCACCCATTCCATTCCCATAGAGCCTCCTGGGCCTGGGTCTGCCCCTCAGGGGTTCACCAGAGTCTAGTCCTGCACCATGTGATAATCCTTTAAAGGTCTGGTGTCTTGCCCACGCTGGGCCTGCCCTCCTCAGCCCAGGACGCTCCTCAGCGTAACCGGCAACATCTCTCCCCACCTGGACCCCCACAAGTGCTCACTCCAGGGGATCTGCTCCACTGCCTTTTATGTTATAGTCTACAGCAATAAACTGCACTTCATTACAATAAACAAAACCCACTTGTGGCCTCATCCAGTTTCCTGGCACAGCCGAGCAACCATCCCAGCCTCATCTGAGTGCTCAATTTGAAACAGGAGAGGTGATTTCAAAGTGGAAGGCTCGGCCTAAAGCACGGACTCCCTAGGGCAGCGAGGAGGTCAGGATTATCTCATTTTAAAGGAGCCTTTCAAAATCTTCAGAGAAGTGATGACTGTGTGAGAAAAGCTGGAAATCCGAGGCCAGCTAGGTTGACTTCCCGGAAGGTCAGAGGGGCCGGGCGGAGTTTATGCCCGAGGTTGTCTCTGCTCCTCGCCCTCTGCCCAGGCAGGCACAGCCAACCTGACCCAACCCTCCGCAGCTGAGGAAAAGCAGACAGGAAAGTCCTGTGCTCGGCCCCCACACACCATGTCTGCAGCTATGGGAACAGGTTCGGACCTCAGCTCTGGAGCCCAAACTCCCAAGCTCATCCTGGCTCTGCCACATGGAAGGAGTCTGGTCCAGAACCCATGCTCAACCACACCACAGGCTTCCACCCTAGCAACTTTCTCAGCCTAAGTTGCCTTGATTATAAAATATGGCTGGTGATACCCACCCTACAGGCCTGCTCACAGGTGGAAGGGGAGAGCCCATGCAAAGCATCCTGTCTAGCCAAAGAGCTAGAACCAACGCTCCTCCTCCCCTTTGGACCTCAGAGTTGTAAAAAAAAAAAAAAAAAAAAGTTAGGTAGCTGTTTAATTTTTCTTTCTAAAAATCTGGATTTCTGGCTTCTTTTGAAAAAATGGGAGGATCTAGCCATGCTGGACCTGTATCCCCCCCACAGCAACAAATGATTAGTAGGTGCCCCACTTAGAAGGACATGCCTTCCCCAGTTCTCCACAATCCCCACCCATCCCTACCGTCACCCCTGGCCCGCCCTTACACATCCTTTACTTCCCTGTTCCAAGGGGCATGTGAGCTTGCACCAGACCAGCTGAGCACCATCTTCTCTGGTTTCCCAGCCCTGCTTAGTTGAAATGTTTTCTGCCAAGTCTTTAATCTTCCCTAAGAGAGCAAACTACTCTTTTAAGAAGCAGAGAATATATTTCCACTCACAAAACAAAGTACCCCACTAGGTGCGAGTCCTTTGAACATTTCCTGAGCACCTGCTGTGTGCGCCACACGGATATAGAGACACTGTCTTTGCTTCACAGCTGAAGATGTGCTGGGTGGGACACATGAGGCAGCACCCACAACTGCTCAAGCATGAGCCTGAGCCCCAGTAAGGCAGGGCTTGGTGAAATTTTTCTGCCAAAGGCTGAGAGGAAATATTTTCAGCTTTGCAGCCCGTACGGTCTCTGTCACAACTCTTCTGCCCATTGTAGCAGGAGAGCAGACACAGAGAATATGTAAACAGACAGGTGTGGCTGGGTTCCAATATTTACGAAAACCCGTGTCGGCCGGATTTGACACCGCGGACTGGGGGTTGCCAATATTGTGCGAACATCCGCGTTTGATGTAGCAATGTAAAATCCCGCAATTTCTGGAAAGAAAGGGGGGGTGGAGGGCTTTAGACTCATCCCACCAGAAAAGAGATGCACTCCTCTGATTTGCTGGAGCAAGTCCCCTACCCTCTTCAAGAAAAGGCCACACTCTAGGGGGACTTCTCGGACACAGACCAGGTCTGAGCTTTGGCTTTGCCACTTACTGACATTGGGACCTTCAGCAAGGTACTTCATCTCGTTAGGCAACTGGCTCCTTCTCATCAAATGAGGATAATAACGAGAGCCACCAGAGAGGCTGTGGGAGGGATCAGCGAGATCGCTGGCACCAAGGGCTTTGGCATAGTACCTGCCACAGCGTGTTGCTCGGGGATCACAGCTGTGCGCATACGTCAAATGATGAACGAATGGATGGAAACCCTCCCTAGCTTGAGATTTATGGCACCACACAGCAGGTGCCCAGCGAGCCCCAGTTGAATCCAAGGGGCGCAGTGCTGACACGGCCTGGCTACAGTGTTCCCTCCCCAGATCCTTCGGGGCCACCACAGTACACACAAGAAACTGCATTGCCTCTCTTAAGCCATTAAGAACAAACAAATAACAATTTATACTGAGCTTTAAAAAAAATTTTTTTCAAGCGAAGGAGAAAGAGTCAAGAATCTAATCTGCAGAGAAGTGCTATTAGGAATGTTCCTGAGGGCTTCTGGACATCAGTCTTCCCAGGGCTCCATGGGGCCTCAGGGCAGCCCTTCACCCTCCACCCAACCCAGGTCTGACACCCTGCAGGCAGCAGAATTCTCTGCCACGGGCAGCAAAGTGCAGGCAGGCCTGTGGGTGAGGGAGGTGGCATTCCACTCTCATGGGATCTCATGGCACCAGGATTCTGCTGGTGTGGGGCGGGGGGGCATCAAGGTCAGGAGCAGGGAGCAGGCCCTTGGTTTTCCAGGGGGCAGAGCTGGATGTGGGGTGGGGGGGCGCTGCTGAGACTGGATGGAAAGTGTAGTTGTTACATGAAGAATCCACAGGTCGACCAGATGGAGGTGCTGGTGGCCCCACTTCCCAATGCGCCCAAGGGTGTGGGAACCTGGGAGTCGGGCAGAAAAGGCGAAGAAAACAAGGAGCAGAAAATCAGGCTCCGTAGAGCAGCCAGACGGCAGGCCTCACTCACCTTCAGCTCCGATGGACACGAGCTTGACCCCTTTGCTGGCTATGAAATCCAGGGCCTTGTTGACGTTGGAGATCTTGTGCACCCTCATTTTGCCTCTCTCCGGCTTGGCCAAGCGCTCCCCTGAATGCAGACCAAGAGGGGGGGCAGGGAGGGTCAGATGCTGTTTCCCGGGAGCAGGGCTGCTTTCATGACACCCTCATCCAGGAGTGGTGAGGGCCACCCTTCACAGGGAACGACAGGGAGAGTCAATCCTGCCTCTTTCCTGCCACTTCTCAGACCTCAACTGTTTGCCTCCACCCAATAGATCTGCAGTAAGCCCCGTATGTCTGGGACCTGGCTGGGTGCTAGGAATAGAGGAGTGAAAAAAAACACTTTCCTGCCTTCCTGCACTTCTGGCCCAGGAGGAGACAGACCTTCAACAGAGAACACACAAATATATGCAAATGAACGAACATCAAGAAGGATAAATGCTTAAAAAGAGGACGCAGAGGAGGGCAGGTGGGGGGTGAAGGAGTTGTGGGATAGTCAGGAAAGGCCTCTGAGTGGGAGGGCAGCTGGGCCGCAACAGCAGGGAGCAGTGATCAAGGCAGAAGGAACAGCACATGCAAAGGCCCTGAACCCCTTCTAGTCTATACTGTTTGGCCCGGGGAAGATGTGTGGGCACTTTAGAATATTCTGAAAAAGTCCCCTAGTGTTTAAACAGAGCTGCCCATGGTGTTCCTCTCTCGCTGGAGAACCGCTGCCTCTTGTGGGCATCCTTGGCTCAGCTCCAAGCCAACTCCCCGCCCCCTCCTCCAACGCAGGTTCCAGGGTCAGAAGCTTCAGGGAAAGAGCTGGTTTTCCAAACACCCCGTTAAGAGCACTTTCAGCTCAGAACAGAGGCACTCGGGGACCTCTTTAAATTGAAACTCATGCGTGCCCATACCAGGGGAAGGGCACATAGCTATAGAGTCTCTAAAAGGCCAGGGACACCAAAAGGCTGAGAACTACCGTCCTAGAGCCCAAAACTCAGGACCCTTGCACCTGCCACGGTCTCCAGCCCTGCCTCGCCCGCACATCACCTCCCCGCCACACCCAGCACATTAGCATCACCTCCCCGCCACACCCAGCACATTAGCAGCCTGGCCGTGACAGCTCAAGGAGTGGGGCTGCCACAATGTGGTAGCAGCACTTCTCCAGGGGACCTCCCAGCAACCCCCTCCTCCGGCTTCTCAAGAGCAGACTTCCTGCCACAGATGTGATTAGGCCTGGCAGCTCCCAGGGAAGCACAGCTGGGTTTTTATGATTAAATTAAGACTTTCCATTTGCAGCTCTCCCAAGGCTGTGGCCGCTGCTCAGCCTCCCCAGCTAGGTAGCCCACCATCCCCCTGGGCAGACGAAATGCCCCAGGGACTCCCTCCCATAGGATGGATGAGGCAGAACCCCATCCCACCCTGAAGGCTCTTCTGCTAAAGCCCCAGCCCTTAGGTCATGCCGAGCCTAGGCTCCCCAGCCAGTGCCCCAGCTGTGCATACTGGCTGGAACAGGACTTCTCCATTGGGACAGGGAAGGCAGTGAGACCAGCAGTTCTCGCACTTCTGATGCCCAGCCCCCTCCTCCTGCCTCCCAAGTTTCTAATTTAGGAAGTCTGGGGTGTGCCTGGGACTCTGCATGTGGACAAGCAGTCCTGCAGATTCTGGTGTGGGTGGTCCGGGGATACTACTCAGAGGACCTCTCGGGGCACCAGCCCCTTCCTTCTGTCCTTCTACTCACCTCACGACACTCAAGGAGGAAAAGGCAATGTCTCAGCAACTTGATGTCCCCCGCCCCAGGGAAAGAGACAAGTCTAGTTCACAGAGGTACACAGGTCCCCTTGGGCACAGGCCCACCTGTTCGGTGGGGAAAATGCTGCTAGTTATGCAGAAAAGCCCAGTGCAGGGCATCTGGTCACTCCAATATTTGTTGAGCATCACACACATGCCAAGTGCTATTCGGAGCACTTGGGACACGGAGATGAGACCGTCCCTGCCCCAAGCAGCTCAGGGTGGGATGGGGAAAAGCACAAATGGGCCAAAAGTGATCATGCCATGGAGAAACGGACACAGCAGAGGGATGAATGGGAGCCCAGAGGAGGACAGCCGCTCATATGGGGGAAGCCTTCCCAGAGGAGGACAGCCGCTCATATGGGGAAGCCTTCCCAGAGGGAAACCCGGAGCTGAGTTTTAAAGAATGAAAAAGAACAACACCAGGTTTGTGTAAACTCAGAAATGTTGGAAGAGAAGGCAGGGAAGGACGCTGTAAAAGGCAGTTCGAGGAAAACAGTACCTAAAAATGGTTCCCCAAAAAAAATTAAACATAGAATTATCACATGATCCAGCAATTCCACTTCTGGGTATTGACCCCAAAGAACTGAAAGCAGGGACTCAAACAGATACCTGCACACCCGTGTTCACCGCAGCACTAGTCACAAGAGCCAGAAGGTAGAAGCAATCAGAAGATGAACAGGTAACACAGAATGCAGTGTGTGCGTGCAATGGAATGTTAGCCTTAAAAAGGAAGGAGAGTCTGACATGTGGATGAACCTGGAAGACGTTACAATGAAATAAGCCACAGAAGGACATATACTATCTGATTCCACTAATATGAGGTGCTTAGAACAGTCACACTCACAGAGACTTAAGAGAAGGGTGACTGCCCAGGGCTCAAGGGAGAAGGGACCAGGGAGCTAGTGTTTAATGGGCAGGGGTCTCAGTGCGGGATGACGGAGAAGTCTGCAGACGGACACCGGTGGACTCCCATAACAATGGGAGTGTACGAAATACTCAATGAAATTGAAAATGTTCAAAACGCTAAATCTTATGTTCTGTAGTTTATACCGCACACACGCAATCCCCCATCCCCACCCTCCAACACACAGATTTCACCTGCAAGAGGATATTTAAAAGTACTGGGGAACAAGTCAGTTGGAGCTTACGCTGAAGCAGAGAGAGCAGAGAGCCTGTCCATGGTGAGGACTGCATGTCTCTTGGGGTGGCAGAGGGTCTGAGGTCTGATACCTTTTTGGGAAGTTAGTTGAAAACCAAAAAGGTGCCGGCTCACAAAGGATCCTGCGAGCTATGCTAAGGAATGTGGGCTGCAGGCTTCGAGCCCTGCGGAGGCACTGAAGGGTTCTGAGCAGGGAACAGCGAGACCATATTTGGGCCGTCAGATGGCCCCTCTGGCTGGCTGCAGCATGGGGAATGGACTGCGGCGGTGGGGAAGGAGCTGGGAGGGGGTCAAAGGCCTCTGGGGATCATCTAGGTGAGAGCTGACGCAGGCCCACACTGACACCACGGCAGCAGAGGTTAAAAGGCTAACAGAAGAAGGAAATAGAATGAACAGAGCTTGAATGCCAACTTGGGAGAGCGAAGCAAAGGAAGAGCTGTCTCTGATGCCTACATTAGGTTCAGGAGAACAAGATGGAGATTATAGGAGGAAAGAGGTCAGTCAGGGCCAAGGGCAGTCCGCACAGTCTTGGGCATGCTGAGGAGACGCTGGGGGACATCTGGGTGGAGACGGGGCCTGAGGGAAAAGGCTGGACTGAGACGAGGTCTGGGACTCACCGGTGTCGAGGTAGAAGGTAAAATGAAGAGAGTAGCTAAGATTACCCAGTGTATGAACCAAGGCGAGAATGTTGGAACCACCAACCTCTAAGACATGGTGGAGGAAAGGTATTCATAAGAAAGTGGAGATCTGCATTCAAGGGGAGCTGTCTCTCCAGATTTCTGGACATCCAAATTCTACAATGGGGGCCAGATAAGGGAGTGAGATCAGCTGGATATAGGTGGAGAGGTACTAGTGGAGCCAAGGTTTGGAGATGGTCAGCCATGGCCGACCTTGTTTTGCAAACGAGGGCGCTGAGGCGGAAAGGCAGTGGCTTGTCCAAGGATACGTGGACGGTCAGCAGCAAAGCCGGGGCCAAACCCGGTCTCCTAGTCTGAATTCACACATGGCACCCCCAACTTCTCTCAAGAGACCCAAAGCTCACCATGAGCAAAGGCAGAGCAGAAGCCAAGCTGTCGGGGCAGCACCCCCACAGTGGCCAAACCCAACAGGCAAGCCCCTCGTCCTTGGCCAGGGTGGCCCACCTCACCTGAGATGACCTCCAGCAGCAGCATGAGCTTCAGTCCGTCCCGAAAGTCCTCCTCGATGTTCTCGATCTGCGTCCCTGCCTTGCGGAGGTGGGAGTTGCACCATGCTGTGAACGTCTGGGCAAAGGAAAGACGAGCAAGCGGTCAGGCTTCCCATGCATCACAAGGTCTCTGAGGCCCCCACAGGGGCCTCGGTGGGTCCCCAGGACCCGCCTGCCTCATGCCCTCTCCAGTTGCTGTGTGGAAGGCATGGGTGGGCACCGTGGGATGGACCCTCCTTTAATGCCTCCCCACCTGCAGTTAGGAGGGCCAGCAATTTACCTTTTAGGTTATAAGGCTTAGTTTCCATCATCACAGGGACAAGGCAGAATACCCCAGAGGTGACATAGTAAGCCTTAATTAATCAGGGCAAATGAGCTGATTAAATCTTTGTCCACTTGGCAGCTGGCTAAGGAAAGAATTAGCAAGTCTTGCTGGGCTCAGAGTTCAGAGGCACGGTTTCAGGACAAGGAGACAAAGGTGAGGGCTCCAATGTGCGTGTGTGCATGTGTGTGTGTCTGGCATTGGGGTGTGAGGCACCTCAAGCTGCAAAAGCGTGAGGAAGAATTCCAGAAGGGAATCTGAGGAGACTTAATGAAAGACCATCTATACTGTGATTTTCTAGTCTGGGGGGCAGCGAGCAGCAAGCCCGAAGCGGCCCCCGGATCAACCGAGCAGTCCTGTGCTGACAGCACCACCTCCAGGCTTGCACAAGAAACAGGCTGACCCGACGAACAGAAACAGAAGCGTGTGCTTCCATTTCCCAGGCCCGCCTAAAATTGGGGCAGGGGTCTCTCCCCAGCTGTCACATTCCATGGGAAACAGAAAGAAGAGCTGTCTAGCTTCAGATGCAACCTACTTCTTGGCAACTCCAGAATTCTATGCCTCAAATGGCACCCTCAATGACATGGGGGCTCAAGCGCCCATGTCCAGCCCCCCACAGCAGCTCCAGTCAGCTGCCCTCCTACCCGCCCTGCAAAGTTGCAATGGTGAGTGGTGTGTTGCTCAACCCGTAACAGCCACACCAGAACCACCCCTCCTCCTAAGAAAGGTCACCAGACTCATGACCCCCTTCCCCTACCACTTCCTCTTGCCCTGGGGAACAAAGGGAAGTGGCAATGAACAGGCCGAAGGGAGGAACATCACCCCAGTGATCACTAGGGGAAAAGAAATGGCTGCTTAGGTTTATAAGCAAGAGTTGAAGAGCCTGCGAGCAAGAAGAAGGGATGGTGTCAGTCCAGGCAGGTGGGGAGGAGGAGGCAGCATTATGACACCCCCAAGTCCGGGCCCATGCCTCACGAGACGACTTCTCTCTCCCTACAAACACTGCTCCACTCTGCAGGCCAGTCTGCTCCCAATACAGAGAAGAGGCTCGTGGGTGCTATCCAAAAGCTTTGAGAAGACTGGCACACAGATGAGGGTGGGCAGGGGATATATTCTGATCCTCAGCCTGCAATGCCCTCCATGTCATGTGTGGCTAGCTCACACTCATCTTCCAAGATCAGGCTAAGCTATCACCTCCTCCCGGAAGCCTTCCTGAAAGCCCACCGCCACATCTGGGTTGGGGGCACAGAGCCCAAAGCACCTTGCACCCACGCCATCGTTGCCCATATCCCAGTGCACGGTCCTTGCCTGGCCACTTGTCAGAATGGGAGCTCCTGAGGGTTTGGACTCAATGCTCTGCCGAGAGTCCCAGAGCAGAGTCAGGGACACAGCAGTGACCCAAGAGCAAAAACCCCTGCCCTGTGCAGTGGACATTCCAGGGGATGACAACTGGGTGAAGGAGCCAGTGAGGAGCTCATGCAAAGTCGGGGGGCGGGGATTTCTGGAAGACCCAACCGCACCTGCGGATGATGCTGGATGGTATCAGGGCAGGGGGCCGATGGGCCCAAGAGCACCCTCAGGGACCCCCTGGAAGTGTAAGACGGCTCAGAGCGGGCCTGTTTACCAGGTGCCCTGCCTCTAGTGTTGGCACCACAACTCAGCAGGAGACCAGACGGTACTTAGCCTCTTTTTGCATTTTGTTAAAACTTTTTTTTGTTGTAAAACATATCAGAGAATTTTTTCATCTTGAAGAGAATTTATCTTATGGTTCCGTATTCTCTCCCAGCTGTGACCTGTCTGCATACTCCTGCCCTGGGTGTCATCACACTGTACATAATGGGGGGGGGGGCAGCTTTCTCTCACTTACCATCATCTGGAATTTCCACCGCACCTTGCTCTCATCTCCCTTCCCAGCCCTCACTCAGCCCCTGCCTGGGGTTTTCTACAGACTCGAGGGCAAGTAGGTCCCCCCAGCAGGGGACAGTTCCAGGTCCAATGTGGCCAGGGTCCTGGTGAGAATCACCCACACCGGCACAGCTGGGGGCTGTGAAATCTGTTTATTGCTCAGTTGTGAAGAGGGGTTGCGGATGAGAGGAAGAAGAGGCTGGTTTTGAAAAAAAAAAATACTGCTTTTGCAAGAGGAAAATGCTGTTGAAAGCAGCCAGCCCCATTTCCTGGGGAAGCCAGGCTCAGCCCTGGCAGACAGAAATGCACCTGTGTTTGCTCATGGCTCCCACACAAAGCCCTAGTTCTGAGGCCTCCGGGGCTGCACGGCACTGGGAGACCCTCAGTCTCCCTTCCCGGGCCTCACAGGTAACTGCCTTGAAGGGGCGTCTGAGCACCTCCCAAATGAGGAAAGTTCCACCAATAAGCACCACCTCTCATGCAGCTCAGGCCAAGGTAGGGAACGGTGGAGGCCACTTGGTGACTAAGACCATGCATGTACCACACCTGAGTTCAACTCTTTTCCAGCTGTGTGATTTTGACATTACCCTCCCTAAACTTTAGTTCCCTGACTAGTAAAAGTGAGATAGTGACAGCACTTTATAAAGTCAGAAGAATTAACTAGAAAACACTTATAAAGTGCCTGTCACTTTGCGCACCATCAGTGGTAAGAATAGAAAAAGCAGCTCCCCCTGAAACCTCCCAGTGGATTCACCTGCTCTGTGCCCCCAGCCTGCAGTCTCCTCCCTGCCCTCAGCCACCAAACTCTGTCACCCTGAATGTGCTGCCCTGACATCCCAAGATGACACCTGGTGTGTCTGAGAACTCTGATGTGTAGCGGGAAAGGACTAACATTGTGGTGTGGGGTGCAGAGAGCCCGTGACTTAGACAGTGGCCTTGTGGATCCTCACCAGAGAAGAAAGTAACGGGGCAAAGGAGTGAGGAGGACATGTGGGCTTCCAGGCACACCACACAGCCATAGTCTCTTCTCCAATGTATAACCCCACCTGTTGTGTCTGAGTCTGAAGGTTCACGGTTCCCTGGCCAGGGCAGCCCTTCAGGAGCTCCTTTGTAAAGGACTTATTAAACTGGATTCAAAGCACAGAGCTCAAGTAATTTCCATGAGACACACAAAGGGTGGAGATGTCCCCGTTGCTGGTGAAGATGTGCAAACAGACCTTGGTCTTGACCCTCACGCTCCAACATTATGACAGAGGAGGACACCTGCCTCTTAGCAGTGCCCCAGGGGTCCGGCAAGGAGGAAAAGCCAACAACCACAAGTGATGCCCATGACTAGAGACCCCAGGGCCCCATGGCCTCCAGCCCAGACACCCCAGCGTGGTTAGTACTACCCCAGCAGGGTTATGGTCCAGGCTCACTCAAATGAAGGGCAGGGGCCATTTTACTGCCTTAGTCCCAACCCCGCCTCACCCTATAAGACCTTCCCGTTGCTCCAAGAGCCCCATCACTGGGTCCTTCTTCAGCTCACGGTCTAAAGAGACAGAAACTGTTGATGGGGGAGCACCTGGGTGGCAGTTAAGTGTCTGCTTTCAGCTCAGGTCATGATCCCAGGTCCTGGGATGGAGCCCCCCATCACACTCCCTGCTCAGAGGGGGTCTGCTTCTCCCTCTCTGCTCATGTTCCCCCTTTCTCTCTCTCAAATAAATAAAATCTTCAAAAAAGAAAGAGAGAGAGAGAAAGAAAGAAAAAAAAAGAAAGAAAAGAAAGAATTCTAAGAAAGAGAGAAAGAAAGAAAGGAAAGAAAGAATTGTAAGAAAGAAAGAAAGAAACAAAGAGAAAGGAAGGAAGGAAGGAAAGGAAGGAAAGGAAGGAAAGGAAGGAAAG
>NW_027397070.1:41663736-41673409 GCF_003265705.2 Callorhinus ursinus
AAGAAAGAAAGAAAGAAAGAAAGAAAGAAAGAAAGAAAGAAAGAAAGAAAGAAAGAAAGAAAGAAAGAAAGAAAGAAAGAAAGAAAGAAAGAGAAAGAAAGAAAGAAAGAAAGAAAAAGAAAGAGAGAAAGAAAGAAAAGCTGTTGATGGGCCTTTGGTGGATGCACTCTGCTGCAGAAATGGGCTGAGATGCAGGGAGGTCCCAGGAAACGTGCTTGGGGCCCCATGCTGGAAGTGCTCACAGGTTCCCTTTCCCATTTCACCCTCCTCCAGCTGCAACCTCTGAGGGTGCTGGCAGAGAACCCAGACCCCTGTTCAACCTCGCTCTGACCCTGAATTATCTACCCATATCCAATCTGTATATCTAACCCTATCTAATAAACAGTGCTTAAAGTCAGGGCTGCGAATAGGCCTGGCCAGGCCCCAAGTTGGGGGCGAAGGGACAGACGGACACATCACAACAGGAGAGACAGGTGAGGAGGGTGCTTGAGCCCAGGCTGAGTTCCATGGAGCTGGCCATGGAGAAGCACCTTTGTCTACCTTCTCTATGGGTCTCACAGTCCTGCTGTCACAGAGAATCCTCTAATACCTTTCCATTATATCTTTAACAAGTATATATTTCCCTTAAAATGTGTTGAGAAAGCAAATGGCTTTTGAGAATATGCTGTCCCCCATTCCCAGCTCAGATGTACTAGAATGTGACTCTAGTCACAGGGGCCTCTCTGAGCCTCTGTTTTCAAATGTGTAAAATGGGGACGGACGATAGCATCTACCAGGCAGAACTGTGATGAAAATTAAGTAAGATAAAATTAGACAATAGAAAATTAGAAAAAAAGATATTAACCTTAATATTGCTAATTTATGTTAATAATGATAATGTATTATTAATATATGTTTGAACTATAGTAAATGTGTAAGAAATAGTCACAATCATCATCATTATTGTCTATATTTTAGGTTCTAAAAGAATATCTGTATAATCACATTCAGCTGGGATCTGGGGTATAGAGGATCACCCCATAAGCATGAGTCAGAGGCTGAGCCTTTAAAGTCAGGTGGTGTTCATACCCTTCATCTTGGTGGGAGAAGGGAGTGTTCAAACATGAGATGCTGAAACACATGAAGGTCAGGACATTTGCTCAGGATCACTTTAGAGAGCAAGCATCCGAGAGACTGGAAGGATTCACTCTAAAGAAGTTGATGCAAACTCCAGGTCTAACCACTTCTGTTCAGGTGGTAACTGTGGGCAAGCGACTCAACATGGCTCTGCTCAAGGCACTCATCTGTGGAGTGGGGGTAATATGATGAGGGTAATAACAGCACGGGGGTCAGAGGATTCCGCAAGATGATCCATTTAAAACACTGAAGAGAGCCTGGGACCGAGCGGCTGCCCAATAATTACCTATTATTACTGCTACCACAATAATTAGAACCACAGTTATTACAAACTCTTGCTGCTCAACACATTTCATCAAAGAATGTTAGAGCTGGAAGCGATGCTAACAGCACCCAAGTCAAAGCCTCACTTTACAATGGAGGACACATGACCAGAGAAGGCAAGTGGCTCTTCCCAGGCCACAAAGTCGGGTATGTTCACAACCCAGCCTCCTGACTCCCTGTCCCACACACCTTCTGTTCCGCCGGGACACTGTGGATTTCAGGTACAGGTATGGACGGGCTGAATCTTACAGAGTATCGTTGAAAATGGGTCACTGTGAAATGATACCACCAACCAGATGGAATCTGGGTGACTCGGGTCAGCAGTGGCACAGTCTGAGCTGATGGAGCATCAGTAGAGCTGGCACGGGCTAGGCAGCCTCTGTGGGGGCAGCATGGTGGAGAGAGGCGACAGGAGCAGAGCCAGGTGGTTACCAAGACATGGGAGAGCAGTTTGGATAGTGAGCAGATCAGAAACATTTCTTCGTGGGAAACTCTGAGAACTGGGGCTCTTTGACCAGAGGACAGAAGAGAGGACTCAGCGGCTCACCTCAAAGATTTGAAAGACCTTCCTGTGGATGAGCAAAAAGCTTTTTGGGTACAGCCCCATGCAAGACAAGGCAGGAAGCAAAGTGAGGAATATAGATTCTAGAGCAAGACTGACCCGGATCCAGTCCCAGCTCTGCCCCTGAGCGATCCTGGGCAAGTGACTTCACTTCTCCCACCCTGGATCTCCACATCTGTAAAATGGGTATAAGAATAGAACCCACCTCAAAATAAAATAAAATAAAATAAAATAAAATAAATAAAATAAATAAATAAAAAAATAAAATAAAATAAAATAAAACAAAATAAAATAAAATAGAACCCACCTCAAAGGATGGTGAGGATCAATGCACCAAATACATGGCAACTGCTAAGCGCAATCACCACACATAAAGTTCAAAGAATGGTGGCTACATTATTAGGATGGAGGACAGGAAGGTGCCGGGAAGGCTAGAGTTCAGTGTCGTCACAGACTACATGTCTAATGTACAGTGTGCTTCCTGCCAACAGCATGTGCTTGGTGAGGGTGCTGGGAAGGGATCCACACACCCCTGGGGACTGAGCAAAGTAACTTCCCTTATGATGCTGATTTGCTGAGAGACCAAGGCAGTCCTTGAAAATGTTACTTTATCGGGCTCCCTGCTCAGCAGGGAGTCTGCTTCTCCCTCTGACCCTCTTCCCTCTCGTGCTCTCTCTCTCTCATTCTCTCTCTTAAATAAATAAAATCTTTAAAAAAAAAAGAAAAGAAAATGTTACTTTAGAGACGTGTTTAAAGAGCTCAGTTACCAAGAGTCACACTTAAACGTGTGAGCAAGGCTTCTCGACCTCCATACTACTGATACTTGGAGTTGGTTTCTTGTCAGGCGTTGGGGGGCCTGTCCTATGCATCACAGGGTGTTCAGCGGCATCCCTAGGCCCCGCCATGAGATGCACTAACATCTCCTCATTTCAAGCGGTGACAACCAAAGATCACCCTCAGTCAAGAACCTAAAGGAGACAAACATAGCCCGATGTGGGGCTCGATCCCAGGACCCTGGGATCATGACCTGAGCCGAAGGCAGACGCTCAATGACTGAGCCACCCAGGCGCCCCCATATGCCCTAAATAATAGCAATATTAGCAGCTAACATCTACCAAACACATACTATGTACTACACCCTCTTCTCAGTGTTTTACCCCCTTTAACTCGTGTATCTTCACAACACCACTCTAAAGCAGGTGCTATTATTCTTCCTCATTTTACAGATGAGGAAATGAAGCCTCAAAGAGGTTTAATAAATGAGCAGAAGGGGCAAGTGTAAGGCAGGTGGGACTGGGGCACCTGGCTGGCTCAGTTGGTACAGCAAGTGACTCTTGAGCCCTACGTTGGGTGTAGAGATTACTTAGAAATAAAATATTAAAAAAAAAAAAAAAAAAAAGACTCCTAGCGTCTCTGGCTCCACAGTGGGAAAACATGAAATCTTTCTAAGTCTCCTCACCAAAAAAGTGGCACATATAAGAACAGGAATGTACAATGTGTTGACACCAGTACTGAGCACCCAACAGTGCTTAGCACAGGCACCCTTCCTACCACCACAGCGGACGCTGGCCATCTAGGGAGCCGGTAGCAAAAGCTGACAGGACCTCCCGTCAGGGGAAGAGGGGGCTCCCCTCACTTGGGCTTGACGGAGGATTGATACCTGTCACCAGGGATGACAGACGAACCACGCACACAGCCGTCCTTGGTGAAGTGAAACAAAGGTACCGATTTTCATTCGTTACCTTTGCAAAAATAAGTTTCTTCTAATTCCCATTGCAGGGTGGGTACCGTGACAAGGAGCGCAACACGTCACGGCGGGCGGGCTGACGTCAGAGCGGGGCGGGCTGACGTCAGAGCGGGGCGAGCTGCCCTCGCAGCAGGCGGGCTGACGTGGTATGCCCCTGGGGAAAGCTCCTCACCAAAGGGAAGTAAAATGTGCACAAGCCCTAGCCCGATGCTGGGGCGCTATTCTGGGCAAACACTGCTAAACAAAGGCCTTGAGTATGAAAATGTTCTTGTCAGCGTTACTTGAGAGGAAAAAATTACAAATAGCCCCAAATTATATTAATAAAGTATCAGTAAAGTAAATTATGAGTCATCCACTTAATGGAACATTACACGGCCAAAATGAGAGGTTCTGAAACCATGTATTATTATGGAAAGAACCCTTAGATATAACTAACAAAAAAGCAGAATACAGAACTGTATGTACTGCAGGTTCAAAGCTAAGTGAGTGATCACAGGAACATGAAAAGCACCCGAAACAAAACCCATCCACACGTGAACAGTGCCGGTGCTCCAGGAAGCGAATGTCCATGACTGTCTCCGCTTCCCTTGATCAGGCATCCGCAAATATGGCCGGTGTTAAGGATCTGCCCCCTCACCCTTCTCCCTGCTAGCACTTTCCTTTTTGATGTTTACTCGCCTCCAAGCACAATCCAGGCCATCCACTCTTGGCTGACCTCACCAGAGAAGCCTCCGTTGACAAAGGTGCCTTTTCTATTGGTCCCGCAACAGAGTAAACAAGATAACCCACCTGCAGCCCAATGAGATGGTGTGACAGTGGTGGGGGGACAGCAGCGCCACCTCACCCAGCCACCACCGGCCCCAGGCTCACGTGCTGACCACACCTCTCCCAGGCACATCCTCCCGCTCCTCTGGGATCATTCCAGGGGAGCTAGTGTTCAGAGGACAGGAGTCAGGGAACCTGGTGTGCGTGTGATCCTGGATAAGTCACCTTAACCCCTTCCAGCTATGGAACCCCAAATAAGTCCCTCACACCTTGCAAGCTGGAATCCAGCAACTTTTCCCATCAGAACATGCCTAACTCAAAGACAGAAGCACAGATGGGAGCTACACTTGTGGTGAGCATAGCAAAATGTATAGAACTGTCGAGAATCACTATTGTGCACCTGAAACCAATGGAACGCTGTGTGTCAACTATACTTCAGTTAAAAAAAAAAAAACCACAACCAAATAGAGCATGCAGGGGCAATCTTTTGTTCCTTGTAGGGCTGTTTCAGATTGGTAGGCTCTGCTCCTTATCAAAAGAGGCCAATAAATTCCATAGGGACAGTTTCTTCTCAACGAACTCAAAGTATGATCAGTGTTTCCGTCTCGAGACCGACAGTTCCCACTCTCACAACCAGACACCTGTTAGTAGTTTACTGGATCATCCACAAAAGCTGTAGGCCAGAATGTCCCTGGAAGGACATACAGGGACCTGAGACAGTGACTGCCTCCAGGGAGGGGAGCTGAGGCCTCCTGACAGAGGAGGGAAGGACATTTGCTTTTTACAGAACACCCTTCTGTTTCTTTTGAATTTTATACCACATACAATCATCACCTATTTTTAAAAAAAGCTATGCAAATATAAGAGAAGTCTGTCTGCAAGCATATACATTTATCCAAGTCAGACCTCTGGGATGGGATATAGGGAACTTCCCATTTCTCTAGGAATTCTTTTGTGGGGGTGAAGGATCCGTGCTCATGTATTAATGGGGGGGGGGGGGAAACAGATGTTTCCAAAGTAAAAAAAGAACAATAAAAAAGGAAAAAAACTGTCCCGTCTAATTAAAAGAATTAGTAAGAGAATCAAGTAAGATATTACATAGAGAAAGTGTTCTGAAAAACTTTAAAGTGCCTTATCTATGTAGAATATCCCACGAAAGTCATAATTAGGGGCCAGGATAAGAGGATAAGCCAGCAATCAAACACACGCACACACATCCACCCCAATAGTTAGTAAACTGCTAACCATGGGGGAAGATGAAGGGCAGCACCCCTTCGCCAAGAGGCTCCAGAAAACCCCAGTCTAGTTTCTCAGCCTCTTGAAGGTGGTACCTGGCTGCTCGTTCTCAGTGCCCCTCCCTGGAGTAGAACAACCAGGGACCGGGTTTAGGCTCCTCAATTCAAAAATCAGTTCTCTGGCCCCCAGCCCCAACCCCCTCCCAGTGGGTGCTCCTCCACATGTGCCGCGGGGTCGAGTTCTCCGAAGCATCTGCCGGCACCGCCAGGGTGCCTTCTCTCTCCTGCAGGCCACCCTGCAGACCCTCTGGTCCCCGCACACAGCCAGTCTAGCCAGGGTGTGGGCACTGGGTGGTGTGTGTAGGCAAAGAGCTGCCCAGAAGTGATCTCAGATGCCCGCTGCTCTCGTAACATAAACAGGAGTATCTGGTTCACTTATCAAGGGCATGCTGCCAGTCCTTAAAAGCAAGCTGTCAGCTGGCTCGCTCAAAGATGAAAAGCAGAGTCCTCAAGAACATCTCCACCCAGATCTATTTACTTTCCCCCAACCTGGGAGTGGTTGCTAACAGAGTTGAGAACCGCCAGGCAGTTTCCTCTGTTTGGAAAGGGTACCTCTCTCACAGTTTGCCCCCCAGGCCATGGGAATTCTGGGATCCTGGAAACTCAGGGTGCAGGCGGCTGGGGCACCCAAGGGAGCTGGACTATGGAACTGAGCAGAGCGGGGGCCGCAGCCCCAGCCTACACCCCTCACTAGCTCTCTTTGGACAGGATTCTCAGTCTCAGCCTCAGGATGCCCACCTATAAAATGGGGATAACAGGACCTACATAGCAGAATGCCTGGGTGGCTCAGTCGGTTAAGCAGAGCAGAGCCGAAGGCAGATGCTTAACCAACTGAGTAGGATTAAGTCCCGCATCAGGCTCCTTGCTCAGCAGGGAGCCTGCTTCTCCCTCTGCTTGCTCCCCCTGCTTGTGCTCTCTTTCTCTCTGACAAAAAAAAAAAAAAAAAAAAAAAAAAACAAACCCACAAGACCTAAACAGCTCAGCATCAGAAAGAACCAAGTTAGATCTTATGTACTTAATCAAAGATGGCCTGGTAGTATGTCCACAGCAGACACTTAAAAAATCTTAATCCAGCCCGCCTCTGTCCCTCACTGGCTGTGGGACTTTAATTAACCTGTCTAGGCCTCCAGTGCTTTATCTGACAAATGGGGATACATAACATCCCTACTTTGCAGGCTGTTGTCAAAATGAGGCCAATGGAAGGAAGCAAACACAACAGAGCAGGAGTCCATAAACATCCACGGTCGTACTGCTCTCGTTTCCCATCCCTTTCTGTTTAATCAAGGCTAATCATTCACAGAGCTCTACAGGCTGGAAAGAAAGACGGCCTGTTATTTTTTGCCCCACTGATGAGGAAACCTTGGGACCAGCCTCTCAGCCAGGGTGGGGAGACTAGGCGGGGGAGCAGGGGCCTGTCTGTCTTCTCCTTTATGTCCACCTGCAGCCCACGTTGGGAGACAAAGGAGCGGGGGCCGGAATGGCTCATCCTGGCAGGTGGTTTGACCTGATGAACACACCCGGGTTGGAGACAGCGCCCATGGCCTCCTTCCCGACAAGGGCCTCAGAAAGCAGACGGAGGCCTGGGCAGCCCAGCGCCTTCCTGCCAAGGTAGGGGGAACTTGCCGGCTCCTGAGAGAATGGAGAACCATTTTTTAAAGACAGGTGGCCTGTGATCCCTGTGAAGAAGCAAAGGCGGTCCCCTTAGCTCCTGACCAATGAGAACCTCCACTGTCCCCACCTCCACAGCCAGAAGCCAAAGTATGGCGATGCCATCAGCAGGCTCCGGTGGCCTTTGTGATCTGGATCCACCAGGCCTCAACTGTCACATCAGGAAAAAAAGACAAATATGAGCATCTATTCCACACGGTGGTTGTGTAGGAGGGTTGTGTGAGCTAATGCAAAGGGCTCAGCCCAGTGTGAGATGCAGATTAAGTGCTCACCAGATGTTAAAAACCAAAAAGCTATCTACAGAGACAGAAAGTGAGTCCTGGTGGCTTGGGGCTGGGAGCAGGGAAGAAAGTGGGGTTAAGCTAAGGGGCATGGGCTTTCTTTCTGAGGTGATGAAAATGTTCGCAGGGGCGCCTGGGTGGCTCAGTCGGTTAAGCGTCTGCCTTCGGCTCAGGTCATGATCCCAGGGTCCTGGGATCAAGCCCCGCATCAGGCTCCCTGCTCAGCGGGGAGCCTGCTTCTCCCTCTCTCTCTGCCTGCCGCTCCCCCTGCTTGTGCTCTCCTTGCCCCGTCAAATAAATAAATAAAATCTTAAAGAAATGTTCTCAAACTGACCGTGAGGACGGTTGCACAGCTGTGAGTACACTAACCACCTTCCAAATACACCCTTTAAATGGGTGAACTGTATGTAAATTATATCTCAAAAAAGCTGTTATAAAAAAGGACAAAACTAAACTAAAATGTTCCAGGACCCCACTAAGCCTTTTACCGCGGTTTTGTTGTTGTTGTTTACCCACTAGTCCCACTGGCAAGAAACCAGCCGCAGGGCGCCTGGGTGGCTCAGTTGGTTAAGCGACTGCCTTCGGCTCAGGTCATGATCCTGGAGTCCCGGGATCGAGTCCCGCATTGGGCTCCCTGCTCGGCGGGGAGTCTGCTTCTCCCTCGGACCCTCCCCCCTCTCATGCTCTCTCTCAAATAAATAAACAAAATCTTTAAAAAAAAAAAAAAAAAGAAAGAAACCAGCCGGAGAGGCAGGCCCCGGACCCTCCGCTGGTCCAGGTGCTGAGGGCATGGACTGAACTAACCGGCTTACTGCCTGTGGCCCGAAAGCAAGCTAACTGGAGGATTCCAAGGTGACAGGGACTGGCCTCATCTTTGGCCACATGTAGTGGTGGAACCAGGCCTGAACTGAGCTGGAGGTACCACTAGCCTTCTCGATGCCTCCCCAAGGAGTAGCGACTCTGCAGGGCAGCTCACAGCCTAGAGCACCTGCTCCTCTGGCCATACCTCACACCTCCCTGCAGCAGGGTGACACCTTCGCTCTGGACACCAGTGTGAGAACGGCCTGCTCCCCACAGCTAACCCTGAGCTGGTCCCGCCTGTGACACCTCCCCCACGTCTGGAGTCCAGTTCTGGCCCTTGCAGGTCTGACGGCACACAGGCCTCGGCAGGCTGGAGCTCACAGGAGTAGCCCACACATTCCTTTTCCAAAGAAGGAAAAGCCACCCAAAAGTGAGGTCATTTGGTTTTTCTGGCACCGATGCTTACAGCTATGGGCCACTCAGTTCCACAGAAAGCTTCCCTGCATGACAAGGATTTGGCCCAGCCTCGTATTCATAAAATATGGGAACCTGTGGTCTGGCTGACTTGACCCTAACTGGACTCCCCTGTGTAGCTGAGGTGTGACCGTCAACTTTACCTGTCGAAGCCTCCATCTATGAAATCACACTCAGCAGGAACGGGCCTGCAAGAAGACATGAACTGCGTGCGAAACGGTCAGTGGGCACCCTGCGGGAGTTAGGGAGGTCACCTGGGTGCCGTGTGTGTTCCCAAGTCTCGGTCAGCATGCTCCAGGAGGCCCTGAGACCCAGCTCCTCCGGTCCTGGACTCCTTGTCCCAGCGAAGGACACATGACCCTCGAGAGGCCCTCAGCACCAGTCGGCCCAGACCGAAGCCAAACGCCGGGACGCCTCCCACCTCCCTCCTGAGGGGACTGCCACCCAGCAGCCACATGACCTCCCACCAAATACAGGTAGAGACACGGCCTCCCAAGGGAAAACTCAAAGCTCCAGGGAGCCCAGAGATGCCCCAAGCAGAAAGCAGGGGTGGTGGCGCCAGCTCAGAGTCCAACAACCGTGGGAGTATCACAAGCCAGGAGGAATCACCCCGGAGACTGACACCCTGGGGGGGGGGGGG
>NW_027397070.1:41673509-41784298 GCF_003265705.2 Callorhinus ursinus
GGGGGGGGGGGGGGCGCGGGAGGGGGGGAGGCGCAAACTTCCTAAGTGGCAATAGCAGACTCTATAAACTGCCACTCCCCAAGGCATTGGGGGCTTTCTGCAGAAGATCTCCATAATTCTCCTCTGTGACAGCAATTGCCCCACGCCTAAGAGGAAGTTTCTGGTTCCTGGAGCGCTGACTGGAGGAAGGGAATGAGACGCTGGCACATGGAGGGCCTCCTGAGTTGCATACAAAGCAGTAATTGTCCCCTTACACCTAAGAGACTGGTAAGCAATTAGGATGTTGTTGGGGTCGAGGGAAACAGGGGTTCTTATGCCCTGCTGGAGAGCAGACTGTGCAGCCCTTCTGGAGCACAACCCAGCACTAGATCGTCAAGCACAACGTGCACCTCAGCGTGCACCCACCCAGCTACCCAGCAATGCCCGCCATAAGTCCCCCTCCCAAAGAACTCCTCCCGGGGTGAAGACCAGGTACTCCCACCGGGTGGGAGAATGTTCATCATTCCATCAGCTGTGTTGGCAGGGGAGGGGTTGGGGACGATTCGCATGTCCACTGTAGGAAGACGGTGGGGTAAAAAGGCAATGGATGCACAGTGACCGGGCCTGGACCTGCAGGGACAGTAAGCTGTGAGCTGAGGGCCTAATTAGGTCAGTTCTCTTCACATGAGGTCCAGGAAAATAAAGTTTCTTCTCCCAAAACCCAAACACAGATCAGCACATTATAAAGCGACACAGAAACCCCAAAATCCCCCTATTAAGGACCCAAAGACAACCCGTGAGCCAAGGAAAAGCCCACCCAGGCCCAGGCCGGTGGAATCCCATGCCACCACTGCCCTCCCGGCCGGGTTACCAGACCTGTCAGAAGTACGGGGCATTGGCAGCCAGCACGACGGGCCTGTGGCCAGGTGGCCAGCCCAGCTCGAGGGACAGGGCAGCAAAGGGATCCGCTGCAGGAAGCAGGAGGCTGAGGAACAGGGATGTGTCTACAGAAACGTCCACATTTTCAGACGGGTGAGAAGAAGTGGAGCCGCAGGTGGATGTGGACAGGACCCTCCAACTCTGCTGGGACCCGGCAGGACACGGGGCTTCTGTCTGTGGGGGGTGTGGTCACAGCCTCCCTCAAAGCTGGGAGAGCCACACCCACGCTGTCCCCCAGCTCTGGGCTTCACCTCAGAAAGCGTGCAGAGAGCTAGGGCAGCTGGAGGGCACCACAGCCCTCAACCACACCACAACCACTGAGAAAAATACAGTGTCAAGCCCCCACAAAGGGGGCACTAAAGGCAATGGGGACCGCTGGCCCCAAGGAGTGGGGCAGAGAGGGAAGGAGATCAAAGATGTTGGCTATCCCTACCACTCTGTGAGGCACCTACCACCTCAGCAAACCTGCTCAACAATCCTATGCTAGAGGAGGAAACCGAGGGCCAGAGATGTTCACAACCTTCCCAGGCACACAACTAGTGAGAGACAGAACTGAAATCTAACTGGGTCCATAGGACACCAAAGCCTGAGCCCTTGCCACTGTGCTGGGGCTGAGACCCCCCCCCAGGGAAGCCTTCTATCTTCACTCAGCGTGGGAAACAAATAAGGAATTAGCCAACACCACCTGCACCAACCACCCAGCTTCGCCCACCATCCTGCACCAGTCCTGGGTCTGTCTAGAGCCACACGGGCACCCTTGCGGCTGTCCTCAGGCCGTCCCTGGGCCTGGATCAAGGAGGGTAGCTAAAGGGCAGCCCAGGATACTAGGCTAAGAGTCACCCCCAGCGCTCACATCCAGCCACGAGAGAAGGTCCTGGACCTGGTGGCTCTCTGGGGATGCGAAATGGGCCAGGCAGGTTTTTCTTCTAAGTGTCAGTTTTAGGGAGGTAGAGAGAGTGTTTGAACTCCGATCTCTTTTGGCTTTCTGAACACAAAGCCCATTGAGAGAGATCAGGAATAATTAGAGGGGCAGCCAAGTCAGGGATGTGTATGCCAGAGTGTGGGCAACTGGCTTGTTTGGGCTTGGACTGGCCTGATGTCAGCAGCCTCCCCCACAGCAGTCCACTGCAGATGCTCCTGACTCACCCAGGCTCCAGGATCCCCCGCCTGTGAGCTGGGAGCCAGATTCACACGGGGCCTGGGGTTACACGCTGGGCTCCTAAATCAAGGAGCCTTCAGTCTGCTGGCGATGACAAATGTTAATCAGAGACTCATATAAATGACTATATATTTGCAAACTGAGTTTAAATGCATACAGGAAAAGTTCCAGAAGGTCTGGGGCTAAAACAGGGCTGGTCGTGTGTGGGTAGGAGCGTGCATGCACACACACACCTGACTGCTGGCCTGAGGAAGTCAGTGAATTTTTTTCTTTTTAAGATTTACTGATTTATTTTAGAGAATGAGAGAGCACAAGTGGGAGGGGCAGAGGGAGAAGGAGAGAATCTCATGTAGACTCCGCCCTGAGCACGGAGCCCGACATGGGGCTGGATCTCACAACCCTGAGATCATGACCTGAGCCTGATATCATGACCTGAGCCAAAACCAAGAGTCAGACACTTAACTGACATGCCAACCAGGTGCCCCAGTCAGTGAATTTTTAAAGCTGAGGAATTTTAATTAGATGAAAAGATTGTAAATGTGAAGGGGGACCATATCATCCAAACCAGGGCACTTCAAAATAAAAGGAGGTGCTATTAATAATTACATCAGGGCATCCATCAATCGATGAATGGATAAAGAAGGTGTGGCATACATCTACAATGGAATATTACTTGGCCATCAAAAAAATGAAATCTTACCATTTGCAATGACATGGATGGAACTAGAGGGTATTACGCTAAGCGAAATAAGCCAATCAGAGAAAGACAATTACATGATTTCACTCATACGTGGAATTTAAGAAACAAAACAGGATCATAGGGGAAGGGAGGGAAGAATAAAATAAGATGGAATCATAGAGGAAGACAAACCGTAAGAGACTCTTAATCACAGGAAACAAACTGAGGGTTGCCGGAGTGGGATGGGGTAACTGGGTGATGGACATTAAGGAGGGCACGTGATGTCATGAGCAATGGGTATTATATGCACCTGATGATTCACTGACCTCTACCTCCGCAACTAATAAGACATTATATGTTAATTAATTAAATTTAAATTTAAAAAAATAATAATTACATCAGGGCAACAGGTGCAAACCAAGCCATATGGTCACCCCGTGCATGTGTGTGGGGTCGGGTGTGGTCAGGAAGCACTGCCGCCCAAGCAGAGGGAACGAAGTATCACAGTGCTCAGGCACAAGGAATGAAGCCTTGCTCAAACCACTGGAAGGTGGCACAGGAGGAAGGCAGGGGGCAGAGGCTGAGGTCAGCAGCCCACCGGTCTTGAGGCTCGTGCAGGAGGTTAGGATGGTCTCTCCTGAGAACAACAAAGCCCCTGAAGAGGTCTGTCTGACTTCAGCTGAGGGTCAGGGGTGAAGATGAGGTGGGTGCAGGAATCAGTGTTGGCTGACCCATAATTACACCTGCATCTTGGAAAGAGACTCCTAATTTTGGTGTGAAGAACAGATCAGAGGTGGACAAGAATGTCAGCAGAGAACAGGAGGGGACCACACAAAGGTCCAGGCAAGAGAGAAAAGTGGCTTAGACCAGGGCGGCAGCGGTGGAGACAGAGAAGCGGGTAGACCAAGTACACCTGGGGGTCAGGGAGGGATCAGAGATCACCCTCTGATTTTGTACTTGGGCCATGAGATGAAGGAATGAATGGATGAAGGTGCCCTCCACCAAAACCACGCTCCCCTGCCCACCCAGACACCTCCAGCAGCTCACCATGGCTACAAAGGAGGGTCTACAGCCCTCAGCCTGGCAATCGAACATGAAAGTCAGAGGAAAAGGATCTGAGAGACCACGATCCCCTCCCAAGCTCACTGTCAAGGGCTCTATCAAGCATCGGCATCATTAACCCTCCCAACCTCCCTATGAGGTAGGTACTATCATCAATCCCATTTTACAGATGAGAAAGCACACACAGAGCACACAAAGGCACTCAAGGTCACATCAAACAGCACATGGAAGAGCCAGAATTCAGGCTGCAGAGCCCATGCTTCTAACCACAGGCTCGGTCAGCCTGGACCTCCTCTTTCCTGACCCTCCCGAGCACCCAGCAGCAGGTGATGTGATGTGCACAAGCCCAGCGTGAGGCTCCTCCCCTCTCACTGCCCACTGGCCCACGGCCCCCCAGCCCAAGCAGATCACCCTTCAGGAGTGGAGCCCGCACAGGCACACCCGAAGCTCCCCAGGGAAGGCTATCCTACCGCGCAGAAGGGATGGACAAGCGGGGCCTTAGAAGAGCCTAACGGAGCAAGTCCGGTGCATCCCTCCCACCCTCCCCAAGCCTTTCCACCAAAACCCAGAGACAGTCAGGTTGAAATCATTAAAAGCCTCATTAAGAGCCCCTTAACTGAAGAGGGAGGTACATAAAGAACTTAAAAGAGTTTTCCTTTCATGGACCAAGTCAACCTTGGGAATAAGGAAGCAGGGAGGCAGTGGACCCCTGCTCCTGGAGGGGCCTGGCAATACCCATTCCTCACTTCCTGCACACTCTGCCCTCCACCACCTGAGCAGGGGGGTTCGCCCTGTCTGTGCTTCTAGAAGGCTTCCCAGACCTAACCTAATGGGGGGGAAGGGCAGGAGAAGTGGACACTGGCTACCCACAGGACTTGCAGGATTCCACCAGTGGCCCTGAGACGGTGTCCGAGCCCTGTCCACCTGGCCCTTCCTGCCTCCCTACCCTCCTTCCCTCTGTGGATCTGCAGTGGCCCCGGGACAAAGCCCACAGCTCACCACGCCCAGCGGGGCCCTGGCCTTCAGAAGGCACACCTGGGGAAGCTCCCGCCCCGCCGCCCTGCCACCCGCTCACCATGGCTGGCCTCCGCGGGCCTCCCTCGAGGGGCGGCAGCAGGACGCACTGTTCCCCCTCTGCCACCACCGCAGCCATGATACTCACCTCCTTCCTGTCCCCCACCTCTCTCCACCCCCCACCTTGTCCATGCTTCAGCAGAACGCTGGCAGGCACAATGGACACACGGCACTGGGAGGTCCGAGTTCTAATTCCAATTCCACCACAAGGGAGCACAGGGTCTGAGTCTGTCCTGGAAGGCTCGCCGTCTCCTCACCTAGGAAGTCTTCCACATTATGGGGGGCCACACGCGCCTCATAGCTGTCTCAGGGGGCTCTCGTGAAATCAAGTGATACAGCCACTGGGACAGGAATCCAAAAGCAGCAAATACGAGAGTTTCCAAAATTGGCCTCATTGTAAAACATGCTGAAAATGCAGATCCCACCCCAACAACCGCCATTCTGGTTCAGGAGTTCTGGGGTGGGACCCATGAATCAGAATTTTAACAAGTAGCAAGTACTCCAAGTGAACCCTATAATCGAGCAAGTTGGGACACTAGGCTCGAGAAGCACAGAGGAGGTCTTTACCACCTCCCCTGGGCAGAGAAGGGCAAGAAGGGTTTGCTAAAATCGCTCCCTGGCTCTGTGCACACATAGGAAATAACAAGCCCCACCCACGCTTAGGGAGCCCACCAGGGGTGGTTGACATCCCTCCTCTCAGGTAGTCCTGGCAGTGACCCCGCAGGGTAAGTTGCAGGACACAGGACGAAGATGGCAGAGCCTCCCTTCACCCCAGAACTGCCGACGCAAAGCTGGGCTCTTCTCAACACACTGCAGCCTTGCAAGAACGACTCTCCTGCTCGGGGAGCGGGGCGGGGCGGGGGGGTGCAGAAAGGAGAAGACAGCAGTAAGCAGGACTACCCTCCCGTGCCCTCCCCCGAGCCTGGACGTGACCCATGCACGGGTGGTCCCAATCATCCTATCCCGCAGGAGAAGGGGGCACTCCACTGCCTGGAGGGGAGGCTGCTATTTCCTGTCCCCAAATAAGAGGGGACAGGGGTCCTGGAGCCTGCAATCTAGAAAGGTAGGGGGGACCCACCTAAGAAACAGTCATACGGCGACCCGGCTTAGAGAGAGTGCTGAGCCAGAATGCCTGGCACGGAAGTAAGGGGTTCTAAGAGGGTCTGGCAGGAGAGGGTGCCGGGATCCAAGAACACGCTGCATTGGAATGAAGCCCAAGGTACCCTGGCCCCCTCCCTCCCCCAAACACATAATCCCTGCTAAGCGAGCAGCAGCCGGCCCCATGACAGAGTGCACCGGGAGGAAGCTGCAGTCACCCAGCCAGGGAGCATCACAGCGCCCCTTCCTCCTCTCATCCAGACTCTCCCGGGGGGGCTCGGCCTGGAACCAGACAACAAAGCAGCAGAGAGAAAGCACAGGGCAGCCCCCAGACCTCGCCTTCCTGCACCAAGTCCTCACCCAGGCCTGCTGGCTGGTGGCTCCCCTCCCCCTTAGAGGGCACAGCAATGCCCACAGCTGACGTTCAGTGACACTTGCTTACCAAGCAAGCACTTTGTACCAGTTACCATGTGGACTCTTCACCACAACCTTACAAGTTAGATTTTGAACCCCACTTCAGAGATGGAAAAACTGAGGCTCCAGAGGGTTAAGCACCCCAGCTGGCAAAGAACAAGCCCTCAACCGAAACCCAGGAGTTCCCTAACACCCAATTCCACAGTTCCTTCCCCTGCTTTCTCTGTCTCCCTCACTGAGCCTCTGCTGAGTACAGGGTAGCAGATCAACTACTACCAGAACTACCACTCTCAGGGAGCCAACATGGAGCTGACAGATCACTATACACCCAAGAGGGAATGACGCACAGATCCCTGCAGGGAGCCAGGGTCCTGGCTCGTGCTGGAGGTCTGCACCAGCAAGCAGGCAGAAACCAGTTTGTTCTGTGTGGGGCTCTGGGGTGCAGCCATATTTGAGGGCCTGACTTGAGCCAGCAGTCAACTGCAGGTGCAGCAGACATGGTGAGAGCAGGAATCAGGAGGGGAGATCCTGCTCTGTTATCAAGAAACAGAACTGCTCTCCAGAGGAAGCTATGAAATTTTACATCAGTCTCTGTAACTCACTGGCCAAAAATCTATCTCACAATTACCCTCCAGGAGAGCCTGTGGCACAGAATCAGCGTGGGACAGGAAGAACAGGAGGGGGCAGGGGAGTGGCCACGGGGAGAGTGGGGCCCCCAGAACCAGGGGGCCCCACTCCTCCCCAGAGTGCCCAGGAGGCTGCAGTCCCCTTCCCAGGATCTGTAGCAGGAGGAACACTGGGACCTGGCCCAAAAAGGCCCTTCTTCACCAGAAGATGCCGGAGCTTCTCATTAGTTCAGTGGCCCCAGACTTCATGGTACCCCTGTGGTGACTCCCCGGCTGGCCAGACGGCCCACCTCTGCAGGCAGCTACTGGAGCAAGCCCAATGGACCAGGGACCTGGCCCTGGGGGAAGAGGAAAAAGGGCTGGTGTCCAGAGCCCTCTGCTGACCTATCAACCCTGCTTTGGGGGCTCAAAGTGCCTGAAAAGCATAAACAGTCAATACAAAAAACGTAGCAATTGCACATCTGGGTAGATACAGAAAAGAATCGAAAGCAAGGACTCAAACAAATAATCATACACCCATGTTGAGAGCAGCATTATGCACCATGGCCAAAAGGTGGAAGCAATCCAAAAGTCCACCAAAAGATGAATGGGTAAACAGAATGTGGTGGATGCATGCCATGGAATATTGGTCAGCCATAAAAAGGAAGGCAGTGCTGACACAGGCCACCACACAGATGAACCCGGAGGACATGACACAAAAGGACAAATACTGGATGATTCCCCTTTAACGCAGTACCTAAAGCAGTCAAAATCACAGAGAAGACAGAGGGTGGCTGTCCCGGGCCAGGGGAGGGGGGCATGGGGAGCTCGTGTTTAATGGGGACAGTTTCAGTTTTGCCAGATGACAAGAATTCTGGAGATGGATGGAGGCGACGGTTGCCCAACACTGTGAATGCACTTAATGTCATTGAACTGGACACTTAAAAATGGTAAAAATGGGGGGGCACCTGGGTGGGTCAATCGGTTAAGCCTCTGCCTTCGGCTCAGGTCATGATCCCAGGGTCCTGGGATGGAGCCCCACATCAGGCTCTCCACTCAGTGGGGAGTCTGCTTCTCCCTATACCCCTCCCCCCCACGCGCATGTGCACGGGAGCTCTCTCTCTCTCTCTCTCTCTCTCTCTCAAATAAATGAAGTTTTTAAAAAATGGTAAAAATGGGGCGCCTAGGTGGCTCAGATGGTTAAGCGTCTGCCTTCAGCTCAGGTCATGATCCCAGGGTCCTGGGATTGAGTCCCGCATCGGGCTCCCTGCTCCTTGGGAGCCTGCTTCTCCCTCTGCTTCTCTCTCTCTCTCTCTCTTCCTCTCTCTCTCCCTCTGTCTCTCATGAATAAATAAATAAAATCTTTTAAAATAAGTAATAATAAAAATGGTAAAAATGGTAAATCTTACATTACATATATTTTACCACAAACTCTCTCTCTAAATATATATAAATATAGAGAGATGCAGATTAAACATAAAACCTTATGTGTGGCATAGGAAAAATAACCATTTTACCTGCAGGGAATTTTTTTTTAACCATGAGCAAGTTATACTCTCATAATACAATAAAAAGAGACACTGAAGACTTATCAACACAAAACATTTCAAATCGTGAGCCATGCTGCTGTTTAAGAGCTGCCCACTCCACACAGTGGGGCAAGGCCATCCCCCGACTCTCTCGCTGCCACCAGTGCCAGCCTGCCCGGCACTGCCGAGGATGAGAAACCACCCCCCCCCACCCGAAAGCAGCAAAGGCGCACTCGGGGTGAGGGCCAGCGATCATGCAGAGGGCCGCCCCGACCCTCACCTTTCATGAAAACAGCAGCAGGGAAGTCCCCCCAGGGCCAGAGGTGAAGGGTAACTGGGGTGCCCCTGCCTGGGCTCTGACTCCAAGGTGACTCGGGCTTTGGGAGGAAATGAGCCAGTCTGCCCCATTTCCCCTTCTAGGAAGGCACGAGGGAATGACTTAGCCCAGGCCCTGCCTGGGAGGGCTCTGGGGAAAGCACCTCCCGTCCACCACCTCCACCTCAGGGGGACAGGAAGCTGCAGGGAAGAGGGAGACAGAGGAAACGTTCCCCTGACAGAAGACTCAGGGTGGAGGAGGCGCAGAGGGCAAGACGCGCCTTTCCTCTTTCTACCCTCAGCGCCCACTGTGAGCACACCAGGAGGGCTGCAGACTCGGGCTCGGGTGCCGATGCTCCCACCGACGAGCTGCGTGGCCCCGCCTCAAGTCCTCACCTGTCACTTGAAAGGGATGGAAGGAACACTTGCGATCAGCGGCTCCTTTCAACTCTGAAACCGTGGGCTTCCGTACCAGCTGGGTGATATTCCAGAACTGGGAAAGGGCTGGGGAAGACAAGACATGGCCTTGGAGCAAGGAGAGCCTCGAGACAGGGACACGTGCCTGGTATCCATCCCCCACCAGAAGCAATGCTTCTAACGGGACCACCAGTGCCCCCACCCTCAGACCACACCACTCATTCACTGCATGTTTTCTAAGCTCTCGCCCTGTGCCAGAGGCCGTGCCAGAGCTGGGAAACCGCTGGGCAGCCCAGCCTCAAGGCACTCACAGCCTTCCAGACGTCTCCACCCCACCCCCTGTCCCCAAGCCAGCCCTCAGAGAGAGCAGAGCCTGCAAGAGCAGAAGGGGAAGCCATACAGGGCCCCGAAAAGAGCGCCAAACTAAACTGAGAGCCAGGAAAGTGTGGTTAGAATCCCACGTCTGCCACTGATTTGCTGCATGACCTTGAACTAGCTTCTTCAGCCCTCTGGGCCTCAGTTTCCCGATCTGTCAAGAGGGGCCTGGGGCTGGTCTCTGCAGGACCCTCCAGCTCTGACAGCCTGGAAAATCTCTGAGATCCTGGGATCCCAGCAGCACTGCTGACCCCTGACCATCCGGGACCCTCGGACCCAGACAGGCTGAGCTGATAGCCGGCCAACTCCGGGGAGTTCTGCGGCACCAGGGACAGAGCTCAGCCCCGCAATCCCAGCTGCTAGAGGTCGTCTGAAGGCGAACATCTGCTGTAACTTCAGGGATAAAATGGATGTCAGGGAGTTCTCAAAGTTGGTACTGTTTAGCTTGGGATGGGGGTCACAGGACCAGAAGGAAGCTTTGTGCATTCTTGGCGCCCCAATGCCTGGTAGGGGAAAGTGGTGCCCCTCCCGCACCATCTCTGCCGGATTTGAACCATAAACACAGCCCTTTTCTGAAGGGAAGGGCTTAACACAAACCAGATGTGGTAGGGACTTTCCCCCACCCCCTCCTGGCCCTAAAATTAAACATTCGGTGTCTCCTCTGCCAAATTCACTTGAAGGCCGAGCCTTAAAGAGCCAGCACCTCCGGTTCTCACCCTCACACATTCTCAATCACATCCCTGCTTAAACAAAATGTCAAAGTCCCCAAATGGCAAATGTGGATGGGGTGGCCCCCCCAGGAGTGCCTGACACCCATGCGGGCCAGGGACAGATTTAAAAGGAAAGGTCACTGGAGAAGAAATGCTGGTCCTCTACCAACAGCCCAGAAGGGACCAAAGGGCAGCCTTCCAGAGGTGGTTCACGTGCCTAGGGATTTGCCCCTGGGAGGCACGGAGCGGGCTTGCAAAGGCAGGGCAGCCAGCTCCTCGGGAGCACCAGCCCTGTCCCTAGAGGACTGTGGAGATTCCTAGAAGAGTCCATTTCCAAGACTAGAGTTGACAGTCTCTTAAGGATGAATAACAGGCATCTTAGTTATCTCTGATCTCATGCAAGGCTGTGAGGATCCAGACAGAGCCCACCTCAAGAGAACTGGACTCTGCTGTGCTGCCAGACTGGTTGCTCCCCTGTCTGGAAAGCTCTCCTGGTCCTACAGAGCCTTCCAACCCCAGCTGAAGGCCCAGACCATCCACCCATCCTCCCCTACCTCCCCTTGTGCCCCATCCGTGCTGGGGCCATGCATCAGCACCTAGCACTAATCAGCTGACCCAGCGGAGGCACATCCTAGCTCCCTAGCGAGGCGACACATCCCCTGCCCTTAAGCTCAGGGCACCACATTGGATACCTTCTCTGCACTCCACAGCACCTAACAGTACACAGCACACACTGAGCATGCTCAGGACAGACCGTAAACTCTCATGGAGCCGCCATTAATCAAGCAAAGGACAGGTGACAGCAAAAAAATATTTGGAGAGGGATGGTGCTTCAGATAGAAATTACCTGACTTGCTACAAAATTGAAATACTATTTTTTCTTAAAAAAGTATTTCATCCTGGGGCACCTGTGTGGCTCAGTCGGTTAAGCGACTGCCTTCGACTCAGGTCATGATCCCAGGGTCCTGGGATCGAGCCCAGTGTTGGACTCCTTGCTCAGTGGGGAGCCTGCTTCTCCCCCTCCCTCTGCCTGCCACTCCCCCTGCTTGTGCTCTCTCTCTCTCTCAAATAATTAAAATCTTAAAAAAAAAAAAAAGTATTTCATCCTACAACCTCAACACAGACATTTTCATTTTTGCTTATTATTTTTCTGTTTACACTAGTTTTGACGGTTGCAACTGATTATAATGCACATACCATAGTGTTCTTTAATAATCAACAGACTACTGAATATTTCATTCCTGTATGATATTTATAAATGTCATTTTTTTTTAAAGATTTTATTTATTTATTTAATTGACAGAGAGAGAGAAAGCGAGAGAGGGAACACAAGCAGGGGGAGTGGGAGAGGGAGAAGCAGGCCTCCAGGCGAGCAGGGAGCCCGATGCGGGGCTCGATCCCAGGACCCTGGGATCATGACCTAAGCCGAAGGCAGTCGCCCAACCAACCGAGCCACCCAGGCGCCCCTATAAATGTCATTTTAAAAGCTGAAAAAATGTTCCAGCACCATCAGATAACAGGAAGGTTTGTGAAATTCCTCCCCTAATGTTACTTAGACATGGAAGCTTTTTTCCCAGATAGCACAGAGAACATTCTTTGGCGTTTCTGTTTCAACCAGTTTTCTTCAGACAAAATCCTGGAGGCTGGGGTAGGTACCAGGCCAAAGGGTATGAACATTGGCACAGCTTTCACTACATAAATGAGTCACGATGCTGACCCACAGGCCGCACCAATCCCAAGCACCTTCAGAACGCAGGGTATCCACTTGTTCAACTAGAACCTTGCCTGGATTGGCTTCTTCTTCTTGGTAGAACTCTTTCTCAGTGAAGTTGTATTGCCTGGAAGATTTCATCATCTCTGGGCCTCCAGAATAAGTGCTCCACGGATCCTTTGAATTGTATCTTCGCTCCAAGGCCCAACTTCTCCATGCCAATCCTGGTAACCCTAGTCCATTCTGATGTCACTGGCAAGTTGTGGCTCGCCTGAGGCCTGCTCTACCAAACTCAGTCTCCCCCACGTCTGAGATCCCTGATCCCCTTCCACACGGTGGCCCCACAGTACCACATCCCCCCCTGAGAAACTCCTGATAGACAGGCAGCTAAGGGCTCCTTGACCTAAAGCTCCCCAAAATGATGCCCAGGGATGTTGAATTGCCCTGCTCAACTGAGTCTCACAGGCCTTCTAGGCTCCCCGTTGCCTGGGCCCATCTCCAGGGGCCAGTCTGAGTCTGGGCCAATAAAACACACTGCTGCTGGCAGCACCCCCCACCCCACCCCTGGCTGATAAGACAACGAGGAGGATTCACAGTCCAGAGCCAACCCAAACCCCTGCAGTCACGCTGTCTGCATGAAAGTTAGAACCTAGACAACAGCCCACAGTCAGCATCTGGCTCAATGGACACCAGAGGGTCAGAGGTCACTAAGGTGGGACAGGGCGGGGCACAGGGCAAGGCAGGATGCAGACCGTTGAAAAGCCCTCTCTCCACAGGAAACCAAACAACAGAGCTGGACGGTCACTGAAGGACACAGATGTTTGTGCTCGGTGAGCAGGGAGGGCCACCTGTCTGGTAGAGAGGGCCCCTCAGAAAGCCCAGTATGAGAAAAGCATGGCCTCCATGAGCAGTGCAGTATTGTTTTGTTTTGTTTTTTTAAAGGTTTTATTTATTTACTTGACAGAGAGAGAGGGGGGGAGCACAAGCAGGAGGAACAGGAGAGGGAAAAGCAAACTCCCCGCTGAGCAGGGAGCCTGATGCAGGGCTCGATCCCAGGACCCCAGGATCACAGCCAGAGCCAAAGGCAGGCGCCCAACTGACTGAGCCACCCAGGCGCCCCCTGCAGTATTGCTTTTTTTTTTTTTAAAGATTTTATTTATTTATTTGACAGAGAAAGACACAGCGAGAGAGGGAACACAAGCAGGGGGAGTGGGAGAGGGACAAGCAGGCTTCCCGCTGAGCAGGGAGCCCGATGCGGGGCTCGATCCCAGGACCCTGGGATCATGACCTGAGCCAAAGGCAGACGCTTAACAACTGAGCCACCCAGGCGCCCCTGCAGTATTGCTTTAAAGCAGCCTTGCAGGGCACCTGGCTCAGTCAAGAGGGCATGCCAACTCTTAATCTCAGGGTCGTAAGTTCAAGCCCCACATTGGGTGTGGAGCCCACTTAGAAAAAAAAAAAAAAAAAGAATTAAATTTAAAAATAAAATAAAACAGCCTTGCAGATAGCCAACTGGCCCAAAACAATGTACAGTCAGGAAAGCAAGAACAGATTTTCCTTCCTTTCTTTACTTTCCCTCTAAGTAGTGTGGGTTTAGGGTCCAGAAGAGACACTTGGTTCACATTTTGGGGATACTCCTACCATTCAGACTGAAGCAACAAGATTCTCCAGGGAAGAAGGCACAGAGGTCTCTAGTGTTATCCAAAAATTATATAGGGAGCTTGCTAGAAATGCAGATTCCTGGGCTCTGCACCCAGAGCATTTGGTATGGCAGGTCTGGGCAAGGCTCAGGAGGCTACAGTTCGTACATGAACCCGAGGTGGGCCGTGGACCACCCTTTAGTAAATATGGCATCGAAGTGAAACTCTCCACGTCGGTGGCAGAGAGCCGACATGCCTGCTGGAACCAAAAGACCTATAGGGAAGTTGTGGTCACCTGGAGTGGGTGCTCAGTAAAGTGTAGGCAGGAGGCCCTTCACTGTCCTCTGCCTCCACTCCTCAGAGCAAAGGAACCTCTCCTTCACAGAGCAAAGCACAGGTCTGCTGGCTCCTCAGGAGTCCCTCTCTCCTTCCCAATTACCATGAGTCTTAATTAGACCAGCCTTTATAGTTCCTTGTGGTTTTCTGGGTGGGGAGAGGCAGAGGGTAGAGTGTCTAGCAAGCCAGACAGAACAAATCAATCCCAGCCCGTGCACATGGCTGCAAGCTGGAGCACCATGAGGCCCTGACAGGGAGCTCTTTACCCGAACAACCCGAACAGCAGCTGAGACGTTCCAGTGGCTTCCCCCTTCAGTGCCCCCAAGGAAATGTCCCAACATGAAGAATCCCCCTGGCAAATCCCATGGCTCCAAAGTTCTGGTTCTCCACAGCCCCTGGACATTGGAAGGCTGTGCAATGTGTCGGATGGGCTGGCCGTAGGACACTCAGTATTAGGGACACTCACCATTAACATCCTCTAGGTGCACCTCCGAGACAGCCCTTTAAGTTCCACATGCGGGTACAGGGGCTTAGGTAACTCTTAAGACGCCATCATGGAAGCACCATCTCTTCCTCCCCCAAGAAACACCCACGGACCTCCAGGTATGGTGCCCGACCAAAGCGCACCCAACTCCACGTATCGAGTTCTCAGTGAAGATGAAAAACTGGGAGGGCCAGAGCTGCAGGAGAAAGGAAGCTTCTGTGCATCGCCTCTTATGTCTTGAAAATAACGCAAACATCCAGGGGTGTCACTGGTGCGTGCACAGCACCAAGTGCTCCCGATGCATCACCCAGGTGGGCATTTGAAGCAGCCTACGAAATGCTCAGTGGGCTCTTCGAGCTCCCAAGGACAGAGGCCTCATTCCCTATTTCAGGTCAAGTCATTTCATGAACAGTCCAGCTTCCCCTTCCCAGCCGAGCATCTGGGAAATTCTGTCAGACACATGACTGCTCAGGTAACAGTGGAGCTGCCCGGGGACAGAAGCAGCACTGCGGGTTGCGGGTGCGGCCACCCTCAGCCCAGAACCAGCACCCCCGCCAAGAGTTCAGCAGGGGCCCGTGCACGGGAAGCAGGCTCTCCCGCCCTGAGGCTTCCTCCTGCGGATGGATGGGGGACAGGAGAGGGCGCCTGGGCCGGGGAAGCCTGGGTTCGGGGAAGTGAACGGGGAGAAGTGAGAGCCCGGTGCAGAGCCGGCAGCTTTAGCTTCTCCTCTAGGACTTTTCCCACTTCCCTTCAATGTTAGCAAACGCCCTGGTCCTTCTGACAAGCCTCACAGAGAGACAGGAACTTGGAGAATGTGGTCAGCAGCCAGCTCTGGGCGAAATCTTTCCCACCTCGGATCCCACTTCTCCCTGGACGCTCATGCTCCTTGTGCCCTGTCCCTGAGCCCTGCCCTGGCGTGAAGAATCTGCTCAGCTGTCACTGCGGGATCATATTTCACATCTTCCTCCCAAATATTTAAGTCCTGACAGTTTTCTGAATCACCTTCTACGCATCTAACACTAGATGAAAATGTAAACAAGGCCTTCAGATTAGAAATGGAAGCCCACAAGCCAGGCAGGCCAGTGGCGAAGATATTTGGGGTCAGAGGAAAATCAGGCGCCCCCCTGCCAGGTAGGGCGCGGCTAGGACAGCCATTAAGGGGGACTGCCCCAGCTCTGACCCTGGCCTGACAAGGGGCAGTGGGTTCACCCCAGCAGCGCCCCAAACCAAGACCTCCATACTCTCAGCATGGTAGAATTCCAGGTCATCTTTCTTCTCTTCCTGATACTTGGCTGTATTTTCCACAATAAGCATTACTTTCCTTTTTAATTAGTTTTAAAAAAAATAGGTTGTGTATTGCTGGTGGCATATTAAGTCAGTCCATCTTATAAAGGCAACTGATGAATATGTAAAATGGTCATCTCCCTTGGCCAATTAACTCAGATCCCAGATATTAACCTAAAATGCAGAAAGTATCCACATGAAAGTAATATTTACAGAGGCATTAGCTAGGATAGCCCAAAACTGAAAAGCATGGAAATGTCCACCAGTGGGAAAAGGAAGAGGAGTATATTTGTCGCCTTAGTGAGGAGTGAAGCAGCCGGTAAAGGTGTCCCACCAGGCCCAGTCCCAACTGGCAAGCCACTTCCTTGCCACTTTCTCCCCCCGCAGGACCTCATCCCTGCTCCACGGCAAGGGATGCTCTGGGCCAGAAACGCCGGGCCGAGACATGGAGCAAATCCAAAAGTGCTTCTAGAGGACATCCTTGGCCTCCACCACCTTCCTTCTAAAAAGGTGCACGGGCCAAACTCTTTTTTTCCTAACAAAAGAGCAGCTTTGGTCCTCACGTGCCTCGTACCTAGAGCAACCAGTTCTCTTCTCTGTAAAGGTCTTGGAAAACCTCTAATAAACACAGGGCCCAGGAGTCTACTCCAGCCCTAGACAAACAACTGCAAGTGAGGGTCTCCTGTGAAAAGCATCTGCAAGGAGTAAGGCCTCGCGAAGGCTGAACCTCTAGAAGCAGAGGATGAGATTTCATTATTCAGTCTCTCACAGAAATGCCTTCATCTAACTGTGACTTAACATCATGTCTCCTGGGGGTTGATTTAAGAACCAATATGCAGGGGCACTTGGCTGGCTCAGGTGGAGCAGGTGAGTCTTGATCTCAGAGTTGTAAGTTCAAGCCCCATGTTGGGTGTGGACATTACTTGAAAATAAAAATCTTTAAAAAAAAAAACACTATGCAAAAAAGGTCTCTGTGTTCCACGAAACCACGACTGACAGCATCGTCCGGCGCACCCCTCTTCTAAAATGGAAAAGTTCCTAGTATTCAGTACTTATAAAAAGTGTCTCTCCCATGAACTGATATACTTCCTTTTATTAGAAACAAACGTATGATAATTCCAATTTCCCCTTTTGCTTTGGTTACCAGGAAGCTCCAAACTAGGGTCAAGGCAAACTTACAAAAACTAACCTCTTATAACACTGTTTTCTCAACTACCTCCTCCTCACCCTGACAAAACTCAGATCTTGCAACTTTTAAAACTCTGTTATACATGAGCCTTTTAATGTGCTCTCCTCAAATGCTTGTTGGAGAAAGGCAAAAAAAAGTACAAATAAAAAAATATTCATGAAACAAACTCTATACTTGGCTCTCACTTTCTCCAGGGAAGGAACACAAAGGCTGTGCAGCTATATATGGGGGGGGGGAACTTTGATAAAATGCCATGTGGAGAAATAAAAAGGAAGAACTAAACTGTATATACACTATGATTACCACTATCAAAATAACGTATATATGAGGATGAAAACAAAAATAGGTTTCTGAAACTATAAATTGTGTGTTTAGGTAAAGGGTTAAAATGGTCATGCCCCCCCCCCAACCCCCTGAAGTTGTTTATCTTCTCGAATGGAAACAGAAGCCCATGTGGGTGAAGGAAGCAGGCAAGCAGAGGCCAGAGCTCCCTGGCCTTCCCCTGTCACCCCCCAGGCTGCCACACTGGGGGAGGGGACGTGCTGTAAGCCCCCATCTGGCTCCTTAGGGACTGGAACCCAGTGGGTGTGGTCTGGATGTCTTAGGGTCCTGAGGAAGACTCCTGGTGCCCTGAAAGCTGTTGGAGATTCTCGCTGTCGCTATCCGCCAGCAGCCATGTGCCGAGCACACCCTCATAAGAACGACAGACTAGACACCTGGACACACAGCTGTGGAGAGAGGCGGGAGCCATCGGCCATGACCCCTGACCTCCAAATGCCTAGGACTTGACTGGCGAGCTAGCGACCCCTCAGCCTTCCCACGTCAGATCAAACGGCACTCCCCCCAGGAAGCTTTCCTCACCCACCCCCAGAAACTACCCTCACCCCCGACAGCCAGACATTCGCAAATGGCCTACATGCCTCCTTCCACAGCCCGCCTCCGCATCTGCCCAGTCCAGGGGACCGACTGCGAGCCCAAGGCCAGCACAGTTGCGGTTGGCGCCCGGGGCCACAGGAACTAAGTGGCCCGCGGATGGGATGGTTCAGCCCCTGCTGAGGGCCGAGGTTAGGGCAAGTGGACTAGAGGCTTCCTCCGACCTCCACTGCAGTCGGGGTCCCCGGGGCTGCCAGAATGGCTGGCAGCCGTCTCTACTGTGTCCATCTCTTCTCCAGTTGGGCAGAGAAGCCCCGGTGGTCTGAGGCGCAGCCTTGCCCTGCAGAGCAAGCAGGAGGCTGACTCACCACCTCGCAGGTGGAGTGAGCTCATTCCCTTCCAGGGCATCCTCAGAACTAGAAACCCACAGCAGAGGTGGTTCCCATGGCAACAGGCCAGCACCTCCCCCACAGCCGCTTCCCTGGAGTACCCTCCTCCGAGCCAGGGGTCACCTACCCCGCCCTCCCCAGCCTCAAGCCTGAGAACAGAGTGAGCAGGGGCCTTGGGCGCCAGGCAAGGCAGAGTCCTCCTCCCTCCAGCACCCCCGCGGGCTTCAACAAGTCTACCCAAACACACTCAACACCAGGAAACTCATGACCCCACAGTTCATTCCTTCTCTGGAAAGTCTGACGACTAGAAATTCTGAGCTAGACTCCATCTCCCACACAACTCCCACCAGTACTCAATCTCTCCCTTGGGCCTTGCAACGTGGCCTGGAGCCTTCTCTACACAGCCAGGTTCCTTCCACTACTCCTGACACGGCTCCCACCCTCCACACCGGACCATATGGGTCTCCAGCCCTCTCAACACGCAGAGTCCAGAGAGCTGAGCGCTGAGCAGGACTCAGGACAAGCCCAGAGCCCACTGCTGCCCCTAAGATGGCCACGCTCGTCCCTCTGCTGACTCACCCGGTAGGCTGCCACCCACCCCCGGGCCTCTCTCCCTCCAGCAGCTCCCAGCCCACTCCTCCTCGCTCATCCCCTGCCCGGCCCTTCCCAGAGCTTGATATTCATCTCTCATGCCTTTGGTCACACTCTTTGCCTGGCCCACCTCCGCGCCCTTCGCCACCACCGCCCTTGGCCTGACTCACCCAGACATACCAGAGATTCGATTTTTAGCTCAGTTCATTGCCTCCTCCAGGAACTCTTACCTGTCTCCTCCAAGGTGGGTCGAGGCGTCCCTTGGGCTCCCTTCACTATACTGCATGTGACGTTTTTTACTGTGACAAGGTCTATAGGCCTGTCACCCACAGGCCTCTCAAGCACCTGACCCTGACCTGCTCTCAAGCATCTGGCCCTGACCTGGAATGAGCAAGTACTTAATATCTGTTAAATCTGAGGGGTAAGCTCATCAGTCTTTGCTGTACTATGCTCCATACTTTTTCTTAGACTTTAAAATGTCATTTAAAAAAAAAAAAAAATGAAATGACCCACAGTAAATGTGAACTAAGTGCACAAACTACTGTTGGCTGCAGTGCCTTTGGCCCCAGAGTATGTCTGACCACCTCAAATATCTGGCTGAACTCTTCCTTCAGAGCCTTCCCTCCCACCCTGGGGCTGGGGCCGTGCCATGTGGCCAGGTACCAAGTAGTTCAAGCCTTCTGGAGCACTGCACGTCCGTGCCTGGAACGGAGGTGACACGAGGCTGAGCTCGCGTTAGGGCTATAAGGTCATCTCGTCTCCGCTCGTCCTTTGTACACGTGAGAAGAGCAGTTCATGCGAGCACATTCATCTAGTGTAAATTAGCCCAGATGGCTAAATATGACAGGGCGGTTTCGCTAAGTGCTGAAGCTGGGTAATGGGTACAATGGGATTCATTATACTCTTCTCTACTCCTGTTTTTGTATTTCCCATAAGGTGTTTTTTTTTTTTAACTTATTCATGCAACTAACATTCCCTAAGTGCCTACCACACCCCAGGCATGGTGGATAAAGAGAGAAGTAAGAAACAACCTCCTCCCCCCATGATGAGCTGAAAACTTGATTAAATTCTAAATTCTTTGCTACCTTATCCCTCCTGGAAAATTCAACATCTGATGGCACATGTGACATAAAGACAATGCTGATCTCCCCAAAGGGCAGAAGAGCTAGTGAGGGGCTTTTGGGCGCTGTGTCCCCTGGGCTTGTCTCCCCAGCCCTGCCTCCTCCACCTACCCTTGCAGTCTCCCCCTGTACGGGGGCAGCCCCTCTTTTAGTAAGTGGCTGCAGGACACCAAGGGTGGGCCACCAAGGGTGGGCCTCGGGGCTACTGCCGATCGCACACGCCCACAGGCAGCCGGGCCAGGATACCTACAAATGACAGCTTTCCCTCAAAGGGCAGGATCCAAACACCCTTCATTCTATCATTACAACTTCTCCTAAAGCCCTCTCAGTATCAGGTGCTAGGCCAGCTTTGGAGATTGAAATAAAGGCCACACGGAGGTCCCTGACTTCAAGGGAATCGTGGTCCTATTGACAGGAAATCCTTGAATTCAAATCCCAGCTCTGCCACTTACTCGCTGCAGGACTTCGGGTGAATGACCAAACCTCTCTGGGCCTCGGTTTTCCCATGTGTAAAATAGGGATCCTAGTGCCCACGTCCCAGGGTTGTCGTGCGGATTTTATGGGTCAGCGCATGGAAAGTCCTTGCCCCGGCACTTAGAGGTAAAAAGCTAAGGACAGTGCCAGGCACGCAGCATTGGAAGAGTTACTTCATGACTCCTGCATTAGTATTATTCACCACACTCCTACGGCCTGTTAACAGGTCTAGGTGACGGTGTAGTTCGAAACGCAAAGAACAAAATCCCAGAGGCAAGGCCAGATGCAAGAGACAGGCTCAGACTGGTTCTGGCTGTCCTTGCACCACTACGCTCGCCTGCCTGAGCTTTCCTGAGCAATGCCCCAGCTACAGCCTAATGGGTAGACGGTGCCCGCAAGCCTGTGAAAGCTTTCCATCTGGCCAGCCACGCCCTTCTCCTCCCCAGCCTGCCCAGACCCAGGATGCTGTAGCCAGGCTGAGCACTGTTTCCTTGTTGTTTGGGGTGTGGGCTTTTGTCTTTTGGAGCCAGCTGCCAGTTTCTGCTCACTCTGGGCCTTAGAGGGGAGGGGCACTTCAGCCCCCACAGACCTGGGTGTGAATCTCGGCCTGCAGCACTCAAGCCTCAGTGTGTTATTTGACTTGTCAGGGTTTTGATCCCCTCACCTATAAATAGAGTTAATGCCTCCTACCTTGTTGCAGGGATGAAGTAAGAGTTTGATGTGCAACACAGGGCCTACAGGCCACCATGACTGGGTCAGGGGGTGGAGCCTGGAATACCTCCACAGATGCAGGGCCAGCCCAACCCGGACATGGCCAAGAAGGTGCCATGCTCTGGGGTAGCTGGTAGAGGCACAGCCAGCACCCCTGTGCCCCCAGGAAGGCAAGGAGTTCCACCTCTCCCCAGAGGCAAGGCCCAGTACAGCCTCATTCCCAAGACCAGCCTTGGGGATGGCCAGTGCCCGGGGTGCCACACAGGGCAAGAGGGAAAGAGAAAAGACATGGGGAAGAAAGGGAGAGGCCAAAGAGAAGCCCCCATCTAGCCCCGAGCTGCCCCCATGTCCACTGCTTGACACAGCACTGGGCCCTGGAGTGTCAGGGACCAGAACTCCAGCAGCAATGACAACGGAGCACCCCCCCCCAATCCTATCACTCAGCACCCGCCATGTTGGAGATGAAGAGCAGGTGTGGCGCGTCCAGCATCACCCAGCAGCCATAGGCAGCTCCAGGTTCCGCAGGAATGTGCAGGAATGTGTGTGTCAGCAGAGAGGTATTTGGGGCCCGAGGAGGGTGGAGACCCAGTTCTGTCTCTAGTGTGGGGCTTCCGGTCTCCAGTCAGGTCGGTGGTGAGGACTGTGGGCTCTGGCCAGGCAGCCCTGGGTTCAAAGGCTAGAACACCGCTCAAGAGCTGTGTGGCTTGGGGCAAATTATTTAATCTCCCCAAAGCTCAATATCTTGTGTAAATTGGAGATGAGAATGGAATAGTACCTTTACTGCACAGTGTGGTTATGAGGATTCATGGACTGAAAGCACATCAGAGACTTAGCACAGGCTGGGCGTGTGGGCGTGTTAGCTGTAAATACGGGACCACGACCGCTAGTCCCACCCATGCCACCAGCCTTGACCCTTTGGCTCATTCCTCACTCCCTTCCACAACTGCAATCTCGGGAGCCAGTCCCAAGAACATCTGAATATAAGGGCAGCCATACAAAGGACCCACCTGTTCTTCACCACCTCCAAACTGACACAGCGCTGCTGCCATCATGTCTGAAATCCACCTGAACTTGACCACCCACACACTAGCCAGAACCCCAGCAGCTCCATCCCTCTGCCTCCAGAGCACAGAGGCTCAGGCTGCCTGTCTATCTGCAGGTGTTCTGGAGCCCACCCACAAGCATGACCTCAGAAGATGGTGCATATGGGCTTGAATAAACAGTCCTTCCCAAAACCAGCCATACAAGGAATGAACCCATGGCAGAGCATCCTTGCACGAGTCTGATCACCATTATGGACCTCAGTCTCTTCATCTGAGGAGGGGAGAACCTGGTGACAGAATAGTCCCCTTCTGGCTCTGGCATTCTGATTTGATTTCTTCCCGCTGCTACAAGGGAAAGAAGGGCCAGAGCTGGCTTCCAGAAGTAAACAAAGTAAAGGACAAGGCTGCCTATTGACACCCGTCCCTTGGGCAGATTCCAAACTGAAATCCTTGCTCCCTGGCACAGGCTGGAGTTTCTCCTACCTCGCACCAGTCCTGTGATGCAGCTAAGCCTACACAAAAGATGGATTATGAACGGTCCACCTTGCAGTGGGCAGAGATGCTCTCCCCACCCCCGGACCACACCTGGAGCACCCAGGCGAGAAGGCAGAGCTAAGGAACCCTTCACCAATCCCAAATAAGGCTCCCTACCTCCACCGGCACCAGGCTTCCCACACGGCCACACCCCAGGCAGGCATTTCCAGAATAAGAGTGCATGCAGGGCCCAAAACACAGAGCACCCCTGGATCCATAAGGGAAACTCACTCACCTGGCCCCACCCACACCCTCCCTAGAGGGTGGGAACAAATTCCCAAAAGCTGAGGACAGGGAAGACTTCTAAAGATAAGAGTCTCTGTGGGTTGGCAGAATAGTTGTCTCAGGGTCAGGCTGGGAAGCCCAGGAATCAACCTCAAGATCACCTCTAGAAGTGCTTGGCTCTACCGAGCAATCCCTATCAAGAGGATGGAAACACAGAGTGCTAGCACTGACCCAGACCTTAGAGATCATCTCCATGTGAAAAGCCAGGTAAGGCATTTAGGACACGCCACTCCCACCATCCTATAACCCAGGCCCTCATGTTGTAGGTGAGGCTCCAGCCTGGCTTATCCAGCAGCACACAGCAGCCACAAGCCCTGGGACATCCTGCCTGCCTGCTCTCCTTATTCCCAGGGGACAGAACAGGTCCTGCCCAGCACTCCCAAGCTCTCTGGAGGCTCTCTCCAAAGAGAACGGTTTTTCCACACCTACTCCTCTCCTAAATGCCACCCACCAGGGTTCCAACAGAAAGGAAGGCAGGTGGACCAAGGTCCTGCTGGACCCCACATGCTGGTGAGCTGGAGGGTCTGAAGCTTCTGTCAGGTTCCACGCCCCCCAGGCTGCTGTGGCTAAAGATGGCAGGCTGCTGACATCCACCGCTTGAGAGAGAACCCTCAGTGCTGGGGCTGGAAGCAGGTTTTACTTCCTTTGAGGCCCGCAAACCCACACAAGAGGACCAGAAACTCCCTAAGATTTTCTGAAGTAGGGGCACTAGCCAAATGCAACAAGGGCAGGGAGCGGAGGGACGTGTCAGCATGACCAGGACCTCGGGAGAGGAATCTGAAGTGGGCCACTGGCCAAAAGAGGGAAACACACAGCTGGGCTGCCTAACAGGGAGCTGGGGGGCAGGGGTGGGGGGCGCAAAGGCTCCAGGCCACCCTGCAATCAGACACCCTGAGAGGGGGTGCAGAGCAGCGTAGCAGGGCCTGGGGTCATCCTAGGCTTGGACCCCATCTCCAGCTGATGCTTCCCCATCACTGCTGCGGCCCTTGGTGACTTGGACTGTCGCCACCCAACACCTGAGCATCTGTCAGGCATCTCCTACTGGACTGTGGCTGCCACACCCCCTCCCAAGGCACCCACTGTCACCGCTCAGCACATCTAATATTTGCTGAGCACCTACCTTGCGCCAGCAGGAGGCTCCTCAGGAGTCACCCTGCTCAGGGTGCAGAAGCACATCTCCCTCCCCAGGCCTGGGCCACCCAAAGTGAGAAAGGACCCAGCTTTCCCTTATTTTGGGGGGAGGGGGAGGAGGCACTAGGTAGTAAATATCAGCAAAGTCACCATCTACGTCAAGACCTGTACAGCAGATTGCAAAAGTAGCCCCAATTCTTCGCCCCTGCCTGGGTCTATCTCCTTTACTAGTAACTTTGAGGTGCCTGCTCACTTGTTAAAAATGCACATTCTCGGGCGCCCGGGTGGCTCAGTCGTTTGAGCATCTGCCTTCGGCTCAGGTCATGATCCCAGGGTCCTGGGATCGAGCCCCGCGTCGGGCTCCCTGCTCAGCGGGAAGCCTGCTTCTCCCTCTCCCACTCCCCCTGCTTGTGTTCCCTCTCTCGCTGTGTCTCTCTGTCAAATAAATAAATAAAATCTTAAAAAAAAAAAAATGCACATTCTCAGGCCCCACCCCACACTGACACAAAGCCTGAGGAAGGCGTCCAGCATCTGTATTTTAACAAGCCTTCTGGGTGATTCTGACGCCCGGTCACGTTTGAGAACCACCCTACCAGGCTTCAAGGCTCTGGGACGAGGTGGCATAAGTCCGCCTGGATCGCAGTGGCATAGCCTCCAGGAAGCCCAGGCGACAAACCCCCTACTAGGAGGGCTCCTGAGACAACGCCCCCCCCAGCCCAGACCCACCTCCAATCATCCAAGGAGCCTCAAAGTCATTCATAGATCAGTGACATCCCCTGAGAACCCTCCAAATGTCTTCAGAGCCAAGAGTTTCACAACAATGCCCAAAGCGAGGGTGATGAGGGCTGCCAAGGGGCTGCCAACACGCCTGTCCTTTCCATCCTCTACCCAGGCGCTAAGTGAGCGAGGCAAGCGTTGAGTGGCCGAGAGCCAGCAGAGAAGGAAGAAAAGGCCAGAGCCAGGAAACCAGGCCGGGGCAGGGAGACATAACTGGAATCCCACCGGCTGCCCCTGGGGCCCAGCCAAGAAGGGCTCAGCTGTGGCTCCCCACCTCGGCCTCTTCCCAAACTCTACGTGCCCAGAACGACTAACTTCCCAATGTTGCAAAATGCCACTGTGAGACATAAAATGCAAACTCATTTAGAAGCATTCCCAAATCCACAGTAGCTTTCTGTCATTACATATTTGCTTCATCAAGAAGCAATAAAAGCACAACCGCTACTCTGGGAGGAGAAAAACTGGCAAAGCAGTGAGTCCCTAAGAAGCTGACTGTCGGAGGCCCCGGGAAAGGAGAGCGGTGGGCAAGGGTGCAGGTGCCCCCCAGGAAATGGGAGCCAGGTGCCAAAACATGTGTGTGAAGAAAGAAAAGAAGAAACTGAGGCTGGCTGCTCCTGCCCCTCCCTCCTCAAATACCAGGGAGTCCTTGAATGCCGGGGGGGCGGTGGCGGGGCGGGGGGGGGGGGGGGGGGGGGGGGGGGGGGGGGGGGTTGCGGAGCAGCAGGAGCAGCAGGGTAACACGGAGAGCAGCCCGCAGAGGCAGGAAACCCAGCTTTCCGTCTCGCCTCCAGCTGTAAGCCCCTGCGCGACCCGGACAAATCCCTCAGGTCCCTCAGCCCCTCCAGGCCTCAGCTGTGGTCTCATCCGTGAAGCTGGGGGACCAGTCCAACCTCGACAGCTCCAGGGCACAGGAGAGGTGCAAGCAGAAAGGACAGCGTGCATGCGTGGTGCTACGTTGGCTGTGACACCATTTAAAATACAGACGACTATGCAGGCAGCGACTGCCTAATACAACATACGCTGAGGACAGAAAGCACCAACACCGGATAGCGGTTACTTCCAGGGAGGACGACAACAGCACGGGGGACAGGCACACCAGCCCCTCACCGCCACCTATAACACACATGGTCTTGGTGCGCTGGCCTCCAGAGCAGAAAACCTAGAAATAACAGCTGGAACTGCCTGAGCCTTTGCAGGCCTTTCTAAATTTCCTTACCTCCAGCTAAGTCATCTCATAAGGGTGCTGTGAAGACTAAATGAGGGGCGCCTGGGTGGCTGTCAGTTAAGCGTCTGCCTTCGGCTCAGGTCATGATCTCTCGGTCCTGGGATGGAGCCCCGCATCCAGGCTCCCTGCTCAGCAGGGAACCTGCTTCTCCCTCTCCCTCTGCCCCTCCCCCTGTTTGTGCTCCCTCCCTCCCAAATAAATAAAATCTTTAAAAAAAAAAAAAAAAGACTAAATGAATTAATAGTTGGGAAACCCTTGACCGCACCTGGCCCACAGCACCCTACCAGGCTGGTACACACCGGGGGGAGGGGGCAGATGCTCGGCTCCACATCCCCAGACACATTCCCTGGGCCTGGGCCTTCTGAACCAGCAGCTCCCGTGGAAAGGGAATTAGGGGCAGGTCCCTGAGCCTGGCAGCCCTGCGCCCCACTGTGTCCTTACTGCTTGTGCAAGCAGCCCTATTACAGGGGTTCCGGCCAGGCCCACTGAACTGAGACCCCTGTGCAGCATTCCTTAATATTTTTTTAAGTTAGTTATGTACAATGAACCTCCAAATTAACTACTGTTTAACTTAAACAAAAACAGTGGCTTTCACAGAAACTCAAGCCTGGGGAAACATCTAAATTAGAAAGAGGCCTCAGGGTTTCATGCATGCAAAGATACCTCTGAACGGTCCCAGCCAGGATCCAGGATAAAGGGCAGGAAACCAGGGGTCTGGCCCCGCTTCCCCTGCTCCGGGAAAGCAGGATTCATGAGCCACCTCCTCCATCTCCCAGCTCCCAGAGCCAAGTCTGGAAAAGCACTGTGGGTTCCTGGAAAGAAAGACCTTTCCGAAATATCGGGAACTCCATTGGAAAGTGCCATTATAGATTATCTGGAGGATGTCTGCGGTGTTTGAAAGGGAGCCACTCCTCTGCCGAAGTCAAGACAGAGGCCAAAATCAACACAGGGGCTTGTGAGATCCAGAGAGACACACACGTGTGCCTGCATTCGCACGTGTTGCACGGCCTGCACTCCCGGGACAGACCCGGAGGTCGGGAGCACAGCACCTCTGCCAAGCGGCTGCCCCCGCCCCTCCCCGGCCCTGCAGACCCCACGCTGGGAGGCCGTGGGGATCCCATTTCCTGGTGGTGGGACTGAGAAGAATTGAAAGGCCGACTTCTCTGCATCCCCAAACCCCAGGCTGTGACGGTGGACAGTCCCACATCGGACGTAAGGAGAGAAGACAGTCTGACTGTAACAGGCCCTCACCCACCCACACGCAGGGCTGGCAGCCTGTCCTCCAAGATGGAAAGCCAAGTTCCATTCGGAGACCTGCATGAAGGAGGCCACCCACCTCGACGTACCCACCCCTCCTGGAGTTTTACCTACAGAGGATTTGAAAATAGAGCTCAGAGCACCCCTCCATTCTGTTCCCATCCGTTTATAATCAGCTTTACATATGGCTTTTAAAAATAAATCTTCGGGTCCATAAAAGTGCTCCCCTGTGAGCCCTGGCCTGACCTCAAATCACAGGCCTGTGTCTGCACTCTGACTGGGCCCCAATACCAACCAGCACGCAACAGGAAAAACAAGGCAGGGAGCAGGCAGCTTGTCACCAGCTCCCTTCCCCCACCGACCGCTTTTCCGCCACCCGCTGAACCACTTGGGGCCTCTAATTTACACCCTGAGCTGAAAGGTTCAAAACTGGGGGTCAGGAAGGGCACCGTCCTCCCCCCAGGGCTGTCCCCTGGCCTGGCCCGCAGCGCTGAAAAGCCTGAACGGACTCCAACCTAAGCCCCCCAACTTTCCCTCACCAACTTTCTTAACAGTCTAAATGCTTAAACAAGAACCTCCAGCTTTGGGTTTCATTTAAAATCAAAATAAACAGTGAGCCTCGTGCTACCTGGTTCAAAGCCTGTTTCCCTGGTGACCCAACAAAGGGAAAGATGAGCAGGTGAGGCTGAGGGAACCAGATCAAGAAGAGGGACATGGTTGAGTCTTAAAGCAGGGAAGCCAGTTCCCAAAAGCTGAGGTCAGCTCTACAGAGGCCACCAGGGACACAGGGACCTTCAGGTTCAGGGGACTTGAGTCTATTCCTATCAGTTACTCCTTCTACTCAAAAGTGTGGAGAGGGGCACCTGGGTGGCTCAGTCGTTAAGCGTCTGCCTTCGGCTCAGGTCATGGTCCCAGGGTCCTGGGATCGAGCCCCACGTCGGGCTCTCTGCTCGGCGGGAGGCCTGCTTCTCCCTCTCCCACTCCCCCTGCTTGTGTTCCCTCTCTCGCTGTGTCTCTCTCTGTCAAATAAATAAAATCTTTAAAAAAAAAAAAAAGTGTGGAGAAATACAATTAGAATGTTATCCTACCTTTTCAACCAAGAAAAGTAACTTTGGATAGGCCCTGCTCCCTTGGCTTAGCCTCTCAGACTCTTCAGTCAAAGACTTGGACTTAAGACCAACTCCACCCCATTCAAGCTGAAAGAGAGACCCTGGTAAAGTCACTTGACCTTTCAGAGCCTTACTTGCCCTGTCTACAAAAAGGGGATAAGACCTCACAAGTTTGCTCATCATGATTAATGAAGAGAAAACCACGTGTGAAAGCATAAATGCTAAAAACCACGAATCGTGGGGCACCTGGCTGGTTCAGTCAGCAGAGCATGCAACTCTTGATCTCAAGGTCATGAGTTCGAGCCCCACAGTGGGGATAGAGTTTACTTAAAAACAAAAAAAACAAAAAAAAACCCACGAATCCTGGGGCGCCTGGGTGGGTCAGTCGGTTAAGCATCTGACTCTCGGTTTCACTCAGGTCATGATGTCAGGGTCATGAGATCAAGCCCCGTGTCTGGCTCCACACTCAGCAGGGAATCTGCTTGAGAGTCTCTCTCCCTCTCTCTCTGCCCCTCCCACTCCGGTTCTCTCTCTCTCTGTCTCTCAGATAAATCTTTAAAAAAAAACCCATGAACTTGAGTACTTGATTATAATGAGTACCTGATTATAAACCATCTTTAGTCGTTCCTTATGATTTCATTTATATAGGCCTTGTCTCTCAAAACAAACTACAGAATAGCAAAAGGTTTGTCAGTACTTCTGGTTAAAAGTTGAGTTCTGAAGTCGATCTGCCTGGGCTCATTCATAACCTGGCTTACTGGCTGGTTGATCTTGGCAAGATACTTAACCCCTCTGAGCCTCAGTTTCCCTGTCTGCAACCAGGAAACTAACAGTACCTTCCTCAAAGGGTTGACAGATTGAGGTAATCCAAGCCATACAACCCTCAAATAGTGTGAACAATCAGTCACTTTACTTATGTGGGGAACCAAGATGTTCCTAATAAATACTGGCTGGTTGGTATAAAGCAGAAAACACTCCTTTCCAGCCTTCCCTTCCTCATCTTCTCTTCCCTCCCCAGGAGGTAGACAGTGTTTACATCACCTCCCAGATCTTGGGCTTGGGAAATGCTTGAAACCAAAAGGTTCCCCTTAAGGACCAAGGGCACCAGCACCTTCCTTCCCAGGCCCTTCTCACTCTGCAGCTGTCGAGCATGTTACTTTCTATCTCCCGGCTTGGGATTTTCATCTGTCAGGAGTGATCATCCCACATCCCTTCCAGGGCTGCCACGGATGCTAAATGGGGCCACCGAAAGAACATGTCTGACATGCAAGCCATGTGCAAGAGGGGTTTTCTCTGTGTCCCCCACCCCCCAGGTCTGGAGAGGACCCCACAACCTCTCAATGAAGAACAGACCCCAGCCCCAAAGCAGCCCACCACAGCCAAGGACCGAGGCAGTTTCCAGGGTAACAGCATCCTCTGCATCTACTCCCGATTTCCATCCCCGGCTGCTTTTGATTCTCTTCCCGCCCCTGTAGTGGGCTAAGTCACCTCTTCCCACTATTGCTAGGCAACCCTAAGAGCAGTGCAGCTGCCTCCCGGGGGAGGACCCCAGCCCCCCTCCCCTTCCCAGGACTCGGGTCCTGGGGAAAGCTGCCCCCCTTGGACACTCCCACCCCTCCCCATTAACCCAGGGGATGGCAGAAGGTGAGAAGCGCTCCCAGACCAACAGGGTTTAGAGGTGCAGGTGTGGTGGACTTGACCTTGGGGAAATGAGGACAGCCACCCCCTTCTTCCCCAACCCAGCCTTCTACTTGCCTGTGCTTGTGTGTGATCTATTCTTAAGCAGTTTCCAAGCACAGGGTCACATCAAGCTTTTCATGAAAGATGCCCCTCTTGATTATTTTCCTCCTCTGCAGCTCTCCCGCTCACTCACCATGAACCTAGATCCCTGACCTTAGAGTAAACAGTGAGCAAGAGAGAACAGGTAGACACAAACGGAGAAGACGGGCAAGGAAGCAGAGAGCACCAGCAACTCCTGGGAGGCTGCTTAGCTCCAGAGGTGGGAGGACAGGCAATTGTCATTTTCTTCTATTACTTAGCATGTTCTCAGGTTTTTTAAATTAAGATAGAATTATACCACACAAGTCACCCACTTGAGCGGGTTTTAGAACATTTATACATACATAGTATATGCATATAGACTATATTTACATATATTTAGTGTATACATGTTTTGAGCAAGTTTTAGTATATTTATTACATGGTTTTCGGTGTATTCACAAGGTTGTGCCACCATCACCACTATCTAATTCCAGAATGTTTTCATCCCTGGGTTTTGTTTCATCTATGTTTGTCTCTGGTCAAATGTTCCCAGATAACACAAGCATTTCTTGGATAAGCAGCAAAGCGGTGAGAAGGCAGAGGAAGCCACACCGCCCAGCCGGGGATCCAGGCCCACCTCTTACTGGCTGTGTGATCTTGGAAGTTCTGCAGCTGCTCTGAGCCAGCCCTCTCATCTGTAAAATGGGGATAAAGTGCCCACCTCACGGGATCAGATGTGCTAATGCAGCAAAGAGTCCCCAACACAGTGCCTGATACCTAGCCTGTGCTCAGAAGTGGGGGAGCCCCTATGAATATGATGCAAAAAAGCATTTTTTTTTTTTTTTAAGTACAGTTCTGCTCCCAGCTCTGGTCTGGGAAGATGACTGTGCCCAGGCTGTTGGGGACTGCCACCATTTTTGCTTATTTGTCTGGGAGGGCTGACTGGGGCACACAGAGCAGGCACGCTGGAGTCATGACTTGCCCAAGTGGCTTTGGGGCTGATGCATCACTATCCCGGACTCCAGGTGCCCAATGTGTTGAGAACCTGCCAGATAATCCCCAGCCAGGACATGGAAGCAGGGGCGAGGGCAGGCGAGGCAGAGAAGAGAGCAGCTGACCAGCCCTCTGTGTAAAAATTTACCCCTGCGCACTGAGAAGGCAGGCTTCTGGGAGCTTGGACTTGATGCCTAGCCTGGGACCCAGTGAGAAATCTTGATGTGTTAAGAGGAAGGTGGGGACGCCTGGCTGGTTCAGTCAGTGAAGCATGTGACTCTTGATCTCAGGGTTGTGAGTTCAAGCCCCATGTTGGGCACAGAGATTACTTAAAAATAAAATCTACTAAAAAAAAAAAAGGGGAGGAAAGTGGGCTTCCAGGCTGTCTCTGAGCCCCACTTTGCTGGGTCTCCTGCCCCCACCACTCCTAAGGCCCCTTGCCTCCAGCAGGACCAGGTCCAGACAATTAGTGCTTAGCAGGGCATGGGTGCCTCAGCAATGAGACACAACCCTGGGTCTGAATCAGGAGTCTGAGCGGGCTGACCCATTGTGGCCAGGACTAAGGAAGCAGGCTAAGGGGTTTCCTCTGCCCACGGCTTCTTGGCCATGACCTCTCTGGGGAGCTGCGGACTAACCTGTCCAAACCAGCCAGTGGGCTCTGGAACCTCTCCCATGTCCTTGGCAAGTAACCGAGCCCCACTCCCCAGGCCCTTGCAGAGATGTGTGCCCACCAGGCATACTCAGAGAGGAGAAAAGCAGGACTAGTGGGGAAGGCGCCCCAAGACCACAAGCCCGTTGGCTGCACGCCACGTTCTAGGAAAAGCTTGGGTGCGTTACATGTGGGGGCAGCTCAGGTGGCGTTAACTGGCTGGGATGGTCCCCACAACACCTGCACAGGTACGGGGCTCAAGAGCCCCACCTGTGAGCTGTACAAACAGCCTGGCCTCTCAGAAAGGTGAGCGGTCAGCTCTGGGAGAAGGACAAGGAGAGAGAACAATGGGAGCGGGGGTTGCCCGGCCCGCAGCAGCTTACACATGGTTGCCCTCTGGTCTGCCCTTCCACACTTCTGGCTCCCTCCTGTCCTGCCCTCCTTTACACACACACACACACACACACACACACACACACACACACACACAGCCCAACTGCCAGGCTTCCCACAGAATCTTCAACCACTGCCTATCCTTCCAGATGCAGCTCAATGCCACCAGCTCTTCTTCCCCTTCTCCACCAGCGCAGGCAGGGAGCAGGGCTGGCCCTGGCCCGACAGCGGCCAGCACCACACCTCGGGCCACTTGGGGCGCTGCCTGGTGTGACATTCTATTTTTCTGCTTCTCTCCACCTAAACCATGATGTGCACGACCCCAGGTGGGTGAAGCATCGGATACCTAACAGGGATTCACCCAGTGCTCCCTGATGGACTCCGCTGGGAGACACCATGGATGTTCTTACACTAAGAAGGGACTAGAAGGTAGCGGAGCAGAGACACCGGGTCTTCTCTAAAGACACACAGCAGCAGATCACAGGTCTCAGGCTCGGGCTGCCCCACCCTGGTTCCAGAACCACAGAAGGCACCAGGTCTTGTGTGACAAGTCCTCAAGCCAGGCTTAGGGTTTGTGGCCACTGGCCAGGCGCCCAGCTCCAGGCCTTCCTGGAGAAGGAGAGGGGAAGCCCAAATCCCAACAACAAACTACAGGACGCCTGTGTGGTTTGACCTCCTCACACTTAGAACGGCCTGCAAGGAAGGGCCCAGGGTTCCAGGCCTCCCCCTACCCGCACGCCCACTCCAATGAGCACAGCCTTGGCAGCACCTCCTCAAGAAGTCAGCTTCAGGAAATGACTTTCCTCCTTTTCCTTTGGTGACCACAGACCTTGCAGGAGCCTGCCAGCCTATCACACCCACAAGCCCAACTCTAGTGATTAACAGCCCCTCAAGGTCTCATCATTCCTTGGGCACCTGGATGGCTCAGTCGGTTGAGCGTCTGCCTTCGGCTCAGGTCATGATCCCGGGGTCCTGGGATCGAGTCCCACATCGGGCTCCCCCTGCTCGGCGGGGAGCCTGCTTCTCCCTCTGCCTCTGCTTGCCACTCCCCCTGCTTGTGCATGCGCTCTGTCGAATAAATAAATAAAATCTTTAAAAAAAAAAAATCTCATCATTCCTCAAAACTGGACAATCTGGTTTTCAGTGAGCTCCGGGCCTTCCTGCATCTGTCCTAGGGAAGCCTATGTGGTAGCCCGAGGCAGCCCCGCAGCCCCGTGCTCCAGACCCCCATCCAACTCCTTCAGGCTTTGGCGAGCGTGTCCTCAGAGTACCCACAGGAGACGGGTTTGGGAGAGGAAGCGGAAAAGCAGGGCTGGTGGGCTGCCAGAGGCGTGGGCGGGGCCTCAAGAACGCCCTCAGCTACCTGACCGCGGGGCCGTACCCTCTAGAGGAAATCCATGCTTTGAGGTCACTTCACCTGTACTATAACAAACTGACAAAGCTTTTGAGCGCTTCACATTCATCTCTTCATCCTGGATACCCAGGAGGTAGGTAAAGGGTAGTCAAGAGATTCTACACCATTCTATAGGGAAGAGATTGAGCAATCAGAAAGGTCAAGTGACAGGGAATAAGCCACAGTTGACTTCAAGGTCCAAGGTCAAGGAGAACACAACTCTGCATACTCCTAGCCAACTAGCAGTTGGCTCCTCCTAAGATGGGTTTATATACTGCACCTTATCCCCAAGAATATAGGGTAAAGGCCACAGAAACTCTGGCTCCTCAGAAGAGTTAACATGTATTTATTGAGCACTCCCTGTTAGGTGCCATGCTAAATTCCCTACACACGTTAACTTGGTTTAAACCTCCACTCAAAGATATGAGGCAGGAATGATTAATTTCCTCATTTCCCCATTGGCATCATCAGGCACAGAGCAGGTAAGTAACTCACTGAAGATCACATCGGAAGTCCGTGAAGGGGCCAAGATTTGAACCCAGGGTGCCCAGAGCACGTCTGCAGAGGCTGGAGACAGGATACAGCCCCAGATGGGCTGGTTTGTCTGGAATGTAAAATATTCCAACCCTATTTCCACCTCCCTCCCCACGTCCCGGAGTTGGGAGCCATGGGTGATGCTATGTTTCTCAACACCTTGCCCTGTACTAGGCACCAGGGGTTCAACAGAGAACAGAAGAGGCTGGGCCCTGTGCCCACGGCCACGGGCACAAGGTGAAGCAGGCAGGAGTGCAGAAGGGCGAGGGGGAGGAGGACCGAAATGAGAGTCAGTTCTCTCCTCCTGCACGTTCAACTTCCACCAGGCATCACTCTGCTTTTTGCAGCCCTGACCTTTAAGGCAGGCGGATATCCTGTTCTTCCCCAGGTAAACCCCTCCATAGCAGGCCTCCCCCTGGACCGGTAGCCTTGACTAGCTCCTGCAATGGTCCTGCAGTCTAGCAGGGAGTATAAACAAGGGGGCCCATCTTCCTGGGACCTGGCATGATGTGGGTGCAGACTCGGGACCTGGGCCCTCATTCACCTGCCAGGTGAACGCCTATTTCAACACCATTAGCTCAACAAATATTGACTAAGCTCCTATATGTGAAACAAAACAAAACAAAACAAAACCCCGGGCTGGCATCTGTGGGAATACCCATTAAGCCCGAGCCTCCGGGATTCAAGAGAGAAGAGAGAATAAAATTTCACAGCTGAAAGCTGCCATTTTACAAATCTTCGTCAACCCAGCAGGTGGGGATATTAGTTCCTTTTTATAAATAAGGAATTGGAGGCTGAGAGGTTAAAGTAACTTGCCCAAGGTCACAAGCCTGCAAGAGTAGAGCCAGGGTGCTCCTCAATCCATGCTCTCTCCAGCTGGGCCGGTGTCCGGCCGGGACGCACAGGAGGGTGTGTACAAAAAGCACGTGAGCAAATAAGCCGGGGGTATCGTCATCCTGCAAAGATGGGGCATTCAGACCTGCTCCCTTAAAGAAGGCGGCTTTAGAGCTCAGCCTCGAAGGCCGGGAAGACTGGGAAGGCCAGCCAACTCCCTAAGCCACTGCATTCTGTGTCTGGAAGCAAGGAGTCCAGGCCCATGAACTCTGCACGGAAGCATTCTGTGAAGACGGGACAAGCCACAGCCCACCAATGTGGGTTCTTGAGTCATGCCTCCTGCCTGCACCTGCCTAGGCCTACCCAGTCACCAGGGAAGTACTTCCTACCACATCATTTCACCCGAGGCCTGTCAGAGCCCTGAGGGATCAGCAGGGCAGGGCAGAAATGCAGCCCATTTACAGAGGAGGAAGCAGATCGGAAGCACCTGTCTGGAGCATTCACTGCTCCAGCCGCAGCACTTGGAACTGGGCCTGCGAGAGTAGGTGCTCAAAAAGCATTTGTTGAATACTCTAATGAAAGCTCAGAGAAATGAAATGACTTGCCTGAAGTCTCTCCAGTTGTGAGTGCACCACAGCTAAAAGCAGGGCCTTCTGCCTCCCACCCAGAGGCCCTCATACCCCACTGCACTGTGTCCTCCCACCCACCCAGCTACGTACTCACTCTCCTGCCTCCTTCTGGAATGGCCAGCCTCCTCTGTCCACTAGTCTGTCTGTCCTCATCCCTCACCTCCCACGTTCAGCAGGGAGGCTGTCAAAAGGAACACCCAGGCTGGGGCGCCTGGGGTGGCACAGTCAGTGAAGCGTTCAACTCTTGGTTTTGGCTCAGCGTACGATCTCAGTGTCATGAGATCGAGCCCCACGTCGGGCTCAGTGCTCAGCATGGAGTCTGCTTGAGATGCTCTCTCCCTCGCCCTCTGCCCCTCCCGCTTGTGTACTCTCTCTCTCTCAAATAAATAAATAAATCTTAAAAAAAAAAAAAGCAACAAGTTACTTTAGGTCTGATCTCCCATATAATACCACTTCCTGATATCTCCAGCACCCCACCAAGAACTAGGTGAAATTTTCAGACAAGAAAACTTGAGGCCCATGCAAGGTAACAGAATTAATGGCAGAAAACAGAAAAAAAAACCTTGGATTTTCAAAGTCAGGTGCAGAGCTTGTGCCACGCCCCCAGCCACTCCATCAACCCCTCCAAAGCACATGTTGGCTCCCGTTGGTCCAGAGGTCCTTGCAGGCTCTGGATGCCAAGTCCAACTTTCCTGCCCTTCGCCCCAGCCCCCTGCCATGCACCATTTGGGACTCTGGACTGGTTACTTTCCCCTCTGCCCCTCATTTCCTCAACCTCAGGTGTGCCAGGCTCACATCCAATGCCAGCCCTTGCAACTGTTGAGTTTACCCCCTAGATCACCACATTTCCCAGATGACCCGTTCCCACCTGCCTACAGAGGCCTGGGACACACCCACCACCGCCCATGTCAGAGTTTTACAAGTCTATATATGTGCATATATATATATATACAGAGACAGAGACAATATAATTTTTCTCCCAACTATATTTAACATTCATTCATTCATTTAATACAGAATACTATACGCAGGTCCAGTGACCAACACTGGGGAGACAAGAGTTTTTGCCCTCCCAAGAACTTCATCCCACAATCCTGCCGCTCGTGCCCCAACTAGCCATATAACAGATGCTCCGCAAAGGGATGTCTCCTCGACTTTCCCTGGAAGAGCCCAAGACATCCACCGCCCTAATCCCACCCCCTCCTATCCAATTTAAAATCTAGTCTCAAGAAGTCCTCATCCTGAAATTTTAAAAAGCACCACCCCCCCGGCCTTGACCCCACAAGAATCTTCAAATTAACCACTCCATTCTGAGCTCCACCAACGGCCCAACTGTCCCAGGAAATAAGCCCAGTGAGTGGGGGACTCTCACAGCCCTCCCCCCCAGGGATTGGGGGGGCAACAGGAAGAGGGGGAGGGATGTTTAAGCAACTGTCACACTGCAAGTAAGTCAACTCCAAGCCGGAGACCTTCTGCCGTTGCCCTACAGGGCCAGGCCCAGCAGAAGCCCCTGCCTGGGTCTCAGGTCGCCGGGCTTTGAGGAAGCCCTTTGTGCGTGTGTTTTAAATTACCTCTGTTTGTCTGATGATGAAGTGAGTAAAAGGGCGCCGATTCAGGGTTTAGGATTCCTGAGTGAGCTAATACAGGATGCCTTTGGCTGAAAAAAAAAACTTCAGTCGGCTCCCTAAACTCCCCCCCCTTTTAAGTTTAAAAAAGGGAATGAATGTTACCATTTTTGGACATGAGCGTTCTCCCTCAAGCCCAGCCCAGCCCTAACCGCACTATCCAAAGGGACGCGCCATCCTGTCCCCCCCCGTTCCCGGGTCGGCGGGGGGGGGGGGGGGGGGCGGTTGGAGGGGAGGGGGGAGGAGAGGAGGGTGTTCAGGGTACGTGGCCGCCTGGGGCAAGAGCTCATAGCTCTGGCAGGAAGCAGAGGCAGGGTTGGGGCGCCCTCCTCTCCCTCCCCACAAGAGTGGTTTCTGACCTCTTCCTGCCACCGGCCACTGTGCCCAGGTCCCATCGCCAGCTCCGAGCCAGCCCCCGTGGCGGGGTGCGCACCCGGTACACCTCGTCTGGGACGCCTGGGGACGGTGGCTAAGCAGAGATTCCCCAATGACTGACCCCAGATATCCCAGTAAACAACCTCTTGTCCTGGAGCCCTTCAACTCAGATCAAGTTGCCCAGATTCGCCTTCTCCCAGGAATAAGTGGGTATCGGAGGGGCAGGACGGAGACGCAAACCCATCTCCGCCCGCAGCTGAGTTTAGCAATAAAACGGTTTGCCGTCCTGACCCCGCCCCCACAGGGCCGGCTGGGGAACCGGCTTCTGCCCCCTGGTTTTCTCGGCTCCGGCCCCACTCCGGCAGGTCCACCTCCAGGCAGACCCGAAGGTGGCTGCCAATCCCCGCGGCGCACGCTTCCCCCCGCCCACCCCCCGCGGCCTGCCGGCTGAGGTTGGAAGGTGCAGGGTCCCCCGCAGGTACGGAGCCCAGGGCGGCCCAGGAAGCGCGCTGCCACCGCACGCCATATGGAGAGGCGGCCAGGGGGCGGGGAAGGGAAGGGAAAATCGATCCGGAGCAAGCAGCCACCAAGCCAGCGGCTCAACCCCAGGCTTCCAAGCACCGCCTCCCACCCCCTGCCCACGCGGGGACCGTGCGGCTGCAGCCGGGTGGCCTGAATCGCGGACCCCAAGGCGACCTGCCCGCCGGCGGCCCCACCTCCCCGCGCTCGGGCTCGGCGTTCGCGGGCTCTGGGAAAGGGGCTCTCCCCCTTCCAACCGCGCCTGTAACCCAACACCCCACCTCGCAGCGGCCGCGCATCCCCCGCCCCCGCTCGGGCGAGCGTGGAGCTCGTTCCGAGCCGGGAGCCGGGAGCGCGGCGGGCGGAGCCGGTCGGGCCGGGGGGCTGCGGCGGGCTGCGGAGGCTGCTGACCTTTCTCTGCTGCTTCTCCCAGGCCGGGTCCAGGAGGAGGTCCCGATCCCAGTCCTCTTCGGGCTGCATGTAGTCGTTGGTTTGCTGGGAATCATAATGGTCCATGATGGTGCGCGCGTGCTACGAGCTGGATTTCTTCCTCCACCTTCTCTCCCGGCGGCGGCGGCGGCGGCGGCTGCTTGCTGCTCCGGCCCCGGCGTGGGGAGGGAATCGGGCCGGGCCGGGCCGGGCCGGGCTGGGCTGGGCTGGGCTGGGCTGGGCTGGGCTGGCGGGGCCGGGCTCGCTCCCCTGCGCCCGGTTCCGCCGCGGCGGGGCTCGCGATAGCTGCTGCTGGAGGCGGCGGTGGCGGCTGGAGCCCGCGGACTGCCTGCCTGGGACCTAATCTCCACGCACAGTGAGCGAGGCGGACACACTCGCGCTGCGGGAGCCGAGGCGGGCGGGGGCGGGGGGAAGGGGCAGAGCCCTCCCGAGGTTCTCCATTGGCCAGGCCGAGTTGCCCAAACTTCCCCCCATCGCCTTTCATTGGGAATTCCTGGCATCCGTCAGCCAGGCCGCGGCGCATATAGGTGGACTGGGCGGCCCCCTCCCGGCGCGCACGCCCCCGCCCACTCCCCGGGTTCCCACTCCCCCGCCGCTCATGTGACACCAGCTTAAGCTGAACGGGACCGAAGCCGGGGGACGCCTCCCCGAGCTCTGGGACCGAGCGGCAGCGCGCCTCGGAGCCCCAGTCGCCGCCGGGGACTGGACACGCTCCCCGCCCGCGGCAAGGCGGCGAACTGGGGCGCGCCGGCCTGACTGTGCCCCCCACGCAGCCAGCGGCTGGAGAAGGGACGCGAGCAAACCCGGAATGCATTTCATGTCTCCTTCCTAGGGTCCGGAGAAGTCAGCACCCGAGGAAAGGGGGCAGGGAATGCCGGAATGGAAAGGAATTTCCTGGGAATTTCCTGACTCCGTCCAGCCCGTCCCCGCCCGTCGCTACCCAGCCGACCCCTGCCCTCTGAGAACCCGGGGTCTGGCCAGCGAACGGCGTTCAGGGGCCACGGAGCTTTCCCGTCTCGCCTCAGGGTCCTTTCTGGCTCGACCTCCGGCTCAGGGGACCGCTCTGCCTAAGGGCTTCCCGGTGGCGCCTACGTCGCCCCGCTTCCTGGGATCCCTTGCCGGTCCCCGCAGGCGGGATCTACCCTCTTACACGCCCCAGCAGCCCCCTGAAAACTGGGAGGGAGGACCCTGAGTGGTCTACCTACTCCACGCCCCGCCCCCAACACACACACACCTGACAGATGGGCAAACTGAGGCTCAACGAGTTGAACGGGAAAAGGGATTTAGCAGGTTTTCAGGACCCCAAGGCCCAGCCTGTGTAACCTCAGGCCTGACAAACAAAGCCTTATTGTTATTCGAGGAAGAAAGAGGGCAAGATTGGCCAAACTCTTAACTTCTAGGTGCCTGTCTGGGCTTCCTTCCCCAGGCCTAGTAAGGAGAGTCTAAACACACCGTCCCAGCCGTGACAGATAGTGGGAAGAGGCAGACCTGACCTCCTGGTGGGCTCCTCTAGGGGATCCCGGACTGAAGAACAGTCCTCCAACAGGTCATGCACACAGGAGTGATTTTATATTTGCGCCCGGAGCGTTGGCTGAGCCAACCGCAGAAACTCCAGCTTGTCAACCCAGAGGTGAATGAAGGAGAAGAGGAGTGCATTGCCAGGAAGGTCCTTGAATGAGGACACCTGAAAGGCCACAGATGGAAAGGGTGAAGAAAGTGCCTCCGCCTCTCGGAACCGCTAGCAGATGCTGTTGTCAGCAGATACCTGGTGTCGCTACCTGCATCATTAGTCAACCTCACATTTATGCAAGTGCCACGGGTCAGCGCCCTGCCTGCCACAAGCCCCTGGCTGAGGAGGCACTGCCCCTGATTTATGGACTATTTTATAACCATTTCTAAACTGTGGCTCTAAACCTAACTAGAGGGTAATATGGTGCTGTAGCCACTCGTTCCCTCCATGAATACTTGCCGAGCGCTGTCTGCGTGTCAAGGGTTGTGCTAGATGTTATGTATACAGAGAGGAAAAGACCCGTGCAGCCCAGCAGAGACAGATACAGAAGCAAAAATATAGCGGGAGGAGGCAGCCGTGATGGGAAAAGCTCTGACCACCAAGCCCAGCAGGGGAAAGGAGGCTCCAGGTGTAACTTTTTGGAGTAGGTGAAATTCAAGTGCGCCTTAAAAACAAGAGTCAGCCAGATGCCGAGTTTGGGAGGCTATTCCAGGCAGAAAGATCAGTATGAGTACATGGGGGCAGGACACTGCCTGGTATAAAAGGGATGCCTAACATTTCAGCGTAGCTAGACTAGACATTCAAGGCCACGAGGGGCAAGAGATGGGGCCGTGGAGGTGGGCAGCTGCCAGACCACCAAGGCCTGGTGCGCCATGGGAAGTGCGGATCGGAGGGGACCAAGGCTGGACAGAAGCTGAGAACCAGGTGCAGAGCAGTTTCGATCATCCAGGTAGCAGTGGTGTCTCAGGCAATTTGGGCCACTGTCACAGAATAGCGGAGATCGGGTGGCTTCAACAAGAACATTTATTTCTCATAGTTCCGGAGGTGGGGAAGTCCAAGCTTAGGTTCAGTGTGATGAGAGCCCTGCAGCCTGGTTGCTAGAAGCCATCTTCTGTGTCCTCACATGGTGGAAGGGGCTCTGCCCTCATGACCTACGCACCCTCCTAACACCATCACACTGGGTGTTAGGCTTGCAACACAGGAATTTTGGCGGGACATGGACATTCAGTCTATTGCAAATGGAGAAGAGTGGGTAGACAAGAAATACTTGTCGGTATTGTCTGAAACCCTGGCCTCAGGGTTTCAATGTGAGGACAGAGAGGAGTCTTTGCTCCTCTTGCCCAATGCCCCATGTGAGACAGACCACGCATTTCATCTATATGAACTATGTAAGCTCTACTATGAGATGAGAACCGTCTCCACTGTCGAGAAAAAAAAACAGCTAAGGCTCGGGGAGGTAGCTAACTAGTGCAAGGTTACACGCAGATATGTGACTCCTAAACCCATGCTTTGGACCCAGTGTTTCTCAACCCTGGGACAGTTTGGCACCCTCCCTCCCAGAGGATATTTGGCAGTGTCTGGAGAGATTTCTAAAAGTTGTCACAACTGCTGGGTCACTATTGGCATGCAGTCAATAGAGGCCAGGGCTGCTGCTGAACATCTACGAGTGGGTCAGGACAGTCTCCCCCCAACAAAGAATGATCCAGCCCAAGTTATCAACAGTACTGGGGTTGAGAACCCCTGCCTTCACTATTGGCTTCTAGTTGGGATGATCTGGTGAATGGTGGCAGTACAACCAGGGGAGATAAAGAATTTCAGATTTGGGAGTAGAATCCTGGATTGAGTGTGAACACGTTGAACTTGAAGTGCTCTGAGAATGTTCAGACTCGGTTGCCCAGCAATCAGTTGACCGCATGGCCCTGACTGAACTCAGGGGAAACAGATCTGAGGGTCAACAGTGTACAGATGGTATTGACAACCATGAGACCACCCATGAAGGATGCCTAAGTGGGGCTGGGAAGGGGACCAAGCGTGGAACCTGGAGAAGCAGCACTTCGAAAGGAGTGTAAAGAACAAGATGCCTTTGAAGGAGACAGAGAGGAAGGGGTCAGCAAGAACACAGAGCCTGGACCATGTGGTGTCGTGAAAGTCAAAGATATAAAGTTTCAAAGTGAGGGGAGTCAGCAGCATCAGATGTATCCAGAAAATAAGGCCTAACAGTATTCTTTGCATATGATCATTGAAAATTCACTAGTGTCCTTTGCCTGTGGAATTTTAGTAGTGTGGCCAAAGCTGTGAATTTAAGAGACACTAGGCAGTGAATGAGGGACAACAGTGAATATAGAAAGGATAGAGGGAAAAAAATTATATATATATATATATACATATATGGCATTCCTAGGGGTCCAAAAGAGGAATTTTTTTTTTTTTTAACAGGAGAAACTTGAGCTGTTTGTAGTCTGAGAGGAAGGATTCAGTTGAGAGGAAAGAATTGAAAATGCAAGCAAGAGAAAAGTGAGAGATGGCATAGTTCTTGAGGAGACAGAACCGTGTGGATTCAAGAACACAGGCTAAAGTGTGGGTCAATAAGAGGAAAGGGGGGGCGACTGGCCAGCTTAGTCAGTGGAGCATGTGACTCTTGATCTCGGGGTTGTGAGTTCAAGCCCCATGTTGGATGGACAGATTATTTAAAAATAAAATCTTAGCGCCTGGGGGGCTCAGTCGTTAAGCGTCTGCCTTCCGCTCAGGTCATGATCCCAGGGTCCTGGGCTCGAGTCCCACATCGGGCTCCCTGCTCAGCGGGAAGCCTTGCTTCTCCCTCTCCCTCTGCCTGCCGCTCCCGCTGCTTGTGCTCTCTCTCTCTATCTCTCTGTCAAATAAATAAAAATAAAAATCTTTAAAAAAATAAAGTAAAATAAAATCTTTAAAAAAAAAAGGAAAGGCCCTGGTGCTCTGAGAGGGGGAAGGGTTCCGAGGACGGGCGTGGGTGTCCATAAGTGAACAGGAAGATGGTCTTAGGTTTCTCAATAGGGAGGAGGCCCCAAGGGATGGACTGAAGGTGATGAATTGACTAGTCTTTCCATCCAGGACTCACTAGTGGCCATCACACTGGTGATACTAGTCCCATATAACCTTCTATAGAGAGAACAGGATTACTAAACGGGTTAATTTTTTAGGGATACTAAGTTATATGCATGTTTATAATATCCATTCTTTTTTTTTTTTCAGTTGGGGTATAACATACAGGGGCACCTGGCTGGCTCAGTGGAGCATGTGACTCTTGATCTCGGGGTTGTGAGTTCGAGCCCCACGCTGGGTGTAGAGATTCCTTAAAAAAAAATGAAATCTTAAAAAAAACGGAGTATAACATACAGTAAAACACATTCCCCAAGGGTGCTAATGTTCATCATGCAGCTCAGTGAAATTTCTCCTGGGTTTACACCCAGGAAACTACTACCCACATCAAGATAAAACATTTTCAGCACCTCAGGTGTCTCATGCCCCCTCCCAATCTATACTCACAATCCACATAGGAAACCATTATTCTGAGTTCCTACTGCCGATAATTGTTCTTACTCATTTTTGAACTTCATATAAATGGAATCATACAGTATGTACACTTTGGTTTCTGGATTTTTCACTCAATTTGATGTCTATGAGATTTGTTTATGTTGTGGCTTGTATCAGTAGTTAATTGGTTTTTGTTTTTCTGTTTTTGCTGTGTAGTATTTCATTGTGTAAATATATCCTAAGTAATTTATCCACTCTCTTATTGATGGGCACTTGCCTTGTTTCCAGTTTGGACCTACTATGAATAAAGCTGCCATGAATACTTTTTAAAAAAATTTTTTTAAGTAGGCGCCACACCCAGCATGGAGCCCAACTTGGGGCTTGAACTCATGACCCTGAGATCAAGACCTGAGCTGAGATCAGGAGTCAGACGCTTAACGGACTGAGCCACCCAGGCGTCCCTGCCATGAACATTTTTATGTGCATTTTGGTGAACATATGCATTCATTTCTCTTGGATATATACCTAAGAATGGAATTATTGGGTCATAGGGTGGGTTTATGTTCGCTCTTAGTAGATATTGCCAAACACGTTTTCAAACTGGCTGTAACAATTGACTCTCCGACAGCAGGTGTGGGAAATCCAGTTGCTCCACATCCTCCTACCACCAGGTATTATCAATCTTTTTTTAATTTTTTAATTTCAGCTGTTACAGTGGGTGAGGCGTGGTCTCTTTTTATGGGTTTAATCTTGCCATAGGCTTATCAACCTTTTGAATAAAAAACTTCCATTCCTGCTGCCATTCACTTTAATAGCAATTGATTCTTGATGTATTAGCTGCTTGAGGGGCGCCTGGGTGGCTCAGTCGGTTAAGCATCTAACTCTTGATCTCACCTCAGGTCTTGATCTCAGGGTTGTGAGTTCAAGCCCCGTGTTGGGGCTTGAGATAAGGGACAATGGCGTGCATATGATATCAATTTCCCCAAATTAATTCATTCAATATTTAGCAAGCAATTGCTCTATGCCCAGCACCATACTGGATAAAGATGCAAGAATGGTCATGTCCTTCTTAGAATAGATAGTAGATGCTTAATAAATTTTCATGAATGACTGTTTGGAAAGGCTGTTTGGGCCCCCATGGGAGCTGTTTTGTTTGGGCTTGTTTTGGTGGGAAGCCGGAACATGTCCATTTCATATGACTTTTCAATTAAAAGTTTAAGAGAAAACAGCTCTTGAAAAACAAAACAAAATCCCTGGAGTCATGTGGGCAGCCAAAATGGAGTGAGGTAAGGTCATGAAAGAAAATGGGAGGATCCATCTGCGAAGCAGTCCTGACCGCTTTCTTTCCAGAGGCTCGGCCTCTGTTGCCCCTTTTCCATTCATCCTCTGCATTTCTCTGGGTGCAACAACAAAGGAACCAAGACTGTGGGCAGAGTTCTTGCCATTCTACAGGCCAGAAGTTTGCTCAAGTCAAGGCAGGGAAGACAACATTGATGCCCCTTCAGGCCCCAGTCAGGCCTTTCCCTGGAGCTGCCCAAGGAAGGGAGATCTGACTCACCAGCAGCAGGCTCTGAAACTAGCCTAATCTACCACCAGCACCGCAGGCAGCTGTTTCTGCCCCAATCTAGTCGGTAATGAGTCACCCAGAAAGCCATAGGTGCTTTGCTATTGAAAGAACCTGGCTCTGGAGTAGATGACCCAGTTTCCTTAGAAATAAGGAGGAATTCTCAGGTCTATGAGTTCTGGGAGTACTTATTGGGTACCCACTCTGTACCAGGCAGGATGCTAGGAGACACACAGAAGAGCCCTATTCCTCCCAACCCTTCTGGTCTAGCTGGGACCAAACAATGGGCTTCCTCCCCTAGCATTCATTATCTAACAGATATTTACTGACAGGCACAGGCCGAGAGAATAGAAATGAATTGGACTGCCACATGAGGTGACGTCAGGAGTGTAGAGTGCCAGCTTCGTGCCTGGCATGCAGCAGACCACTCAGATGCTCAGAAGTTCCTTTTTCTTTCCCTACTATGTGCCACTGGCCTTGCAAGTCCCCGTGGGGAAACACAGAAAAAGTATGATCTGCAAGATTCTGGAAACTAAAAGTACCACGGACCTCCCAGCCCAAAGATCTGGGGGTTTCCTTCATCGTGTCCTGAATCTCTAACCCTCCCCCCTAATGGTAATAGGCTCCTTCTCGGCTCTTCCTAAGAGAGCTAAGGGCCCGGCAGTATCTGTAGAAGGCTAAAAGGAAAGAGGGAAGATCACCATGGTTTCCTGGGTTTCTAGCTCAGCTGGTCAGAGACCTCAGTTTTGTTGCCAGTCCCAGTAGCAATTTAATTCATGATCACTTTTTCTTCTCAACTCCCAGAGACACCGTTTATGACTGAGATAACTTCCTCTGCTTTATTGTGTTCCTTTGTCCACATTTTCTTTCCTACTGTCCCTGTCTGGTCTTGTCCCTCTTCTTTCCCCCACACAGCCTAACGCAGGGCCTAGAACACCATAGGTGGTCCAGTTCAATCTTTGCTGAATGAAAAATGGCATTAGGCACATTCTAACTCTGTGCCTCAGTTTCGCTCATCAAGCTGTGGGAGGCCCTGGAAGGCCAGTCCTTTGACATAGTTCATGTAAGTATTTCCTAGGTCTTCTGACCACCCAAGAAGTTAGTGCTGGAGACACTGGCTTGGCCATCTTGCTCACATGCCTCAGCCAGCAGCTCCCAGCCCTCACCAGGCCCACATCTTCGCCACCAGTGAAAGGCTGTTTGCCTCTAGGCCAGTTCCTGCTCCTCCCACCACAGGCTGCTCCCGGGAGGAGAGAATATGGTCAGTTTCCCTCTTTCTGGGTGTCTGGTGAAGGACTGGCCTGGAGCAGGCAGAAGTTTTTGGTTCCCGTGCTCTGCGCAGTTCTCTGGCTTTGGGTGTCAGGTGATAGAACATCTGGCCTCTCTGGGGCCCTCTTTCTCATCTTTTTGCATATATCTCTACCCCAAATTCCAGGGGTCAAATCCAAGCAGGGCCCTCAGAAATCTCTAGCTCAGAGTTACCCTGAGGTCAGCTCCGTGTGCAGAGATAGTCATGCCTGATAGCTGCCCCACCTGAATCCAAGGAGGGCTGCGAGCTCGCCCCCGGCTAGCTCTACTTCCCAGCAAATACCAGAGCAGAACACCCAAATCACAGCTGGGACATTCTTGTTCAGTAAGACACTCCTCTGCCCCGTTTTAGGAGCTGGCAGGCCGACTCCAGGCCCGGGGAATGAGTTGCTGCAGGGGAGCCAGATTAACCTCAGCTTCCCCCTCTTAGCAGCTGGGTCCCACTGGTCTTCAGAAGCTCAACCCTAGAGGCCTGCCCACGGCACTTCCTAGAAGTGATAGAATATCTTCGTGGGGGGTGGGGGGTGCACCTGGCTGGCTCAGTCAGAGGACCATGCGACTCTTGATCTCGGGGTCATGAGTTCAAGCCCCATGTTGCATGTAGAGATTACTTAAATAAATAAAGCTTTTTTTAAAAAAAAAGATCTTCTGGAGGACAGGTGTCCTTATCTGGCTGGCAGGATAACCATCAGAGAAAGATCCTTGGGATCAGGGGACCTGTGCTCCCTGGGTCAGTTTATTCAACTGCACAGTAAGAGGGCTTGGTGGTCGTTAAGCCCTGAGCCCTGTCCTAAGAACATCCTTCTCAGGCTCCTCTCTGCCACCAAATGACAAGAGGATTGGAGTCTTCTGAAACTGGGCTTCTCAATCTTGAATATAAGCCAGTTCCTCCATAAAGGATACAGATTCTCACAAAGTTACTTAATTTTTGTGTTCATGTTTCTCAAATGTTTACGAACATAAAACTTGGCACACAGTTCTTAAGGTTTTAGGTTTTTTACAATTAAAATCAAAACAAGCTTACAAATTCCTGTCTATAAGAAACTATGAAACCAGTAAGACTCAAAGAAGCCCCAGTAATTTGAATGTGACTGTTGCTATTTGGCAAAATGCACCTGCTACCCCCAGCGAGACAGAGGCTGCAGCAATGACTGTGATCGACCAGGTGGGCACCTGGCATCACCACCTACCAGGCGGTGACTTGGTTCTCCGACCACTTTCTCGATTTGAACCACTGCATCAGGGCACCATTTAACCTTCACTTGGTGGGAACACACTATAATGTGTTAAGTTCCCCTCTGCTGTGTTCTCATTAGCACTCAACAATTAAAGGGGGTTTTTTTGTTGTTGTTGTTTTTAAGTTCTTTTTAATTTTTTTGCCAACAGGATCCTTCTCTCAAGTTTCAATATCCTGGGTTGGGGGATGGGCAAAATAGGTGAAGGGGAGGATGAGGTACACACTTCCAGTTATAAAATAAATAAATCACAAGGATGAAAACTCCAGCATAGGGAATATAGTCAATAATACTGTAGTAACTGTGTGGTGACAGGTGGTAGCTCCACTTATCATGGTGAGTACATAGTAACGTATGTAATTGTCGAGTCAATACGTCGTATGCCTGAAACTAATACAAGGTTATACGTACACTATACTTCAGTTAAAAATTTTTTTAATTTTGGGGTGCCTTTCAGCCTCAGTTGGTAGAGCGTGCTACTCTTGATCTCAGGGTCATGAGTTTGTGTCCCACGTTGGAGGTAGAGTTTACTTAGAAAAAAAATTTTTTTTTTAAGATTTTATTTATTTGACACAGAGAGAGAACACAAGCAGGGGGAGCAGCAGAGGGAAAGGGAGAAGCAGGCTCTCCGACGAGCAGAGAGCCCGACACAGGGCTCAATCCCAGGACCATGGGATCATGACCTGAGCCAAAGGCAGATGCTTAATCGACTGAACCACCCAGGTGCCCTGAAAAAAAGTTTTTTAATTAAAAAAAGTTTCAATGTCCTTATCTATAAAAGAAGGGGTGGGGCGCCTGGGTGGCTCAGCCATTAGGCATCTGCCTTTGGCTCGGTTCATGATCTCAGGGTCCTGGGATCGAGCCCCACATCAGGATCCCTGCTCGGCGGGAGGCTTGCTTCTCTCTCTCCCACTCCCCCTGCTTGTGTTCCCTATCTCGCTGTGTCTCTATCTGTCAAATAAATAAATAAAATCTTTTTAAAAAAATAAAAAATAAAAAATAAAAGGAGTATCACTGGGGCACCTGGGTGGCTCAGTCAGTTAGGCATCCGACTCTTGATTTCGGCTCAGGTCATGATCTCATGGCTGGAGGGATGGATCCCCACCTCAGGCTCCATGCTCAGCAGGGAGTCTGCTTGAGATTCTTTCCTCTGTGCACCCCCACCGCCAGCCCACACACAAGTTCTCTCTCTCTCAAATAAATAAACAAATCTTTAAAAAGAGAGAGAGAGGAATCACCTTGATTCTACCTACTTCACAGGATGACTGTGAACATTCATTCATTCATCCTATCATTATTTATTGAGTACCTGCTATGTTCTAGGCACACAGGGTGTAGCAGTGACCAAAATGGACAAAAATCCCTGCCCTGTGGAGCTGATATTCCAGTAGGGGAGACTGATAATAAGATAAATGAGGAAAATAGTATGATAGTATGAAGGAAAAAAACAAAGCAGGGAAGGGAACAGTGTATAGGGATCTGATAATGTGGGTTTTCTGACATCATCAAGCAATTCCCTGACACCAGCGGAGCGTCCAACAATTCAACTCCATTCCGACCCTGTCTACCCAGTGCCAGCATCAGGCCCCCTGGTTAAGTACTCACACCCACAAGATTTCAGATGTTTATCCCAAGTCCAGGATGTCACCTCCGCTTTGGACTGACTGGCTATAGATCCCAGGTTCCCACAGCCCTCTTCATGGGTTCAATTAATTTGCCAGAGCGGCTCACAAAATTCAGAGACATGGTTTACTTACTAGATGACTCGTTCATTATAAAAGGATATTATTCAGGAACAGCCAGATGGAAGAGATGCCTATGGGGACAGGGTGCCATTCTCCTGGGTTCTCCACATGTTCACCAACCCAGAAGCTTTCCAAACCCCATCCTTTTTTGTTTTTTTATGGAGGATTCATTACATAGGCATGACTGATTAAAGCATTGCCCACTGGCAATTGATCCAACCTCCGATCCCTCCCCTCTCCCCAAAGGTCAGGGGGATGGGACTGAAAGTTCTAACCTTTCCATCACATGGTTGGCTCCCCTGGCAACCAGCGCCACTCAGTGCTTTCCAAAAATCACCTCATTTACATAAACTCCAGTGTTATTCAAAGGGGTTCAATAAGAGTACCTTCGTTGCTCTTATCACATAGGAAATTTCAAGGCTTTTAGGAACTTTGTGCCAGAAATGAGCACAAAGGCCAATATATATTTATTATGAATCACAATATCAGGGCACCTGGCTGGCTCAGTCAGAAAACCATGTGACTCTTGATCTCGGGGTCGTGAGTTCAAGCCCCACATTGGGTGTAGAGATTACTTAAAAAAATAATAATAATAACCTTTAAAAAAATAACAATATCTCAGTGGAGAGGTAGAGGGAGGTTACATTTTTAAAATGGCATGTTCAGGGGAGGTTTCATTGAGTAGGTAACACTTAAGACCTAAATGAGATGGAGGAAGCTAAAGCATTTTGAGGAACCGCCAGGAGGTCAGGTGTCTATTGTGGAATAACACATAGCAGACACACACACACACACACACACACACACACACACACACACACACACACGGAAAAGTACAATGCAAATGTGGGTATAATAGATACCCATTGTTTCACTGCCCAGCAACCATTTCCCCTCCTGGCAACTGAACCCTGATTTTCCTCAGGGAGGCACCTCCCTTGCCCCAGGCCCCATCCTGCTGGTTGGGTGGCTCCACCTCTAACCACCAGGACGGGGCAAATGATGGGCCTGGCCAATCAGAGCACAGCAATTGGTTTAGGAATGGGCTTGGGACCCAATCAGAATGAATGATACACCCTTGGGAGAGAGACACACTCTCCTCCCCTGGAGATCCTAGCAGTAAGGATGATAGGAGCCTGGAGCTTTCAGGAGCCACCACACGGAACCTGAGGAAAAAAGCCAATGCAGAGGAAGACAGATCTAAGGGCTGAAAAGAAACTGAATCCTGGGTGCCTGGGTGGCTCAGTTGGTTAAGCGACTGCCTTTGGCTCAGGTCATGATCCTGGAGTCCTGGGATCGAGTCCCACATCGGGCTCCCTACTCACCGGGGAGTCTGCTCCTCTGACCCTCTTCCCTCTCGTGCTCTATACCTCTCATTCTCTCTTTATCTCAAATAAATGAATAAAGTCTTTATTAAAAAAAAAAAAAAGAAAGAAACTGAATCCTGGAGACATATTTTGATCCCCTGCATCAAGTGGTACCTACTTCAGAACGTCTCAATTTATGTGCACCAATGAATTCCCTGTTTTGTTTTGTTGCATAAGCTGGTGTATTAGTTACCTATTGCTGTACAATTACTGCAAGATGTGGTGACTGAAAAGAACATATCTCGTCTCACTTTCTGTAGGTCAGGGATTTGGGAGCGCTCTTAGCTGAATGGTTCTGGCTCCGAGTCTCTCAGAGGATTTCAGTCTGGGTATTAGCAAGGGCTCTGAAGGCCTGACTGGGCCTGAAGGATATGCTTTCCCAGTGGCTCGAGGTGGGGCTGGTGGCGGGAGCCCTCAGCTCCTTGTCATGTGGGCTCTCCGGAGGCTGACTGCGTGTCCTCACAACATGGCAGCTGACTCCCTCCAGGACGAGGTATCCAAGAGAGCAAGTGAGGAGTGCCTTTGAGTTAGACTCTGAAGTGCACGTTGTCACTTCCCCTTACTGTTTGTTAGAAGTGAGTTAAGCCTAAATTCAAGGTGAGGGGAATCCTGCTCAAAGGAAGGAAGATCAGAGAATTTGTGGACATATCCGAAAACCACCACACCTAGTTTGATTTTGGTTTTCTGTCACTAGCGACCGATAGAGTTCTGACAATTATTCAGTATCGTATTATTGCTGTTATAACATGGCTCTTGGCAAAACAAAAAGCCAGCAGCCAATAAAGTGCCAACAAAGTATATCTTTAAAAAAGCCAATTTGACCCTGTCCTACCTAAGCTCAAAAACCTCCAATCGCCCTCATTGTCCAAAAGTTCAGAGCCCTCTCCATCGCTCTCCCACGAACTCCCTGCTTCAGATTCGTCAAGCTGCTTGCTCTTCTCTGGATATGCCGTATTTCCACATCCTCATGCCCTGGTCCATGACTTTCTGCCTAACTTCTCCCTGTAAAGCTCTGCTCAAAACCCAGTTCAAGTATCACCCCTCCTGTGAAGATTCTCTGACTTCACCTCAAAATTGGTGATACTCCTGAGACTACTGCTGCATACTGAGCATCAGGCCCTTCGTATTTACTAGGTCCAAATCACAAATCCATAACCCTGAATTTACGTGCTATTTATATTATCCCCATGTACAAGTAAGAAGATTCAGGCCCCTCTAAAGAGGTTGAGGAAGCTGCTCACAGTCATCCAGCTGGTGAGTGGCAGAGCACACGCGGGGTAGCACCCTGGTTAGTTAGTTATTCCTGCCTCTGCTACCGAACACTGTTCATGTATACTGCGTGTAGTTACTGATGGATCTGGCTCCCCTGAGAGACCAAGAACTTCTTGGGCACCAGGCCCTCCTCTTATATAGCCACCTTGCATGGAGCACTCACTATATGTGTGAGGCACAGGGATTAATGTTGCCCACTTTCCAGATGAGGAAATCAAGGCTCAGAAGGATTAAATGACCAAGGTCTGACTCAGAACTCCGTGCCCTCATCCCCCACATGTAACAGTGCATGAGAGGCAATAGGTCCTCAATATGCATTTGTTGGAAGGCTTGATTGGAGTGCATGAGAGGAGGGTGGTCCCGGGCTCCCCATCCCCCACCATCTCCAGCTGGAAGCTTCAAGGCTGCCGTTTACTTGCCTCTGGTGGGGCGGGGGAGCTGCAGACAGGTGGAGTGGAAAATACTCCGGCCAGAAGCCAAGGGCCCCAGCTTCTGGTCCTGGCTCAGCCTCTATCTAACTGGGTGACCTTGGGCTGGTCTTTGCAATGCCAGGTGGGATTTGAGATGACCCCAGATAAAATGGGCAGCCCAGACCCCTGTGAGTCTAGCAGCTGCTCAGGAGGCTGGGGCCCGGGGCCCCTCTACAGCAGGCAAGCTACATGTTCTGGTGACCAAGGCGGGCCTCTGCCCCAAACTGGGCGAGTGGCCACTCCCTGTCAGGACTCGGGCCCGAGTCCTCACAAAACAAGCAGAGATGAGGCTTCACTCCTTGTGCCTTACCTTGAATGTGCTCAGGTTCAATTTTAGCCCCCATCCTTGCCTGGGACACAGAGGAGATTAACTCCATCTGGAGTTTCTCACGGCCTTGCAGCCTGCCAGCCGAAACGTGTCTGCATCAACAACAAACTTCATCAGCTCATTTCCGCCTCCAACCCTCACTAAATGGATTAGGCAACAGGAGCCCCAGGGCTGACCTTTGCAGCATCCATTGTCATGGCTCTTATTGCAGACAGAAACAATAGCCAGGGTAATAATTCGTTGTTAATGGTCCTTTAACCAGAGGGCTGGAGGGCTCTGGGAACATTACTTCACGGCCCTCTTGGCACGCCCTTCACAGGTCTTTTCTTCAATCCCTCTCTCATGCTCCCGCCTTCTGGAAAGCCTTCCTCCACCTTCCCTAACTTCATTGTGCTACAGCTTATGACCTGGCTCCCAGGTTCCAGCCTTAAGGAGAAGCCTCACGGAGAACACCAGGCCTCAAAGATCTTCTCGCCTCCCACTTCGGTCCACCAGCCTGAGCAATCCCCTCCACCAACCTGTTTCTCTGTATGTTCAGAAGGAAGAAGAGTTGATGTGCCAAAGTGTTTTTGAATAGGGATGGGAAAAAACCTGGGCAAATATAACCTTGTGGTTGGTGTACGGCTTGCCGGGTGTTGGTACTCCCTGTTCCTGGTTGGCCAGAGGCTAAGTTATCTGCAAGTACAAGCTGTTCTTGCAGAATTATTACCATAATGTGCATATCAATTTGGCCGTTGGGTGTTGCTATTGGTTTCTGTCCTCTCCTTTGTTCTTCCTTTCTTTCCTTTCTTTCTACCATCTAAAAGTCAGAGTACATTTGCTGTAGCACAAAAATTACCCAGACTATGGCCAAGAAGAAGTTAATCTAACCCCTGGATTTGGGGAAGACACAGCAGGTCAAAATGTATGGGCCGGCGGAGCACCTTTCCCTGAGTTGTTTTGGAAATAAACCTGCAGGCAGGAGGAGATTGTCCGGAGTGAGAAAGGAATGTGTAAAGAGGTGGGGAAAGAAATGGAGATTAGGCACAGTCTCCAGGAAATATAGTCTGCTCTCCAAAACAATGATGTGGCTTGACAACCAAATGGAATCATGTGGGTCCTGAAATATTTCCAACTGTTTAAAAAAGAAGTGACTGCAGAACCAGCGAAGGCCAGCAAGTGTTTTAACTCCCCCAGGAATATCGACTTGCCTCTGAAAGAAGCAGGGAAGAGTCACAGATCCTAGATCCAGGCACATCCTGGCCCAGTTGGGCAGAGAGATGGAGGCGGAGCTTCGGCCGAGACAAGGTGAGCGGGATGCGCAGAGACGGAGAGGGGAGGAACTGAGAGGGGAGGGAAGGAGGAGAGCAGAGCTGGAGTGAGTGGGATCCAAGTGGTGCTGCTAGAGAGGGCGGGGCAATGTACACCCGAGTGGGGGGCGGGGGGCGGCCCTTTTCTCCATCTGCAGAATGGGAACATTAGCAATATCTGTGAGGCAAGGTACATTGGTCAGGGTCTCCAGAGAAACAGAACCAATAGGATGTAGAGAGAAAGAGATTTATTATAAGGAATTGTCACACCTGATTATGGAGGCGGACAAGTCCCAGCATCCGCAGGGTGAGCTGGTCAGCTGGAGACTCAGGAGAGCCAGATGGTTAGTTCTAGTCCGAGTCTGAGTGTCTGAGAAGGAGGAGAGCTGATACTGTGATTACGGTACTAAGGGCCAACAGGCTCAGTACCCAGGGAAAGCCAGTGTTTCAGTTCAGTTCAAGTCCGAAGGCAGGAAAAAAGCTGACATCCCAGTTCAAAGGCCATCAGACAGCATGAATTCTCCCTTAGTCAGGGGAGGGTCAGCCTTTTTGTTCTATTCTGACCTTCAACTGATTGGTCGAGGCCCACCCACATTAAGGAGAGCAATCTGTTTCACTCTGTCTACTGATTTAAACGATAATCTCATCCAGAATGACCCAGCATAATGTCTGACCAAATATCCGGGCACCTGTGGCTCAGTCAAGTAGGCCCATGACATTAACTATCACACAAGGTTATTGTGATGGCAGACCACATGAAATCACTGTGTCTGTGGAAGCAGTTCATTTGTATTCATGTAAATAGATGGTCAGCATTTGATTAACCACTACAACCGTGCCTTGCTCTTGGCCTGAAATTCCCTCCTGTCGTTTCCAAGCATGTCCCTGACATTATGGAAGGGAGTGGGGACAGCCATGGAAGGGAAATGGAAAGGGGGTAGCGGCCCAGACAGGGGTCTCTGTTAGCAGCAGAGAGCTAACAGAGAGCTGGGACCAGAACGTCTTGGGAGACTTTGGGCTTAAGAAAAAAAAGACCACTGGAGAGGCTGAAATGGAGGGCCTACAGAGAGAGGGACCAGGGAGGCAAGGCCTGGCTAGTGGGCAGACTCCAGGAGGAGCCGCAGTGGAGGCAACTCCAGCCCATCCCTGCCTTGGTTCCTTTAGGCCCGCTATTCCTATCAGGCTCAGGGCCAGGGCCAGCAGGCCAGCCCGTCCTCACGTCCCCAGCTAAAGGTTATGGGGACTGAAGCTACACTCAATCCCTGTAAGGCTAGGTTAAATTAAATCAGAGAAGGATGCAAAATCTTATCAGCAGAAAGGTAGCAACAGAGATAGCGTAGCTCCGTAGCTTCCTTTGGCCCTTGGAATTCTGGAATGAGGTGGGGAGGGGTGCCTGCCTGCCTTCATCCCTGGGAGGTAAGATCTCACCGGAAAGTTGGATTTCTTACCCTACTTCAATGGAGCTTACATCACAGGTCCAGAGGAAGGCACTTCTAACAATCCAGTGTGATCAAGAGAATGTCTGCAAACACGGGCCTCTCCTGATTCTGGACCCAATCCGTGTCGCTAGGGCCACATCCTCATGTGGGGTCTGAGCAGAGTCAGAACCCAGGAGCACCTGAGCATTGTCTGCGTCCAGCTTTCCAGCATTCCAGACAGCACATCCCACACAGATGCCTTCCAAACAAGGAACCCAGCATTGTTGGCGGGTGCTAAGCACGGCCTTCAGAACGGGACATACTGCGGAGACTGTTTCTCCCTTGTTTTCCCGGCTGGGACCCCGAGCTCAGGGAACCCTTGTGGGTCTAGGAGGGTGGGCATGTCCAGAGGAAGCGAGGGGCAGTTGGGCAGTGGCTTGAAGCCCAGCTCTGGGGCATGGTTCCTGTGATGCCTTGGGCTAGTAGTTACTGAGCTGCTCCGGGTTTAAATTCTCCTCTCTTCTTAACACAGTGGTTCTCAACCCTGTGTTAAAGTCACTTCATAGACTGCAAAAAACAACTATGCTTTTATCCATCAGGCGGTTGGATAAAGCTGGACTCTCTGGACGTTGTAGGTTAGAGACATCCCAGGTGATTGTAATGTGCATGTTCATCTTCTCTCATTTGCTGCTTCTAAACCAAATAACAGAGCTTGTGAGGATGGAGCGGGCTGTGGATAGTGGTGGTGAAGAGGCCGAGTCTGTGGCTCCAGGATTCAAAGTGAAGCAAATTACAAGGAGGCAGAGTTTGGTTCAGACTAGAAAGAAATTTCTAACCATTCCTGAAACGCCTCTTCTGGAATTGCCTTCAGGACTAGACTATGAACCCCACAAGATGATCAGTCTTGTGTAAATTTATACTGAACATGCCTAATTTTGCCAAGTTGGATGAATTACCTAGATTAGTAGACTTCGCTCCAAAAAATTTTGGCTGCTTCAAAAACAAAAAAATCAAGTCCATTCCCAAGAGTTATTGCACTGCCGCTTCCTGCAAGTTCCTTACCCTCTCTGAGTGTCCCTGGCTTCTTCCCGAAGATGGCTGGGGGCTGGGATGATTGTCTGCATGCCTCCCCATGGAGAGATTTCAACGACATAAGGAATGTGAAAGTTCCTGATTCCCCGGGGCTGAACCTGAGTGAAGCTGAATCCTCACACCATCAGTGAGGATCTGAAAGGACAGCAGTCATTCCAAGTTCTCAAGGTCATTCTAACCCTGGAGTGGAGAGCTTTGGGCCAGGGTTTGACTCTCGGCTTCATCACCCTCTGGTCACATGACTTGATCTCGCTAAACCTCGGTGTTTTCATCTGGTAATGGGACTGTGAGGGTCAAATGAGAAATACCCATTAGGTTTTTAGCACAGAGCCTGACAATTGGTAAATGCTCCACAAATGTTGATACCTTGCTATTAATGTCACCTTGGATATAAATCTGTAGCCCACCAAGGTGACCATGTTGCAGGGGACGACACTTAGGTGGATGTGTAAGTCTGGAAGGTTCGTCATGAAGGCAGTCCCACTACTCTGTGGTCACAGCTCGTGGACAGGCTTGTTGAGTCCCATTGAAATTCAGGTCTCAGGTCCTTGGCTCAGGATCTCCACTCCCATAGAGCACGTCCGGGCGTGAGAACAGAAGCCAAGACAAGTGTTTGCTTTGGAACAAAGAAGGGACCAGGATGGATTCCTGGAGGCACTCGCCATTTCAGAGCAAAGAGTCATCTGTTTCTCATAAGATGGAGCACAGGCAGTGGAATCCATCTTTCTGAACTCTCTAGGATAGCTCATTACTTGTCAGCTCCTGTGGGTCGAAGAGTGGCTGAAGTAGGACCAGGCCCTCCCACAGCCAGGCCCAGACTTTGAGAACGGACTTGACTTTCTTTTGAGCCTTTCAAGTTTCAGCTAAAAGCGTTTCCAAGTTGTTCCCATCCTCTGCTCCATAACTAGACGTGGGCCGGGGGGGAGGTTGGATTTCGGTGGGGAAGGTGTCCAGGTGAGCAATCCTGAGTCACTGGCTGCGGAAAATCCTGCCATCATGCTGATTTAAATTCCTAAGAATGCTTTAACCAACTTTGTCCCTCACTGCGGGATTCAAGAAATTGCCGACCTGAGGTGCCTGCAAGTGTCCGCCGGGTTGCGGGAGCCGCGCCCCGACAGACCAGGCCATCATTCACAAGGGAAGGGTGCTTTCCCGTGGGGACTTGGTTTCTCCCCATTGAACTCTCAGCTCATGTTCTGCTCCTTGCACCACCAGTTCATTAAACTTTCTTCTTTAAAAAAAAAAAAAAAGGGAGGGGCATTTGCAGCTCAGAGGTTTGTTTTCACTTTATTTTTATTCTGTTGTCGTTATTAGAGTCAAGGCATAGAGAAAGTGAGGCGCAGAGGCCCTACCGGATGCCCATATTCCCAAATCTGTCTTCCCTGTTTCATGGCACCAAGGAGACAGTTCACGGTAAGTGAGGAAGGCTCAGCCCCACCCCCACCCACGCGGTCCCCTCCCAGCAAGACGGAGGTAGCTGGTGTTGGTGGGGGGAGAACATGCAGCTGCCATAGCTTGTTGCTAGTGGAAGGTGGATGTCAGAAGCCGTCAGTCCCACGTTGCTCAACAATCCCAAACTACTGCCCCGGGATGTACATGGAAGGGACCGGGAAGTGTGGAGAGACAGAGCTCAGAAGAGCTGCTGCTTAATAAGGATTGTGTGCCTCCTTCCATGAGGAGCTACTGACCTCACTGTTATGCCCCAGAGATCCCACAGGAAGGTCTGGTCAGGTGGCCTTGCCTGCCTTTGCCAAGAATGAACACCTTGCTAGCTGGGGGCGGTGGGGGAGGGCAGGAAGCGAACATTTAGGGAGCTGCTCCCGTGACCCAACATTGAGCTCAGAATCTGACACCCATCCTCTCAGTCTTCACTGCAACCACATAAACTAGGTGTCATTCCCCCAGAGGAGGGGAACCTGAGGCTCAGTCTGTGTGTGCGTTAGGCTCGGCTAGGCTGTGCTGTAGTAACAGACGGCCCCGAGAATGTCAGCCATTTTATGCAGTTAGAGTGCACTTCCCACCACACAGCAGCCTCTGTGCCGTGGCTCAGCGATCCCGGCTGCTTTCACCTTTCAGGACACGGGTCCACGCCAGGCCTCCTCCACAACAGCCGTGGCAGGGCAGGAGAGAGCCCGGAGAAGCAGGCATGCGGTGTTCACGCGCCTGGACCCCGTTTCATTTGCCAGAACTAGTCCCATGGCCCCAGCCAACCGCAAGAGGGCTGAGTCTTCCATGCCCTGCAAAGGGGAGGAGGCCTGGAGAGTGGTGAACATAGGGCATGTTGACCACAGGGACATTTAATGACTCGCAGGGAGTGAATGGTAGAACGAAGGTGTCAACTGCCCCACAGCTCAAGAAAACTGACACCGGGGAGGTGAAAAGACTTGACATGCTCAGAGCTCGTCACTGAAACACTCCAACTAGAACTTAGTTCTTCCACAGCCTAATTTGAAGCTCTTCCCAACACATATAACTCTCCGTGAAAGACCACCCTTTCCCCTCAGATTAGCTTGTCTCTACCTACTCACTAATGCCTCAGATCCCACCATCAGGACATGGTGCCTTCACGGGGCCCTTCCCCGGGGGAGGTCATCGCCAACGGTGACAAAACCATCAAAGGGTCACCTTGTGTAGCCTTAGGGTTAAGAACGTTGGAGACAGAATTAGGAGAATGGAGAGATCAGGGGGAATGGGAGAGTCCAGGAAGGCCGCTCTGAGAAGCTTCTGGCTTTGGTGAGATGTGATTAAAGGGGGAGTTCATTCCCGATGGAAATTCCTTCCTAATTCTCTTCCCTCCTCCATTCTATTCTACTGCACTTAAAAATCTACAGGGAGATGCTTGGGTGGCTCGGTCAGCTGGGCATCGGAGTCTTGATTTCGGTTCAGGTCATGATCTCAGGGTCCTGGGATCAAACCCCACAGCGGGCTCCCTGCTCAATGGGGAGTCTGCTTGTCCCTCTGCCCTTCCCCCTGACTCATGTTCTCTTTCTCTTTCTCAAATAAATAAAATCTTAAAAAGAAAAAAGATTCTCTCTCTTTCCCTCTCCTTCTGCCCCTCCCCCTCAAATAGATAAATAAATCTTTAAAAAAATAAAATAAAAATTTGCAGAGTGCCTTCCATTTACTATTTTATTTAACTTCCTGAACAATTCTGTTAGGGAATTGAGAGGTTAGTCAGATCTTTCTTACCATTTGACAAAAAAACTGAAACCTACAGAGTATAAAGTGGCCTATCAGAGCAAATCAGAGCCTAAACCCAAATAAAGAAGCAAAAATATTAAAAAGGAATGATCATCAATCTTTGTGTGTATGTAGTAAAACTGTCACATTTAGAGCTACCTGGTGGTGTATAAATTAATACACTTTATAAAAATCAGGTTTTTGGTACAAAATATTTCATACTAATAATGGAATTCATATAATGCATATATGATATTTAGAATAATAGAACACTATATCTACAACCCTGCTTATTACCAATGTTCTAAAACATTAGGTCACTTTAAGTTTTACAAATGATATATACCAAAATATATAGCAATCATGCAGAAGATGGAAACTTTATTTTTTTATTTTTTTAAAGATTTTATTTATTTGTCAGAGAGAGGGAAAGAGAGAGAGACAGGCAGGAGGAGAAGTAGGCTCCCTGCTGAGCAGGGAGGCCGATGTGGGACTCAATCCCAGGACCCTGGGATCATGACCTGAGCCCAAGGCAGCCGCTTTAACTGACTGAGCCACCCAGGAATCCCAGAAAACGGAAAATTTAAGGCCCCTTTTCTCATCATGTCAACCTCTGAATCCCACACCCCAGGAATAACAACTGTTAGCAATTGGACACATGATCCTATATATGTTCATTTTGGAAAACAAGCCAGCCATATATATGCGTGTGTGTGTGTCAAAAGTCATAAAAAAAAAGTCCATAACTGGGGAACCTGGGTGGCTCAGTCAGTCGAGCGTCCAACTCTTGGTTTTGGCTTGGGTCATGGTCTCAGGGTTGTGAGATCGAGTGCTGCATGGGGCTGTGCTGGGCATGCAACCTGCTTAAGATTCTCTCTCTCCCTCTCCCTCTGCCCCGCTCCCTGCTCTTTGTCTCTCTTTCTCTCAAATAAATAAATAAAATCTTAAAAAAAATGTATAACCTTTGGTCCTGTCACCCTATTGTGGGAATTTATCCCAGGAAAAAACCTCCCAGGCTCCCATCTTTCCTAGAAAGGGCCAAATTCATTCCCACATGAGACTTTTCCCTTGTTGTTTCCTCTGTGTTTCCCCAGATTTGCTTGTGGTTGGATGTCCATTCAGGTCTCAGCTCAAATGCCACCACCTCTGAGAGGCTGCCCATGGTCACCTGTCTAGACTTGCTCCCTCTCCTCACACAACCTCCTGGCACACATTAGGAATGCACATTTTAGTCCACAGGATAAATGTCCACTTGTGAAACCAGCACCTGGTCTACTTAGGTAAGGGATGTTATTCAACTTACCTTGGAACCCTGGCAGCTACTTCTGCAAAGAAAGAGTTCTTGCTGGCTTTCAAGACTCTAAAAACCTGGCTGAGTGGGAAGTCAGGCCAGCCTGGGGCCAATCTGACTGTCATTTCTTCCAGCAATCTTTCAGATGCAGATACTGCAGGCAGGAAAGTTGCCTTCCCACTAATACGTTTTCCTTCTTGGCTTCTGAAACAAAGAAGAGGTAAAGAAAATTCAATGGGTGAGAGTCTCTGTCAAAATAACACATAGGCAACACTTAATGAAGATGAATAATTTCAGCACTCTCAAGTCAGACAATGGAAATATTAAGAGTTTCCACCAAAACATAAACTGGGCCGAGCGGGCGGGGTCTCCAGAAGTTTCCAAGAACATTTCCAGTTGGGGGAGTCAGGGAGCAGCTTCTTGCTTAGGGGCGGGGGCAGTTAACTAATGACTTGGTTATTTCACGCATTAAGCTTGCCGCCTGCGCATTTGTATTTCAGATGTGCCTTTTCTGGCAGACACCGATAACTGCCTGCCCGGGAGCCTTTCCAGCCCTCTCCTCCATTTTCTGCTTCCCGCTATGGACAGTGAAAAACCCCAAAATTCACTTTCCCAATCTCCCCAGCAGCTAAGGGTGACCCGTCTTTGCCCAATGAGAAACAAGGGGTCATCTGTTGTAAGGATCTAAGAACGTTTTCTCCCCGCTTGACAAAAGAAGAGAAGTCAAAAAACAAACTCCTCGCATTGGCCCTGCACCTCATTCCCAACTTTTGATCCCTGTCATGTGGGTGAATGATTCCAGGAGCTATGGCAGCCATCTTGCTACCATGAGGTGACCAGCCTAAGGATCAAAAAAAACCTCAAATAATGGTTTGTCCTCAATTACATCACAGGGGGTTGCTGAACCTACCCTGGATGTACCCTGGAATCTAACTCCCAAAATAAATTTCTTTACAGTCTAAGTTAGTTGTTCTCAAAGTTTGTGGTTAAGTTAGCATGTTAGAATCACCTGGGAAGGGCGCCTGAGTGGCTCAGTTGGTTAAGCAACTGCCTTCAGCTCAGGTCATGATCCCAGGGTCCTGGGATCGAATCCCACATCCGACTCCCTGCTCAGCAGGGAGCCTGCTTCTCCCTCTCCCTCCGCCTGCCACTCCCCCTGCTTGTGTTCTCTCTCATTGTCAAATAAATAAATAAAATCTTTAAGAAAAAAATTTCCTTTAAAAAAAAAAAAAAGAATAACCTGGGAAGCTTTTAAGATTCCTCATGCCCAAGCCATAGCCCCTACCAGTAAAAATCAGCATTTCTGGGAGGACTGCAGAAGGTAGGGTGGTACTCAGGCATCAGTACTTTAAAAAATCTGGTGATTCAAAGGTGTAGCAAATTTGAGACCCGATAGCATAAGCCAGTGTTTACGTGCTTACAAATCACCTGGGAATTCATTAAACTAAGACTGATTCGGTAGGTCTGAGCCTCGATATTTTTAGCAAGATCCCAGTTGATGTGGATACTGCTGGTTCAGGGACCATACTCTGAGTATGGAGCATCACTGTTACAGTGGCTGAAGGCATCCTAACTGGTACATCCTTTTTCTAGAGGCAAAAGTCCATCCTCATTATTTCACTGGTGTGGGTGGAGGAAGCCCTCTGGGAATGGCGAGACAGCAGGAAGGGCCTCTCCCTGCCGGGGGTCTATTAGCCACTCTGTGTCACCAGGCCCCCAGCCAGAGCTGATGGGTTCTTAAGTCAATGGCTCATCCAGTAGTAAGCAAAATCCTGGGCTGGAAGGCTGGCTGTTTGCTGGTGTCCTATCCTGGGTGCTGCCCCAGCCAGGCCAGCTCTTATGACCCACCCAGGCCTCTGCAGCCTTGGGCAAAAGGGCTCTAACTAAAGCTTCCCCTTTATTTGGGGAACTTCCTCCACTAGCCTCCATCTCAGCTCTGCCCCTGGCTGGTAATAAGGGGGTGCTGCTTAAGGTAGCATCTTTCTCTTTGGTCGCTAAAAGTCAGGCTTCCAAAAACAGTCAAGGTGAAATTTCAGGCCAGAGAGAAAGAGCCTTGGCAGAGGCCCTCCGTCCCCTTCAGAGTCGCCTGCATATTTACCTTTCCTTACCTCTTTCCTTCCAATCTCCAGGACGACATGCCAGCCTCCCGACTAACAAAGCAGTCCCCGGGGTACTTGGTACTTCTGCAGCTCTGAAAGCTCTCAGCAAGGTCATCGGTGCCCCCCCCCACCCCCCCGCTTTCTCCTTCTCCCTGCACTTCCGACTGGCTAGTCTACAGCTCCATTTCCCTGTTCCCTTGTGTAGCAAACGCCCTCGAGGAGATCTGTCTGCCCTTCCATCTGTGTCTCCTGCTGTCCCACGCATGCCTGCGCTCAGTCTCCTGAGGCCTCAGTCCCCACCAGCCTGCTGAGGCTCTCTCGTCCAGGTCACCCATGGCCTCCAACGTGCCGGTCTAAAACGGTCTCCACTGTGAGCAGCTTTGGGCACAGGTTAGCCTGCCCCTTTCCTGCCGGCATGCTTTCACTTGGTCAGCACACCTCACCCGCTTGGCTTCATCTTTCCTCTCTCGCTTCTCTTGTTCGGTCTCTCGGGCTGGTTCAGCCTCCTCTTGCGGACCTCCGTGGTAGAGGCCCGGGGCTCGGTGCTCTCTTCCCTGCTCCTCCCTTCTAAGTTTCTCCAGGGACCCCATCTCTCCCATAGCTGTCAGCTCCAACTGCAAGCCATGCCTGACCCCACCCCAGATCCGGACTCACGGCCTCCCATCACCAGCCGCACGCCAGTATCTCCCTGGGGGTGGTCAATGGGCACCTCAAGTGTCATGTCTCCCGAGCAGAATTCTTAATTTCCCCTCACCAGCACCATTGACTTGGAAACTCAGGGGGCAAACTAGGAAACAGCCTTGCCTCCTCCTTCCTCACACCTGCCTCTGTCCCAGCATCGAATTCTCCTGTCAACTTTCCCAATAGTCGGCAGCTTTCAAATCCCTTGCTCCTTGCACCTCCCAAGCCAACCTGTGGCCTCCTGTCAGACACACAGAAAAAGCAGGGCTCCGTGGGCCACAGAGATGCAGCCCTGCCTACCTCTGCACCCCCATTTGCCGCCATACTCTCCTTCCCCACAGGGGAGCCGTGCGACCTCCTTGTCACGCCTCAAGTTCCTCAAGTTCCTTCTGGCCGCAGGACCTCCTGCAATTCCCTCCCTCAAATCTGCTGGTCCCACTCCTTTCCCTCAGGCCTTTGTTCGGTGTCTTCTCTTCAGAGGCTTCCCTGGCACAGGAGCAGAAATAGCTTACCTTTCCACCCCAACCACTCTGTCTCTCCCCTTGTCTTGCTTCATCTTTTTTCCTGACGCCATTGACTTGATTGGATTCTGTACTGATGTGTTTGTAATGGTTTTGTTGTCTGTTCCCCTTCTTGTCTGTAAACCCCACCAGAGCAGGGCCTTATTTGCGTCGTTCACGGCTAACTTGAAGAGCCAAGCACAGTGCCTGGCCCACAGCAAGGGCTGAATGAATGAATGAACATGTATTGCCTTGGCCACTTGACACATACTGTGAGGAAGGTGCCTCGGCTCAGGCTAATGCACCTAAGAGACCACATGTCTGCCTCAGAGCTGCTTCTGGAGTAGAAGCCGGGGCCCGTTCCCAGGATGGTCCTGTGGTCACCTGATCCATGGCTGCCGCCCCCGGGGTCAGCCTCCCAGGGATCCCTCAGCCAGCCCTGGGGGCCATTTAGACCTTGGTCTTTTTCATTCTCAGTCCTGAGGCTCCGCAGACCTGGGAGCAGTTGGGTCAGATCTGTGGCCTAGGCACAGGAGCTCCCGGAGCTCTCCTGAGACTGAAAGCCACCCCCACACTTTCTCTGTCCTGCGTCCAGCTTCCCTGGGGGTTGGTGTGAGTTCCTGCACCGGTCCTTTCAGCCCAGGCTGAGAGGTTAGAGAAACCGACCTTGAAGGCTGCCCTAGGGCGAGCTGATTAGCCCCCAGAGCACATTAGAGGAAGTAAATAAATGGATGGATGAGTAAATGGATGGATGGATGGATGGATGAGTAAATTAGTAAAAGCTCCTCTTGCCTCTCCGTTTACCACCCTGGAAATTCTACCCTTAGAAATTCATTCTTGGGGCGCCTGGGTGGCTCAGTCGTTAAGCGTCTGCCTTCGGCTCAGGTCATGATCCCAGGGTCCTGGGATCGATCCCCACATTGAGCTCCCTGCTCCGCGGAAAGCCTGCTTCTCCCTCTCGCACTCCCCCTGCTTGTGTTCCCTCTCTCGCTGTGTCTCTCTCTGTCAAATAAATAAATAAAATCTTTTAAAAATTTTTTAAAAATCAACTATACTTAAAAAAAAAAAAGAAATTCATTCTTTTGGGGTACCTGAGTGGCTTAATCAGTTAAGCATCTGCCTTCTGCTCAGGTCGTGGTCCCAGGGTCCTGGGATCGAGCCCTGCATCAGGCTTCTTGCTCATGCTCTCTCTAGCTCTCTCTCATGCACTCTCTCTCACAAATAAATAAATAAAATCTTTAAAAAAAAAAAAGGAAAAATTTTTTTTTTTTTAGTCTCCACACCCAGCATGGGACCCAACATGGGGCTTGAACTCACAATGCTGAGATCAAGATCTGAGCTGAGATCAACCGTTGGACACTCAACCAACTGAGCCACTCAGGTTCTCCAGAAATTCATTCTTAAGGAATGAGAAGACTGTGGCTCTACCTCCTGCAAGAAGTCCCCCAGCCCCCACCCTCGTACCCTGCCTGGGCCCTCCCTCAGCAGAGGTGCCTCCTCATCCCTCCAGGGCCTCACCCCCTCCACCTCTACACCAAGCCAGGTACCCCCGGGGGCCGGACCTGCTTCTTCCTCACCGTGGTGTCCTTCAGAAGTTCCTCCACCTGGGGCGCCTGGGTGGCTCAGTTGGTTGAGCGACTGCCTTCGGCTCAGGTCATGATCCCGGAGTCCCCGGATCGAGTCCCACATGGGGCTCCCTGCTCAGCGGGGAGTCTGCTTCTCCCTCTGACCCTCTTCCCTCTCGTGCTTTCTGTCTCTCATTCTCTCTCTCTCAAATAAATAAATAGATGAAATCTTAAAAAAAAAAAAAAAAGAAGTTCCTCCACCTTACTGTGCAAATAAAATCATAAGAAAATAAGAAAAAAGAAATCCCTCAGGGATGGGTCAAAGGCATAGATTGATCTGGTTTGGGGCCTATGCCTGTAAGCTGTATTGTAAGCTAACACTCCTGTCTTCTAACACAAGGACCCTCAGGTGACACCGGCAGGGACTGTGTAAGCCACAAGGCTGCCTTGATTTGGCTGGTCTGGGGCACCCTGGGCCTCAGGACCTGAACGCCCTCTGCCTCCGCCCACCACTTCGCCGCCCCCCCCCCCACGGACTCTCCCACTCAGCCAGCCCGGGAACCACTGGCTTTTTGGGCAGGCTAATAGGCGCTGACTGGAACGAAGGCCCTGGGTACGTGGGCATCTCTCCGGACGGCCTGAGTCACTGAGCCGCGCCGCCAGCCGTGAACAATTCAGCCTGGAGAGCGCTTCTGAAGAAGCCCGGTGCCAGGCCCTTGCTGGTTGCTGGGGAAGTGCAGAGAGCCATGGTCCCTCTCAGAGTTTCCAGTCACCGTAGAAGGTCAGAGCTCGGGAAGTAGCTCGACAGCCACGCTGGGCGCTGGTGATGAAGCGCAGGGTAAGGGGAGGAAGTGGCTGGGGGCGAGGGGCGCTGACCAGTGCCAGGCTGGCTCCAGCACTAACTATCTGCCGGCTGGCTCAGGCTGCTCGCGCCACCCCCAAACCTGCCGGGAGGGGCCTGTTATGGGAGGGGAAGCAGGGTCCACAGAGTTGAAGGTTCTGGCCCTGAGCCCCGTGTGTCTTGACTGCTCTTCTGTCTCTGTCCAGATGCTATGTGGGGGCAAACAGAGAGCCCAGGGAGCCAGCCTCTGACATTGGACCCTGAGGGTCGGAGGGGTCTTGGAGGCTTGCTGCCCAGGGGTTAGGATCCCTCCATCAGCTGGGGAGTCAGGAGGAGCCCCAACGCCCTCAAGTCCCCTGTGTCCATGTGCCCCCGATCACCCAAGGTCCTGGCTCGCTCTGCCTGCTCTAAGAGCCCCGGATACTCTGGCCTTCCCTCCCCTACCAGACTGTGAGACCCATTAGGGGTGGGGGACAGGATTCCCGCTTCCCCACCTCTATTGTCCACCCCACCTCTCCGGGGCAGAGGAGACACCCAGCCAATCAGGCCCTGGGGGCTGTCGGTGTCACAAGACATCCGAGAGGGCCCAGGGGCTGCAAAGTTGGAGGTGGCCTTGGATTGGAGAGGCAGCATAGAGAAGCCAGGGGTCGACAGCCCAGCCCAGCCTAGCTGAGTGACCCTGCACTTAACCTGTCTGTGCCTCAGTGTCCTCAGTTACAAACTGGAGAAATACACTGTTGCACCTACCTGCAGGCATTGCTGTGAGCAACGCTGCTGGGAGAGAGAGCGTGCAGAGCACCTGTACAGCTCAACACATTACCATCAAAGTACTGTCCTGTCACCGGTACTGACATCATGTTACCGTCAGTGGTGCCTAGTTCCCCGTCGGGCTCTGGGCCAGCCCCAGTTACAGACCTTGGACTTTGAGCTTGGGCTGCTTGCCTTGGGCTTCTTTGGTCTTTTTCTTAATCCTGGGGGTGGTCAGGTGGTGGGCTTGGTATCCACAAAGCCAGTGGTGCTCAGCCTTGGCTGCATGTTAGAACCCCCCGGCGACCTCGGAAAAATCCTGATGCTCCATTAAATAAAAATCTGTAGCAGTAGGAGCCAGGCATCAGTACTTTGTGAAGCTCCCCAGGAGATTCCAACCAGCAGCCGAAACTGAGACCCAGTGCTTGATGCTCATTTCTCATGCACCCGTGAGACAGTATTCCAACGGCTGGAGGCTGGTTTGGGGGTCAGACAAGTGTCTCTTGACCTACTAGCTACATAACCTTGGGCAAGTTCCTTAAGACTTCTCTGAGTCAACTTCCTCATTTATAAAACGGGGGGGGGCAGTATCAACCTCACAGGTAGGTTTTGAGGAATAGCATCAAGTTAAATAGGGTGCCTGATACGTAATGGGAATTTAATATGTATTATTATTTATAGGCATAGCTCAAAGTTCCCCTCATTGGTTAAGTATACCTTCCAACATGCCCAAGAAGATGTTACCCACCCTCCGCACACACATACATTTTAAATTTTTCCCCCTGAAGCTGCATGAATCCAACTGTGAGCCTCGTCAGTCCCACTCTTGCCTCACACCATTGCCAACTAGTTTCTTGAGATTATTGTAATGCTTATAAGGTTGCCCCTGGGTCCCATGTAAGAAGGTTCTTTGTGTCCTCCTTAGGTCTGATCTGTAAGGCACTGCTATTACTAGGGGTTCCCCCCCACCCCGGGACAGGACTTTCTCATTTGGAGTCTTCAAATCCCTGGGTTAGGAATGGGGAGAGGGTCCCCCACGCATTCACCCGGGAAAAGCTGCACAGCCTGATTGAAATGTTGTTTCCTTGCTTTGGGCTAAAATGATCTTATCTCATACTGATTGGAAGCCCTGGCAGTTAAATGCCCTTGATTAATTAAGATGCCAAAATAGATCAATGATTACCTCTTACATGCATTTTTCCTCCACAAACCTCTCAAAAATGAGGATTTCTAGAGAAAAATCCTGGCCATAGGAGGGATCACTGGTAATGGCATGGTTAGGGACCCCTAGACAGGACAGGATCAATCAGAATGTGGTGGTTTTGCCAATCCATATCCAGGTGTTGGGGCTCAGGTTAAAACTAACATTCTGGGGGCGCCTGGGTGGCTCAGTCGTTGGGCGTCTGCCTTCGGCTCAGGTCATGATCTCAGGGTCCTGGGATCGAGCCCCGCATTGGGCTCCCTGCTCGGCAGGGAGTCTGCTTCTCCCTCTCTCTCTGCTTTCCCCCTGCTTGTGCTCTCTCTCTCTGTCAAAAATAAATAAAATCTTCAAAAAAACAAAAAATAAACAAACAAAAACAATAGGATTCCTTTAAAAAAAAAACAAAAAACTAACATTCTGTTCTGGCGGGAAGGGCTGATTTTTGTCCTCCGAGGAAGGGTCAGGAGGCCAGACCCACAGAACTTGTCTACCCTGCTAGGCCAGAACTAATGTCTGAGCTGAAGTGTGGGAGCTGAATTATAGGGAAACCGTCATGGTAGAGCCTCTGCCTTAACAGACATGATTACTATAATAGATGCCATCTCTGAGCTCCTACCATATACCAAGCATCTGACATACCTTCTCTTGCTAAGTTCTACCAACAGCCCTATGAATTAGATACTAATGTCCCCAGAGAGAATTTCTTCATTCAGTCATTCAAAAATATTTACTGAGGGCGCCTGGGTGGCTCAGTCGTTAAGCGTCTGCCTTCGGCTCAGGTCATGATCCCAGGGTCCTGGGATCGAGTCCCGCATCAGGCTCCCTGCTCCTTGGGAGCCTGCTTCTCCCTCTGCCTCTCTCTCTCTGTCTCTCATGAATAAATAAATAAAATCTTTAAAAAATATATTTATTGTGCTCTCACCATATACTCAGCTCTTTTGGGGGGCGAAAGCCAACACAGTCCCTGCCTCATGGAGTTTACAGTCTAGTGGGGGAGACTCTTATTACTTGGACAATACACAGATCAATGTATCAGAATCCTTTTGGCAATATGTCAGATTGAGCTATTTCAGGTTGCCTTTCCCTTGCTACCATCTGCTGCATAGAGCATGAGACAACACAGCTGAGCTCAAAAGAAAAGAAAATCCTCAGATTCCAGAGATAGTGCATGAACTCAAATCCAGAGTAAGGAATGGGAGCTCAGCCTATGATTCATGGGGTTTTGACTAGACAAAGGCTCTACGGCCTGGAGCCTGGCGTTCTAAGGCCCTTTTAGAGACAGGAGGTAGCCCCAGGCTGTCTGAGGCAGGAGAGCTGGAATTCATCCCCCTGAACTTATCCTTTTAAGGCTTGGAGCCTTAAAAAGAACCCTAGTCAGGGAAGGAGGAGGCTGGGAAAATTCTACCAACCTGGCCTGCAGAAGGAGCAACACTTTCTCAGCATCCTGGGCTTGGGTGGGAGAAAAGTTCCTATGAAAGATGGAAGGTCCAGGCCTGACCCACATGGAAGACAGAGGTGGACTGCTCCCAATGCATCCCTATCCCTCGGCGTGCCACCAGTCCCAGGACTCTTGTGCCAAAAGTTAACATAAAAATTAGTTCAGAACTTAACACCCTGACCGAAGCAAACCCCAACGTACTCTGTAAGAACATTTTCACAATGTAGGGCTCACAAACATCCCATAGGAAAAACAACTCCCGATGAAGATGAGTTCCCAGTCAAAATTACAAACCACACAGGGAAAGAAACTATCGATAAGAGATCATCAGTAAATACAAAAACAAAACAAGACAAAAAATGTGGAAGAATTCACCCTCTCAGAAATAGAAGTAATAGACAAATCTAAAAACAAAATAAACATTTTGAGTGATTATAAAGAATTTTTTAAAAGAAGGGGCACCTGGCTGGCTCAGTCGGTGGAGCTTACAACTCTTGATCTCGGGTTTGTGGGTTCAAGTCTCACATTGGACATAGAGATTACTTAAAAATAAAATCTTAGGGCGCCTGGGTGGCTCAGTTGTTTAAGCGACTGCCTTCGGCTCAGGTCATGATCCTGGAGTCCCAGGATCGAGTCCCACATCGGGCTCCCTGCTCAGCAGGGAGTCTGCTTCTCCCTCTGACCCTCTTCCTTCTCGTGCTTTCTATCTCTTATTCTCTCTCTCTCTCTCTCAAATAAATAAATAAAATCTTTAAAAAAAATAAAAAATAAAATAAAATCTTAAAAAAAAGAAAGAAAAGAAAGAATGAGAGAACAGGATAATATAAGAAAAAATTGATGGAAACCAAGCCAAATAGAAATTCTAGAAATGAAAAATACAGTTTTAATAAATTATTGACGAAAATTAATAGGTGAAACATCAGAATAAGACATTTAGCAAGTTGGGTTATACCTCTGGGAAAAAATCACTCTGCTAGTACACAGTGAGAAAATGAAGAGAAGAAAAATATGAGAGCAACCATGGCTGAGAGATATAGAGAAAGAAATGACAAAATCTAGCACACCTTACCCAGCATATCCAGGAGAATGAAGAGTGTATGGGAAGGGAGCAATATTTGAAGATGTAATGGCTGGGAATTGACCAAAATTGAAGAAAACCCTCAATCTTCAGAGAACAAATACCCAGAGTCCCAAGAAAATAAACAACACAAATTCACACCTTGGGCACAGGGTGGAAAATCTGGAGAACAGGAAAGCCAAGCACATAGTATTGGATAGTATGGTAGTTCTGTGAAGGAGAGGTACCTGGTTCGAGGATAGCATGTAAGTATGGGGTGTGGAGGGAAGGGTGTGCTCATCTTCCCTAGGGGTCAAGGAAAATGTGATGATTAATTTTACATGTCAACTTGACTAGGCTGTGGTACCCAGCTATTTGGTCAAATGCTAGCCTAGATGTTGCTGTGAAGGTATTTTTTTAGATGTGATTAACAATCAGTGGGTTTTAAGTAGAGCAGACAGCCTTCCATGAGGTAGGTGGGTCTCATCCAATCAGCTGAAGGCCTTAAGAGCAAAGGCTGAGGTCTCAGAAGACGGGATTCTGCATCAAGACTGCAACATAGAAACCCAGCCTGCAGTCCCCGTGGAATATGGACTCAGGACTGCATCATGAATTCTTACCTGAATTTCCACTGTAAAAATCTCTGGTTTGGTAAGTTTGTCGTTTCTCTCCATTTTACAGGAACATAAATCCCTAACTATTAACCCCCTAGAGCGATTCTGTGTTCACTAAAGTTGGAGAACCACTAAGTGAGAGTATGGCAGGTGCCTAAGCAGAGGTCTGGGGCCTTCGGAATAACCATCCACCCTGAGTTGACCATGATCATGCTTGCTGCAGGATTTACTCCACTCTCTTCAGTGTGAAGCCTGACTTGTTCATGGATATGTTTGCTGCTCCAGAGTCTGAAGGAGACAGTGGGGGACTGAGTTCTAGAGCCAGTCTGAGGGGCCTGTGTACCTAACATGTCTGTCCTGGAAAACCTGGGGTGGAGACACATGACACAGGCCCCAGGCCCTCGGGGTACCAACCTGGCACCTCTATGGCCGAGGATTGGGGCTGGCTTTCTGAGAGCATATCTCTCAGAAAAGGAGAACAGGAGCTCCTGGGGCGCAGGCAGAGATCCAAATTTTAATATCTTTTGTTTCTAGCATTGTGTTCCTTAGCACTAAAAAGCTCAGTCTATAATGCAAGGGAATGGAGGATGAAGGGAAAGAGGAACCGCCTCATCTTCCACCTCTAAGAAGAGTCAAAGTACAGAAATCCTTTTGCATAAAGCTGACATGCAGCCAGAATGTGCCAGAATTATTTGAGTACTGATGTGCTTCCATTCTGCTTTGTAATTAGTCCCAGTCCCGAGCTTGCCCCACCTTAAGTGTCCCCGGTGCTCTGGCTGCCCCTGCCCTTCCCTGGAGACCCTCACCCTCAACCAGGACCTGCCCCAGCCCCTCAAGCTAAGTTAGCTCTGTTTGGTCACTGCCCTGGTGTGCCAGGAGCTGTGTGGAGTATCACCCCCGGCATGGGGTTTCTGTACCCAGATGGGAATGTGCCAAAGAACTGCTTAGCCAAGACCATGGGGGCTGACCCATATGAAAACAGCCACAGTGAAATCAGGAGACACTTAGCGTTCTTGCCTCTCATGTCCAGGGAGCGGACCTGCGCCATAGTGGAAAAACCCTTGACCTTAGAGCCAGAAGACTTGGGTCCTGCTCTGGTTCTGAATATCCTAGCTGTGTGACCTTAGGCAATTTACCTAACCTCTCTGACCTCCTGAAAAATATCCCTTGCACAAGGTTGCCAGGGGGTTGAACATATTGAAACCTTGGGAGCTCGGTCCCTTGTCTCAAGGTCCTGAGCTAAATCCAGACCTATAAATATAGCAACAGAGATTCTGCCCCCGCCTGCTGGCTCCTGCTGTTCCCAGAAGTACTCTCAGTCTCTGGTGATGGTTACCAGGATGCTGGCTGTAACCAGGTGCTCCCTTGGCCAAGGACACTCTTCCCTCCTCCTCCGAGGGCCTGTGGATAACAAGCAGGGAAGTGACTGGAGGGGCTGCTGGCAACATGCCTTTTCTCTGCCCTGCATGGCTCCTGGTGAGTGGGGCTCATTGTTGGGGGGCAGAGGGGGGTGGTCACCCCCCACCAGGACTCATCATTATGTGGATTGTCTAGTCTTCCTCCAGCTCATCCCACCTAACACCCACAGCCCCTACACCTCCAGGCACACTCCGGAACAAGCAGCACGTTCAGACATACACTTGCATATTCACGCACACTCACACATACACCCCCACACACCTACACTCACCTACTACACCCTCACACTTACACACACATTCATACACATGCTCACACATGCACACGTACTCACACACACCTTCAGATGCACACATATACACACACCCTTACACCCATATTCCCAAGAACATGTAAAAAATGCAGTACATGAAATAATTTTAGGTTATTCATATATTTTCAAAAATCTTTAATAGTTAATGATTTATTTTAATATGTAATAGAGAAAAATGACAAGCCTATCAAACTGGGACTTCACAGCAATGATGGTTTATGACACAGCTAAAGAAGGTAGGGCAAGATTTAAGTGAAAGGGCATGAGTTGCTTTAAAGGAAACTGTTGAGTAGATCGGTGGCAAAGTTGCATGAATGATCCCCGAAGGCCCTCAGTTTGGGGAAACACGGTAAGAGTGGGAGTGGAGGGCTGGGGGCTCTGCATGGGGCATGTGGGGAGTGTCAACACCTCAAGATGCAGAGGAAGAATGCCAGCCATGGAGGGAGACTCAGGGACTCTTCTAGAAAAGGGGAGAAATTTATCAATTTTTTTCCTTTAGGGTTATTGCTTTCTGTACCCCATCTAAAAAATAACTTGCCTCCTCCAAGCTTGTGAAGATGGTCTCCTACATTTTCATTCAGGAGCTTTAGAGTTTTGGCTTTTATGTTTAGGTTTGTGATACATTTTGAACTAACTTTTGTGTATGGTAGGAGATAGGGGTCAAGGTTCGTTGTTTTCTACAAGAGTAACTTGTTGTTGGGGGCACCTGGGTGGCTCAGTCATTGAGCGTCTGCCTTCCACTCAGGTCATGATCCCCGGGTCCTGGGATCGAGGCCCGCATCGGGCTCCCTGCTCAGCGGGAAGCCTGCTTCTCCCTCTCCCGCTCCCCCTGCTTGTGTTCCCTCTCCGCTGTGTCTCTCTGTGTCAAATAAATAAATAAAAAATCTTAAAAAAAAAAGAGTAACTTGTTGTTCCAGAATGCTTTGTTGATAAAACTTTCTTGTACCCACTGAATTGCCTTGATGTCTTTTTCAAAATCAATGAACTATATTTTGCATGGATCTGCTTCCGGACTCTCCTGTTATGTATTTGTGTAGTCTGCCAATACCACACTCTCTTGATCATCATAGTCTTATCATAAGTCTTCAAATCAGGCAGTGTGGAGTTCTACTAGTTTCTCTTCTTTTTAAAGATGATTTTTGGCTATTATTGGTCCTTTGCAATTTTTTAAAGATTTTATTTATTTATTTGAGAGAGAGCACAAGACCGAGCGTGAGCACGAGCAGGGGAGGAACAGAGGCAGAGGGAGAAGCAGGATTCCCTTAAGCGGGGCTCGATCCCAGGACCCTGGGACCCTGACCTGAGCCGAAGGCAGCTGCTTAGCTGACTGAGCCACCCTGGGGCCCCGGTCCTTTACATTTCTATATAAATTTTAGAATCAGCTGTCCTGATGGGACTTTGCTTAGGATTGCATTGAATCTATTGCAATGATTTTGAGGAACTCTGATGTCTTCACAATACTGATTCTTTCAATCCATGAATGGCATATCACACTACTTGTTTTGTTCTTTAGTTTCTCTCAGGAATGTGCTCTCATTTCCAGTGTACGGGGCATATACATCTTCCACTTAGATGATTCCCAGGTGTTTTATGCTATTATATATCATTCTATTAATATATGATACATGTATAATTACATATGTATATTAGATTGTATGCATCTTTTAAAGTAATCTCTGTGCCCAGTGTAGGGCTCGAACTCAGGATCCTGAAATCAAGAGTCGCATGCTCTACCGACCACGCCAGCCAGGTGCCCCAGCTTGTATGCATTTTTAAAATGACATAAATGGCATCGTGCTGTGGATCTCATTCTGTTTCTTAAGTTTTACTCTCAGTCCTATATTTTCAGACCCATCCGTGTTGCTCTGTGCACATCTAGTTCATTATTCGCAGCGAGTGCATCACACTTCTGATTGATATTCTGCATTTGCCCCTTCAGCTTTACTCTCCACCTCTCTCCTTCCTGCTCCATGCCCTGGGTTCCCTTGCCCTCCAAATTCCCAGTGGCTTGGCCCATGGGGGCACAATCAGGAGAGAAGAGAGCAGGAAGAGAGAAGAGCAATGTCGGGGTACTTGCCTCACTCCTTGCTAGTCCACAGTTTGTCCTTAGCTGCGTTCCTCTCCCTAAGGCCGCAGCTTCTGTCAGGTGGCCCACCCTTAAAGCTACAGTTCTGGTTGATTTAGGTTGTTCTTGCCACTGGTCCCTCTTATTAGATCTTGGGGCTCTACCATTCCTTATTGGTCTCCCTGAGCCGTGCCCACATCTTGTAACCAGTCTTTTCCTTAAATTGTCTTCATTCACCCCTCTCAAGCCTGCATCTGGTTCCTGCCGGGACCCAATTGATACAGTAATCAATGGTGGACATGGACCACACTTTACTTCTTCACCCCATTGAAATGGACCCTCAGATGCCTCTGGTTCTCCACCATCCATAAACACTGCTACACGGAACAGTTTCCTGCAGCCTTCTACCAACTTAGGCACCGGCTTGAGAATCCATTTAGGTTACTTGCCAGGAGCATGTCCTAGGGAACCTTGGCCTCAATCGACCAGGCACTGTCTGGTTATGCTTCAGAACAGCAGCTGACCTGCTCACCAGAAGTTCATGGGCGTTCCTGCTTACCCACCTCCATACCAAAGCCAGGCATCACCTAGCTCTCCCATATTGCCAGTTGATTAGGTGTAAAAAGAGATCTCATTGTTCTTCTCATTTGCATTTCTCTGATTACTCATGAGTTTGAATATCTCTTCAGATGGTTTTTAGCCTTTGGGTTTCCTCTTTTGCAAATTTCCGGTGTATACTACTTTATCACTTTTCTTGGGAACTATTTAAATTCTTTTTTTTTTTTAAGATTTTATTTATTTGACAGAGACACAATGAGAGCGGGAACACAAGCAGGGGGAGTGGGAGAGGGAGAAGCAGGCTTCCCGCGGAGCAGGGAGCCCAATGCGGGGCTCAATCCCAGGACCCCGGGATCATGACCTGAGCCGAAGGCAGACGCCCAACGACTGAGCCACGCAGGCGCCCCTGGAACTATTTAAAATGTAAGCACCATGCAGGCATCAGTAGGCAAGCTTGGCCTTTGGGCAGACTGTTTATAATCTTTATATGAGGCAAAGGTTTTCCTTGCCTTTCCTCCACGCTTTCCTCCCAGTGGACACCCCTCCCCTACTTTGCTGCCTAACCCTCTCCCCTGCTCCTCAGCATTGACCTTATCAGTACAGTGACTGGCTGAAAAGTCACTCCATCTCAGACACTCAGCATAGGAAATTGGCATCTAGACCTTGACTCACTAATTTATTCATTTAAATAAGCTGGACACTAGGCAAACCTCTGGGTTACAGATGCATGCCCTTGAGAAGCTCCTAGATAAGTATAATCCAGTGAACTCATACTATGCAGGCAGACTGGGCTAGATATGGTAGGGACAGAGAGGTCATTGTGAGATAAAATATGTGAAATCATTCTGAATAATAAATAGAATCACTTGTATTTATTAAATCCTTAGAATGTGCCAGGCACCATGCCGACTGCTTTACATACATTATTTTGTCTGATCCTTACAACAACCCCAGAGCAGTGTTTCTCAAAGTGCAGTCTGCTGGCCTCTGGGGATCCCCAAGACCCTTGCAGGGGATCCCTCAAGATTAGGACCACTTGCATACTACTACTAAGATGTTATTTGCCTTCTTCACTGTATGGACATTTGCACTGATGGTACGAAAGCAATGGTGGGCCCAAGACGCTGATGTGTTAGCAGGAGTCAAGGCAGTGGCACCAAAGTCTACTAAGGGTCATGGCTTTCTCGCCACCACACATATGCGGAGTCCAGTTTCGCTGAGGAGTGTCCTTGACAAGGCAGTAAGAATTATCATCTTGTTAAATCTCCCCCTGAGTGCCTGGCTTTTGACTATTCTGTGTGACAAAATGAGAAGCACACAAAAAGCACTGTGATTGCCTTCCAAAGTACAGTAGCTGTCTCAAGGAAAAGTACCCGTGTTTTTGAGCTGTGACCCCAATTAGCCACCTGTTTCATGGAGCATCATTTTGACTTGAAAGAGAGTCTGACAGATAATCATGGTATTCATATTTGGATATTTGGCAGACATTTTCTCAAAAATAAACAAAATGAGCCTGCCACTTCAAAGAGAACAACAGTAAGAATTTTGGAAAACTTGTATCTGCCCCTGTGAACTTGACAGCTTCCTGATGCTTAAAGACTTTTCTGATGCAATTGGTGGTATTAGCCATGTGATTTTTTTTATGTTGATAACAAATGTGTCACCTTTTAGAAGATTTGCAATAAAACAATACTTTCCAAATGACAAATGCACGGAATTGCAAGATTGTGCATGGGTAAAAGATCCACTTAAAGTACAAGATAGACCCATGGATTTCAATGGGACAGACTATGAAAAGATTTTTGGATAGTTTCAGGTTGCACATTGCAGTTGACCTTTAAGAAATTCCCACTTGCTGATTTTTGGTATAATGTCAAAGAAGAATACCCACGATCATTTGAAAAGGCCACTCTAATACTCCTGCCTTTTCCAACTGCGTATCTGCGTGAGGTTGGATTGTCTTCATATACTTCAACCAAAAGTACATATCTCAGCAGACTGAATATAGAATAAATAATGAGAATCTAGCTATCTTGTATTAAAAAGATTTGCAAAAAATGTAAAAGAACATCGTTCTCATAAATATTTTTGTTTTGGAGAGCACAAATAACTTTTAAAATTAAAAACGTTAACATGCGACGGGTCGGCTATTGTTATATTTAAAGGAATAAATAAATATGTTTTAATTTCTCAGTTGTAATTTTTAATATGATACATATGGAAAAATAAAAACATAGCTATAATAATAGAGTAAATTTGGGTGCCTGGGTGGCTCAGTTGGTTAAGCGACTGCCTTCGGCTCAGGTCATGATCCTGGAGTCCCTGGATCGAGTCCCGCATCGGGCTCCCTGCTCAGCGGGGAGTCTGCTTCTCCCTCTGACCCTCCCCCCATCTCATGTGCTTTCTCTCTCATTCTCTCTGTCTCTCAAATAAATAAATAAAATCTTTAAAAAAAATAATAGAGTAAATTTTCGGATAAATAATTATTCAGCTATAACCTGCATAAATAAAGTTCTTTGTGGGTCCTGAGATCAAAACATCTGAGAACTGCTGCCTTAGAGGTGTTGTTTTTTTTTTTTTAAGACTTATTTATTTATTTATTGAGAGAGAGAGACAGAGAGAGCACAAGCAGGGGTAGAGGCAGAGGGAGAGGGAGAAGCAGACTCCCGCTGAGCTGGGAGCCTGACATGGGGCTAGATCCCAGGATCCTGGGATCATGACCTAAGCTGAAGGCAGACGCTTAACCATCTGAGCCACCCAGGCGCCCCTTTAGAGGTGGTTATTAACCAAAATCTACGGATGAGGGGACTGAGGTTTAGAGGTCACACAGCCCACGGGAAGTGACGCCAGAATCCAAGCTTTGCTGACCCACTGCACAGGGCTGCCTTACAGTATGTCAGCAGACAAGGGAAACACCTCTCACAGCAGAGAAAGATCTACAAGGAGATTCTGTGGGTCCCAAAGAGATAGCAAGTACATCTGAATTGGGGTGAGGGGTCTGCATAAGGAAGTAGGGAAAGCCTTTCAGAACAGGCGACGCCTGAGCTGGGATTTGAAAGACAGGTAGGATTTTGACAATTCAAAAATTATGAGAGACTCCGTGAATCAGTTTGTTTTATCTTAACAAAGTCCAGACTTGGGATCAATGAGGACAATCTGATGAACTCTGGCTATTGAAAGGTGTGATCTGAGTTCAAGAGTCACCGGCTCCTTCCATTTGTGTAGCCTCTGCCACTCCCTAATGAAGCACTTCTGCACGTATTATTTCATTTGATCTCTATAAAAGCTTTGGGTGGGAGGTTGGCAAGTGTCACTGTTCCCATTTTATAGAAAAGGAAACTGAGGCTCCAAAAGGTTAAGTAAGAAAGTGATCACTGTAGTTAGTTAACTCCAGTGTGGAGACTGATGACTTAGGAGACAGGGGTGGGAGGAAATTATGGTTATTGTATATCCTTTTGTCTTCTGAGTTTTATACTGTGCATGGACTAACGATTCAAGCAAACACATGAAATGGCTTTTATAAATGAGGTCACATAACTTTCCCAAGGTCACAGAGCTAATAAGTGGTAGAACCAGGATTCCAGCTCCAAGCATTGGGTTCCAGAACCACATCTTAACCATAATGCTTTCTGCCCTAAATAATGCTATTTTCCAGCTTTAAAAACTATGAAACACGGACAAAAATGGAAAATATTTTGATCATTATTAATAATAGAACTGGATAGAGGACTTTGTTCGAGGCTGAGACTGGGCCCGTCAGGAGCTGCTTTTGTCTAATCAATAATGGGAAGTCAGGCCAGTTAAAAGGGCAGGGGACACCATCCTTGGACACCAGGGAAGGACAGCTCCTCTTCAGCCCCGTCCTGATCAGACACAAAAAGAGCGAGAGCAGGTGAGAGACAACTGACCACTGAGACCTACCGGCGGGGAGGTGGGACTGCAGTTCACCAACTTAACTAGCTGGTTCCCAAATCCAGATTCCCTTCTGTGCTTTTAACCACCCTCTGGACCTGACCACCCCCCCTTTTTTTTTTGAGAGAGAGAGAGAGAGAGAGAGATCATGCTTGCTCATTAGTGGTGGGGGTGGGGTAGAGGGAGAGAATCTTTTTTTTTTGTTAAGATTTATTTATTGGGGCGCCTGTGTGGATCAGTTGGTTAAGCAACTGCCTTTGGCTCAGGTCATCATCCCAGGATCCTGGGATCGAGCCCCGCATCAGGCTCCCTGCTCAGTGGGGAGCCTGTTTCTCCTTCTCCCGCTCCCCTGCTTGTGCTCTCTCTCTCACTCTCTCTCTGTCAAATAAATAAATAAAATCTTTAAAAAAAAGATTTATTTATTTGAGAGAGAGAGAGAGCACACGCCCGAGCAGGGGGAGGGGCAGAAGGAGAGGGAAAGGGGAAGCAGAGTCTGCTGAGTGGGGAGCTCATTCCCACAACCCTGACCCTCAACCCCAAGATCACAACCTGAGCTGAAACCAAGAATGGGACCCTCAACTAACTAAACCACCCAGGCACCCTGAGGGAGGGAATCTTAAGCAGGCTCCACGCTGAGTGCAGACCCTGATCTGGGGCTTGATCTCACAACCCCGAGATCACAACCTGAGCTGAAATCAGGAGTCTGATCCTTAACTGACTGAGCCACCCAGGTACCCCTATTAAAGATTTATTTATTTAAGTAATCTCTAAACCTAGCATGGGCTCAAATTTATAATCCCGAGATCAAGAGTTTCATGCTGCACCAACTGAGCCAGCCAGATGCCCCTGGATCTGACTTTTTTTTTTTTAAAGATTTATTTATTTATTTGTTTTTTTTAAAGGTTTATTTATTTATTTGAGAGAGAGAGAATGAGAGAGAGAGAGAGAGTACATGAGGGGGGGAGGGTCAGAGGGAGAAGCAGGCTCCTTTGCTGAGCAGGGAGCCCGCTGTGGGACTCGATGCCGGGACTCGGGATCATGACCCAAGCCAAAGGCAGTCGCTCTACCAACTGAGCCACCCAGGCGCCCTCTGACTTTTTTTTTTTTTTTATGTTATGTTAATCACCATACATTACATCATTAGTTTTTGATGTAGTGTTCCATGATTCATTGTTTGCATATAACACCCAGTGCTCCATGCAGTACATGCCCTCTTTAATGCCATTTAAAAAAAAAGATTTTTTATTTTTAAGTAATCTCTGCACCCAACATGGGGTTTGAACTCATAACCCCAAGATCAAGAGTTGCAGACTCCACTGAATGAGCCAGCCGGACGCCCCTGGACCTGATTATTTTAACTTGTGACAGAGTGAATGGGTTTCTGCTCCTGGAAACTAAGCCAGTCTTGACTGAGTCCCTGCCGTAGGTAACTGCTGGGCCATTCACTTCGCTCTCCTGCTTGACACGCTCCTCCAGCTGGGATTGTTGCGACGGTCTCCCAGCTGGTCTTCCTATTTCAGACCTCGCCCCTTGGTTTCTTCTCCCTGCCGTGGCACACACAGGAGATTCTGTTAAAATGTCAACCGGGTCTTGTCATTCCTTTGCACAAAATGCTCTAGTGGCCCCATCTCACTCAGAGCAAAGGCCGAAACCCTTCCTGCGGATCGCAGGACCTGAGCAATCCGACCTCATCTCCTGCCACTCCTCCCCCGCCCAACAACAGCCACAGGGGCCTCCTTACTCCTCAAACACCAGCTGTCCTCCTGCCTCAGGGTCTTTACACTTGCTGTTCCCTCTGGCTGGAACGCTCTCACTCTAGAGGCCTGTGTGATTCACTCCCCCACCTCCTTAATCTTTACTAAAGCATCATCTTCTCAGTGAGGCCTTCTATAACTACCCTGGTTAAAAATGAACCTCCCGGGGCACCTGGGTGGCTCAGTTGGTTCAGCGTCTGCCTCCCTCAGGTCATGATCCGATCCCAGGGTTCTGGGATTGAGCCCCACGTCGGGCTCCCTGCTTGGCGGGAAGCCTGCTTCTCCCTCTCCCACTCCCCCTGCTTGTGTTCCCTCTCTAGCTGTCTCTCTCTGTCAAATAAATAAGTAAAATCTTTAAGAAAAAAAAAAAAGAAAGAAAATTGAACCTCCCAACATTCGAAATTGCCTTACTTGCTTTATGTTTTTAATATAGCACAGAGTATCATGGAACATACCATAGAGTGTATGTTTATTCTAAGTCCTGCTTTACTATCACATAAGCTCTATGAAGTTGGAGATTTTTGTCTGTTTTGTTCTTTGATGTACCTTAGTTATCTAGAGCAGTGACTGCTATATAGTGTGTGCTCAATCAATGTATGTTGGATTAATGCATTATCTCATTGAATCTTCACCACAACCAGGAGAGGAAGGTCCTGGCATCTCTCATAACCCATGGTTAAGTGGCTACGTACTTGTCGAATAAGCCCACAGAACTTGGCTTATTGGATCAGAAAACTTTCCCTATTGGTCACTTGAGGGAGGGGTGAAACTATGTCTCAAATGCAAATATGTCACCTGGATAGGTCATCATCAACGTAGCATCAGTCATCAACACCTTGGCAAAGATTCACTTTTAAACTACAATTCAACTTACTGGATTTTTTTAATGGATAAGCTAAGAGCTGTGAGAATTCCCAAAATGAAGCAGAAACATAGAGCTATTGAGGCAATAGTGGAGATACTATTGATTCATAAAAATAAGCAGAAAGAAGGCAGGAAAATGAACAAAGAAAAGTAGAAAACAGGGGCGCCTGGCTCCCTCAGTTGGTAGAGCATGAAAATCTTGATCTCAGGGTTGTAAATTCAAGCCCCACACTGGGGTAGAGATGACTTAAAAATAAAATCTTAAAAAAAATAATAAAAAAGAAGGGGCACCTGAGTGGCTCAGTAGGTTAAGTGTTCGACTCTTGATCTCAGGGTCTTGATCTCAGCTCAGGTCTTGATCTCAGGGTCTTGAGTTCAAGCCCCACAGTGGGCTCCAAGATGGGCATGGAACCTACTAAAAAAAAAAAAAAGAAAGAAAGAAAAAGAAAAGTAGAAGACATGTAGTAAGATGATGATACATTTAACCCCAAGTGTATTGATATTTACATTAAGTAAAATAGTCTAAATATTCCACTTAAAAGGCAAAGATTGTCATTTTATTGAAAAAGAGGAAGAAATCCACTTTATTGTTTCTTTAAGTTTATTTACTTATTTTAGTAATCTCTACACCCAATGTGGGGGTCAAACTTACAACCCTGAGATCAAAAGCTCTAACTGACCTAGTCAGGCACCCTTAGAAGTCCACTTTAAATATAAAGATATAGATACATTAAAAGTGATACAATGGGAAAAGACATATCATACAAACACTAATCAAAAGAAAGCTGGGTTGTGAAGATAGTTTTATGGGTGTATACACATATCAAAATTTATAACCAAATTGTATATTCTAAATATGTACAATATATTATATGTCAATTATATCTCAACAAAACTGTTAAATTAAAATAAAACTTGGGGTGCCTGAGTGGCTCAGGCAGTTAAGCATCTGACTCTTAATTTTGGCTCAGGTCATGATCTCAGGGTTGTGAGACTGAGCCCCACATCCAGCTCTGTGTTGGGCATGGAGCCTGCTTAAGATTCTCTCTCTCTCTTCCTCTGCCTCTCCCTACCCCCTCTCTCCCTCTCAAATAAATAAATAAATAAATAAATAAATAAATAAATAAATCTTAAAGAAGAATGAACGCTGAAGCATTTTTTAAAAAATAAGCTCTATACCCAGCATGGGGCTTGAACTCATGACCCTCCAAGATCAAGAGTTGCATGCTTGGGCGCCTGGGTGGCTCAGTTGGTTAAGCAACTGCCTTCAGCTCAGGTCATGATCCTGGAGTCCCAGAATCGAGTCCTGCACCGGGCTCCCTGCTCAGCGGGGAGTCTGCTTCTCCCTCTGACCCTCCTCCCTCTCATGCTCTCTCTCCCATTCTCTCTTTCAGATAAATAAATACAATCTTTAAAAAAAAATAAAAAAGAGTTGTATGCTCTACTGACTGAGCCAACCTGGTGCCCTGAAGCAATTATTTTAATATCAGAATACACTTCAGAATAACAAATATTACCAGGGATAAAGACGGACCTTTCAAAATGATAAAGGATCAATTCATCAAGAAGACATAACAATCCTAAATGTATATATACCTAATAATGGGACTTCAAAACATATCAAAGGATAAAAGGGAGAAATTGGAAAATCCATAATTATAGCTAGAGATTTCAATATTTTTCTCCGTAATAGAATAAATAAAAAATAAGAATATGGAATAACTTGGTCTAATTGATATTTATAAAAACATATCAAAGGATAAAAGGGAGATATTGGAAAATCCATAATTATAGCTAGAGGATTTCAATATTTTTCTCAGTAATAGAATAAATAAAAAATAAGAATATGGAATAACTTGATCTAATTGATATTTATAATACACACTTAAGAATAGCATTATATAGGGCACCTGGGTGGCTCAGTTGGTTAAGCCGCTGCCTTCGGCTCAGGTCATGATCCCAGGGTCCTGGGATCGAGCCCCGCATTGGGCTCCCGGCTCATGCAGGAAGCCTGCTTCTCCCTCTGCCTGCCGCTCCCCCTGCTTGTGCTCTCTCCCTCTATCTCTGTGTGTCAAATAAATAAATAAAATCTTAAAAAAAAAAAAAAAGAATAGCATTATATAAATTCCTTTTTAGTGCACATGAAACAGTCAACAAAACAGACCATATTCTGGGCCATAAAACAGTCAAATAAGTGTAAAGTGATTGAAGTCAATCAGAGTATATTCTCTGACCACAAGGGACTTCAACTAAAGACCAATTAGAAAGATTTCTGGGAAATTTTTCAAATATTTGGAAATTTAAAGAACACTTCTAAATAAACCTAGGGTCAAAAAACCCTAAACCACAAAAAATCCAAGGGACACTAGGAAATATTGTGAATTGAGTGAAAGTATAACATATCAGAATTTATGGGATACAGTTAATGCAATGCTTAAAATAAAACTCATAGTGGGGAGCCTGGCTGACTCATTTGGTAATACATGTGACTCCTGATCTCAGAGTCATGAGTTCAAGCCCCATGTTGAGTACAGAGCTTACTTAAAAAAAAAAAAAAAAGATTTGGATATGTCAATTATATCTCAATAAAACTGAAAAAAATTATAAAAACTCATAGCATCAGGCGCCTGGGTGGCTCAGTTGGTTAAGCGACTGCCTTCGGCTCAGGTCATGATCCTGGAGTCCCGGGATCGAGTCCCACATCGGGCTCCCTGCTCGGCGGGGATTCTGCCTCTCCCTCTGACCCTCTTCCCTCTTGTGCTCTCTATCTCTCATTCTCTCTCTCTCAAATAAATAAATAAAATCTTTAAAAAAAAGAAGACCTTTATTCTAAAAAAAAAAACCTCATAGCATCAAATGCTTATATTAAAAAAATTAAAGGATCTCAAATCAATAAACTAAGTTTGCACCTTAAGAAACTAGAAAAAGAAGAGCAAATTAAATTAGCCCAAGTAAAAAGAAGGAAACAATAATAATGTGGAGATTAATGAAACAGAAAATGAAACAACAGATTAATGAAACAAACAATAGAGAGAATTGATGAAATCAAAAGCTGGATCTTTGAAAAGATGAATAAAATCCATAAACATCTAGATAGCCTGATCAAGAAAAAAGAAAGGAGACATAAATTATTTCTATAGGAGGGGTGCCTGGGTAACTCAGTCGGTTAAGCATCTGCCTTTGGCTCAGGTCATGAACCCAGGTTTCTGGGATTGAGCCCCAGATCCTGCTCCTTACTCAGTGGGGAGCCTGCTTCTCCCTCTCCCTCTGCCCGCCGCTCCCCCTGCTGGTGCTCTCTCTGTCAAATAAATAAATAAATAAAATCTTAAAAAATAATAATAAATAAATAAATCAATAAACCCTTCCTGCCAAAGTGCAAGACTTACATATTGAAAACCACAAAACAATGTAGAAAATAATTAAACAAGACCTAAATAAAATTGAAAGATATTCCATGTTCATTGATTGAGTTAATATTGTTAAGCTAGCAATACTCCTCAAATTGATCTACAGATTCAGTACAACCCTTGTCAAAATTCTATTGGCCTCTTTTGCAGAAATGAACAAGCTGATCCTAAAATTCATATGGAAATTCAAGGAACCCAGAATAACCAAAACAATTTTGAAAAGGAAGAAAAGGGGGTACCTGGGTGGCTCGGTAAGGAGTCTGCTTCCGTTCTGCCCCTCCCCCCACTCACCCTCTCTCTTTCTTTCTCTCTCAAATAAATAAATCTTAAAAAAAAAAAGAAAGAAAGAAAAGGAAGAACAAAGTTGGAAGACAAACACTTCATGATTCCAGAACTCACTACAAAACTATCATAATTAAAGCAATGTGGTATTGACAAAGGATAGACATGTCTATCAATGGAATAGAACTGACAATCCAAACATAAACTTATACCTCTATGATCAGTTGATTTTCTGTAAGGTTGTCAAAACCATTCAATGGGGGAGAAACAGTCTTTATAACAAGTGATGCTAACTGGATATGCACATTTAAAATAATGAAGTTGAATTCCTATGTCACACTATATTAAAACGTTAGCTCAAACTAGATCAGAGATTTAAATGTAATAGGTAAAACTATAAAACTCTTAGATATAAAAGCTTGTGACCTTAGCTTATGTAGTAGTTTCTCTAAGGTTTTTTTTTTAAAGATTTATTTAGTTATTTTGAGAGAGAGTGAGAGCAAGCAGGAGGAGGGGCGGGGGAGAAGGAGAGAGAGAATCCCAAGCTGACTCCCCACTGAGTAGGGAGCCTGACTCTGGCTCGATCCTACACCCCTGAGATCATGACCTGAGCTAAAATCAAGAGCCAAGGGCTCAACCAACTGAGCCACCCAGGCACCCCTATGTAGTAGTTTCTTAATTATGATACTAAAAGCACAAGCAACCAAAAGGAAAAAAATTGAATTAGATTATTATGCATCAAAGGACACTGTCAAAAACGTGGAATCGCAACCCACAGAATGGGATATTTACAAATCCTGTGTCTGATAAAGATCTAGTATCTAGAATACATAAAAAACACTTACAACTCAACAATAAAAAGACAACCCAATTTAAAAATGAGCAAAGGATTTGAATATACATTTCTCTAAAGAAGATATAAATATGGCTAATGTCATTAATCATTAAGGAAATGCAACTCCAAACCACAATGAGATACCACTTCACACACACTAGTATGACTATAATAAGAAAATGGAAAATAACAAGTGTTGGCAAGGACATGGAGAATTCAGGCACCTCATATATTGCTGTTGGGAGTATAAAATGGTGCAGTCTTTTTGAAAAACAGTCTGGCAGTTCCTCAAGAAGTTAAACAGAGTTACCATTTGAACTACCAATTCCGCTCCTACCCGAGAGAGTTGAAAATACATGTTCAGGGCGCCTGGGTGGCTCAGTTGGTTAAGCGACTGCCTTCGGCTCAGGTCATGATCCTGGAGTCCTGGGATCGAGTCCCACATCGGGCTCCCTGCTCAGCAGGGAGTCTGCTTCTCCCTCTGACCCTCTTCCCTCTCGTGCTCTCTATCTCTCATTCTCTCTCTCTCAAATAAAAAAATAAAAAAATAAAAAAAATCTTTAAAAAAAAAGAAAATACATGTTCACATGAAACTTGTACATGAATGTTCATAGTGGCACTATTTGTAATAGACAAAAAAATGGAAACAACCCAAGTGCCCATCCTGATAAATGGATAAACAAAATGTGGCATATCCATACAATGGAATATTATCCAGCAATAAAAATGAATGAAGTACTAATACATGATACACATAGATGGATCTTGAAAATATTATGCTAAGTGAAAGAAATCAGACACAAAAAGCCACATATTATAAAATACCCAGAATAGGCTAATACATACAAACAGAAAGTAGAAGTGGAAAAACAGAGGATTGGGGGGGGGGGCGCCTGGGTGGCTCAGTCGTTAAGCAGCTGCCTTCAGCTCAGGTCATGGTCCCAGGGTCCTGGGATCGAGCCCCGCATTGGGCTCCCTGCTCGGCGAGCAGGCTGCTTCTCCCTCTCCCACTCCCCCTGCTTGTGTTCACTCTCTTGCTGTGTCTCTCTCTGTCAAATAAATAAATAAAATCTTTTTTAAAAAAAATAGAGGACGGGGGAAAGAGGGAATTGGGAGGTATGAGGTTTCTTTTTAGGAAAATAAAAAAGTTCTGGAATTAGATAATGGTGACAATTGTACAATGTTGTGAATGTAGTAAAAACCACTGAATTATATACTTTAAGATGGTTAAAATGGTGAATTTTATGTTACATGGAATTTATCTCAATATAAAATTGATTTAAAAAAAAATCTTCCCACAAAGAAAACTCCAGGTCCAGACGGCTTCAGTAGCAAATCCTACCTAACATTTTTAAGGAAGAAATAAGATCAATTCTACACAAAGTCCCTCAGACAATGGAAGAAAAAGGGCCACTTCCAAGTTCATATCTTAAGGCCAATACTACCCTGATATCCAAGTCAAACAAAAGATTTGATTAGAAGATTACAAGGAAATAAATTAATCCCTAAAGAACATAGACCCTTAACAAAATTTTAGCAAATCAAATCTAACAATAGATAGAAAGGGAAATGAGGCATGTCCAAATCAGGTTTATCCCAGGAATAAAATGTTTACCATTAAAAAATTAATCAATGTAAATCCCTATACTAGCACAATTTTTTAAAAAACCCCTACATGATCATCTCATTAGAGTCATAAAAATGTTGACAAAATTCAAAAGCCATTCAGTAAGCAAGAAAGAGAAGGGAATTTTCTTAACTTGATAAGGACATTTTTTTTTCTTTTTTGGTGGGTGCCACAGTGTGGAGCCCAACACAGGGCTTGAACTCACGATCCTGAGATTAAGACCTGAGCTGAGAATAAGAGTCAGATGCTTAACCAACTGAGCCACCCAGATGCCTGGATAAGGACATCTTTTAAAAAACCTTAGGACGCCTGGGTGGCTCAGTCGGTTAAGTGTCTGACTTCGGCTCAGGTCATGATCCCAGGGTCCTAGAATCAAGTCTCGCATCAGGTTCCTTGCTCAGTGGGAAGCCTGCTTCTCCCTCTGCCTGCCGCTCCCCCCTGCTTGTGCGCTCTCTCTCTCTCTCTCTGACAAATGAATAAAATCTTTAAAACAAAACAAAAACCTTTAGCTAGGGGCACCTGTGTGGCTCAGTCGGTTAAGTGTCTGACTTTTGGTTTCAGCTCAGGTCATGATCTCATGGCTGTGAGATTGAGCCCCGGTACTTCCAGTACAATGTGGAAAAGTGGTGAATCAGACATTTTTGCCCTTTACCTGATCTTTGGAGAAGAGCATTCAGTCTTTCACCATTAAGTATTATGTTAGCTGAAGGTTTTTCTTTTTTTTTAAAAGATTTATTTATTTGAGAGAGAGAGAAAGAAAGTGAATGGGGGGAGGGGCAGAGGGAGAGAGTCTTCAAGTAGACACCCCGCTGAGGACAGAGTCCGATGACGCAGGGCTCAACTTGGGGCTCGATCCCATGACCCATGAGATCACAGCCTGAGCTGAAACCAAGAATCAGATGCTAGCTGACTGAGCCACCCAGGTGCCCCTTACTATGAAAATTTTATGAACACCCAATTAAATGGACAGATATACCATGTTTATGGATTGATAGACTCAATATTGTTAAGAAATCAATTCTCCTCAAATTAAGCTATTTGTTCAAAGCAATTCCAATAAAAATGCCAGTTGGCTTTGTTTGTTTGGAGAAATTGAGAAGCTGACTCTAAAATGTACATGGAAACAAAGTATGTCGAATATTCAAAACAATTTTATGAAAGAAGAACAAATTTAGAGGACTTATATTATCTGATTTCAAGACTTATTACAGGGGCGCCTGGGTGGCTCAGTCGGTTAAGCATCTGCCTTCAGCTCAGGTCATGATCTCAGGTCGGCTTCCCTGCTCAGTGGGGAGTTTGCTTCTCCCTCTCTCTCTACCCCTCCCCCCTGCTCGTGCTCTCGCTCTCTCTCTCTCTCTCTCACTCTCTCTCTCTGACAAACATAAAATAAAATAAAATAGGGGCACCTGGGTGGCTCAGTCGTTAAGCGTCTGCCTTCGGCTCAGGTCATGATCCCAGGGTCCTGGGATCGAGTCCCGCATCGGGCTCCCTGCTCAGCGGGAAGCCTGCTTCTCCCTCTCCCACTTCCCCTGCTTGTGTTCCCTCTCTCGCTGTGTCTCTGTCAAATAAATAAATAAAATCTTTTAAAAAATAAAATAAAATAAAAAGAAATGCAATTTTTTTTGTATATTGACTTTGTATCCTATGACCTTGCTAAAGTCACTTGTTAGTTTTGGCTAAGGAGATGGGCAGGCAGGACAGGCAGGAGAGTCGAGTGGGGGTCATGCATGGGGCTGCCTAATTTAGATCAGGTGGTCAGGGAGAGGTGACATTTGAATAGATTTGAAAAAGGCAGGAAAACAAGCTGTGGAGAGCCAGGCCTGGAGCTCTCTGAGAGGGGAGTTAGCTTCTCCCAAGGCTGCCCGGAATCTGTACTCACAACAGTGGTGGGAGCAGAAGCTGGGGGCTGAGCCCAGGTGTGCCCCTCTGAAACAGCCTGAGGGAAGGGGCTTCTCTGGGGTGGGGTAATGCAGGCTGTACCTCTGAGCACCCAGACTGATGCTGGTAGCAGGCTGACTGCCTGGGGGAGCAAGTGCCTACTGTCTGGGTAGAGTGGTGCATGGAAAGTCACGTGTCACTTCCCTGGGGTGGCAAGGACACCGGCACCCTAGCTGGGGACCTAGGAGCCTCCCTAATGTCTACTGGGACACAGCTTGTGTCACAATATGGTCCTTTTATACACTCATTCAGTTATTTGTCATCTGCCTGTGTCATGATCTCCATAGGGACAGGCACACAAAAGCAAGCAAGTGACCCCAGTTTCCATGTTATGAGCAATCTGGCAAGCCCCCTCTCCTCCCCCTAACCCTGTGAGTCCCCTGGGATTCCTGGGGAGGAAGTAAAAATGGAGAGCCAGATGCCGGAGCACATAGGTGGTTCAGGCTCTGGGAAAAATACTTGAACAGGGGCTGATTCATAATTCTCATCCCACACAGTGAAACTGGAGACTATGCTGCATATTCTTTTTTCATGTAATTCTCACGACTGCCCTATAGGGTAGAGTATACTATTGCCATTTCCCAGATGAGGAAGACCCAGCTCAGAGTTTAGGTAACTTCTCCAAGGTCCCACAGCTAATAGGTTGCACAGCTGCTCTCCAGTGCCCAGTGTCTTTCTTTCCAAGCTCATGCACACCTGCCAGGATGCTTGGGGGGCTGAGCTTTAGAATGGGGTTTGCAGCCGTCGGTGTTTGTCACGGCAGTGGGGTGGGATGGTGAAGGTGAGCTCCGATAGGTGTCCTGAGGGGCTGTTGGCTCCTGTTAGACACCAGGAACCCTTGGATAGGAGAGGGGACTAGATTAGAGCCTGCTTCACGCGTGGGCAGCCATCTTGCCCTACAAACACTACTACTCTGAGGATCACACAAGGGCTGGCCAAAGACCCCAGACACAAGGGCAAATCCATTCAAATGGAGGAAGGATCCTGTGACAAAGGGAATCATCGGCCAAGGACCTAGCTTGGAGCATCTGATGACCTCAGGGGTGGGGGTGGGGTGGGGGAGGTGGGGGGGTACGGCACACCTAGTGAGTCATCAAACATAAAACACCTGGTGCTGCTGCGGCTAACTCATAGTAGGTTCTCAATCTCTGGTTGCTATTATTATAATAAAGACTTCATTTCCTTATGCAAAAATTGAATTGGAAGCAGAATCTCCTTCTGAGCTGAGACCCAGAGAGCTCTCCAGGGCGAGGGCTGTGGAAACCAGATGAAATTTTTTCCTAATGGGGGTTCTGTGGAAGCTCAGCAAGTAGTTCTATCAAATTAGCAGGCCCAGTGGACACAAGGGAGCAGATTTCTTCCTGAGCCTGGGCCTTGCTTTCCCTCGTCCCTTGGAAATCAGATTATGAGGAGGGCAGGGCCAGGGAGGAGACTGAACTAACACAATTACCAGTCCTGGCTTGTCCCCCTCAGCCTGGGAATTGGGCAGGGAGGAGGGGGAGAAGGGGGAGGAGGGGGAGGCAGAGCCTCTCTCAGGAAGCTGCAAATCCAAGGAAGTTGACAGGATGAAACTGTTCCTGCTGCAGGGTCCCGTCTCCACCATCCCATCCTGGGATTAGTTGTCTTCATCCCTACACTGTTCCCATGCAATGTCAATAAAAGGGGTTTCTGTCCTCCCTTGGAGATCAGTGCGGTCGTTCCTTTTATAGCTACGATGCCATGTAGTCTTGGCTGGAATCTCCCTAGTGATGGTGTTTTATTACCTATCAAGGCCTTCTATTCCATTATTTATTCAAAAGCAGCCAACTCTAGGCAAGACCACTAATATCTGGTCTTAGATTTGCCACAAACTGGGCGTACAAACTTTGGCCCCAATTTTCCCATCTGTAAATGAAATACGTGGTCCTGTGGTGGGCATTGTGTTCATGTTCTCAATGTCCTTCCACCCTCTCCTGTTGTGAGGCAAGTTGTGATTTTCCAGGTGAGCTCTGACTTATCAAAGCTCATCAGCCCAGCACCATGCCTCTTGCCATCATGGCCTTAGGAGTTGTCATGAGCAATGCCCTGGCCGTGGTGGTCCAAAGAGAGAAACTGAGACTTATAGAAATAGCATTTTAAAATCACACAACTGGGGTGCCTGGCTGGCTCAGTCGGTAAAGTGTGCAACCCTTGATCTCGGGGTTGTAGGTTCAAGCCCCACACTGGGTGTAGAGATTACTTAAAAAAAAAAAAACTTTCAAAAAATAAAACTAATGCTGGCAAAGCCAGGAAGGAAAAACATGTCTTCTTAGAGTCACACTGTTGACTAATGATAAACTTATGGTTGGTTAACAGAACGCATAAGGCCCTGCATATGTCCCTTCTAACTTCCATTGTGAGAAAACCCTCTGTGGCAGTCTGGTTGTGTGAGCCACATTAGGCAGTAGAGGAAGGGATCTACGTGGAGCCAGTCAGTCCTGCTCTGGAATCAGCTTCGAGTCAGTTCCAGGGAGCCCTTGGCCGTTGCTGGGTTTTCAAGCCGGAACGCCAGAGGCAAATGTTTGCCATTTTAGGGCAGTGGCCCATGGGCAGGGTTAAGGTAGGTGAAGCTCACCCAATTCCAGTATGAAACCAGAAGCACAAAGAGGAAGGACCCAAGGGCAACCACGTGAGCATACTCTCCCTCTTCTGGTTTTCTTTTTTTCTTTTCTTTCCTTTTTTTTTTTTTAATTTTATTTATTTATTTTAGAGGGAAAGAGCGCGCGCTCAAGCTGGGGGCAGGGCAGAGGGAGAGAGACTCCCAAGCAGACTCTGAGCTGAGTGTGGAGCCCAACACGGGGCTTGATCTCATGACCCTGAGATCATGGCCTGAGCTGAAATCAGGAGTCAGAAGTTTCATCGACTGAGCCACCCAGGCGCCCTGTTTTTCTTTTTAAATATATTTATTGAGGGGCGCCTGGCTGGCTCAGTCAGTGGAGCCTGCAACTCTTGATCTCGGGGTTGTAAGTTCGGGCCCCATGTTAGGTGTGGAGATGACTTAAAAATAAAATCTTGGGGCGCCCGGGTGGCTCAGTCGTTAAGTGTCTGCCTTTGGCTCAGGTCATGATCCCAGGGTCCTGTGATCGAGCCCCGCATTGGGCTCCCTTAGGCTCCCCGCTTGGTGGGGAGACTGCTTCTCCCTCTCCCACTCCTCCTGTTTGTGCTCCCGCCCTTGCTCTCTCTGTCAAATAAATAAATAAAATCTTAAAAAAATAAAAATAAAATAAAATAAAATCTTTTAAAAAATTAAAAAATAATATCTTTACTGAGATAAAATTCACGTACCATGAAACTCACCCAATTTAAAGTGTACAGTGATTTTTAGTATATTTACTGAGCTGTACCATCACTACAATCTATGTTTAGAACATTTTCATCATCCAGCCCTAGGTAACCTTAACTTATTTTCTTTCTTCAGATTTGTCTATTCTAGATATTTCATATAAATGGAATCATACAATATGTGGGGTCTTTGGTGACTGGCTTGTTTCACTTAGCATGATATTTTCAAAGGTCATCCATGTTGTAGTGTGCATCTGTACTTCATTCCTGTTTATGGCCAAATAAGACTGCATTGTATGGATACACCACATTTTATTCACCCATTCACCAGTTGATGGACATCTGGGTTGTTTCCACTTTCTGGGTATTATGCAAAATTCTGCTATGAACATTTATCTACACGTTTTTGTGTGTCCCTCTCTTCTCTTGATTTATTCATGCATTCATCTCATTTTCCTTGCCCCACAGGTGACAGTTCCAGTGTATGTAATGTGTATCTTTTGTTTGATGTGTTCATGATAAATGCATATTCCTCTTGTGTGCATGCATTTTTAATTTGTGTACATGGTATGGTGTTACAGTTCTTATTCTGTTTTACTTTCTTCACTCAGCCTTGTGTTTTTAGGATCCACCTATGTTGCCATGAGTAGTACATCTGATCCATTACTTGCCAATGGCTGTGTGGCCCTCGGGGCTCGGCTGCTACCACATTTTTCACACCTACTCCCACAGGGACAAATACTTCCCTGGCACCACCCACAAACCCACAATAGACATCCTGGTACAGGTCCCCTTCAGGACCTTGGTGAAAATGCCTAGAATATATACCCAGGGATGGACTGCTGGACAGAGAATACGTGCATACTTACTTTGAGTAGTGCCGGCGGGGAACAAGATCGGGGACACAAGGAGGGACAGAATTGCTTTCAGCCATGTTTCCCACAGAGACATAATAGCCAAGACATACAATTGCCATCCAACCTTGCAAAGCCCCAGGACACCAGTACTGAGATGTACCATGCCTACTGAAGAATAAAGGTAGACCTTCATTTCTCATATCTTTTTCTTTCATGTTGCATCACTTTGCTAAGTTTCTAACTTAATCCACTTAAATCTTCTGGTCTCATAAAGTAGGGTTGTTCTTTATCCCTTGTGGATTAAAATTCTGAAGGAAAACTACTGTCCTAAACACTTTGCTTTGTTCTTGGGGTACAAAGATCTTTGACCCTATGATGACCATTTTGTCATTTTGTAACTGGGGAAAAGGTGCTGGTGGGAACCGGCTCCTAAAATCCTGGCCAGCACTCAGGAGCGCCAAGGAATGGGAAGAAAAGGGAGGATTCAAATGATCCACTGGCAATTTTTAGCTCTGATGTCAGTGACTTCCTAGAGAGAGTGTTTAAAATCCTTACGGATAGTGGAACCTGAGAAATTTCTTCCATGGGGGAAGTTCCTACATTTTGGGACGATCAACCATTTGGGCAAGGTTCGGGGTTAACAGATCACTGAGCGTCAACTGAAGAGGAGTGGTTTCTTGGTGAAGTACTCACTCAGGGCTTACCTTACGGGCCTCCACCCAAGGCTGCCTCTTCTTACACAGCAGATGGACGTCATCAAAAGCCTTTTGCAACGAATCCGTTTGTACGTAATATGAATCCCTTTGTCCTCATTTTCGTTTCCTAAGTTTGGATTTCTTTTGATTGGCTTTTCTGAAAGTGAAGGCCATACTCCTGCTGGACAGACCAAAGCTCTCTGGAGTCCCAGCAAGCCCCTGGGAAGGGACACAGTGGCTGTGAGGGCCTCCTGCTTCCTCCACCTGTTGCCACTTCTCCCCTCACCAGCTGCTGGCTTTCTTTTTCTTTTCTTTTCTTTCTTTTTTTTTTTTTTTTAAAGATTTTATTTATTTATTTGACAGAGAGAGACACAGCGAGGGAGGGAACATAAGCAGGGGGAGCGGGAGAGGGAGAAGCCGGCTCCCCGCTGAGCAGGGGGCCCGACGCGGGGCTCGATCCTAGGACCCTGGGACCACGACCCGAGCCGAAGGCAGACGCTCAACGACTGAGCCACCCAGGTGCCCCAGCTGTTGGCTTTCAAACTCTACCTCTGGGGAGCCGCTTCTGTCGCTGGCTTTACCCTGAAGTATTTAGGACAAAAAGAGAACCCAGCATTTCCCAACACTGAGTTTTATTTCCAGGGTCAAGTTCTTGTAAAGGCCGAGAGGGAATAGATAGGAGAGAGTGACATCTTTGGAGAAGTCACCAGGACTCCCTACTTCCACTTGTCCTCAACGTCGTGCTTAACACGAGCATCAAGGACATGGGGCCAAAGGTCAGCAGGTCACTGGACCCGAGAGGAGACACGATTATGATGACAGCGGTAGCAGGTCTCCTTACCCAAAGCCTGCTGCGCACTGGACATGGTGTTAGGGGCTGTGCGCCAGCTTCCGTGGACCTGAACAATAGCATTGCAAGGTAAGCCTCATCTCAACTTTGCATATGAAGAAATTCAGGGTCAGAAGCGTTAAGTGACCTGGCCCATGTCACAAAGCAAAGTTTACCGAGGTCTCTCTGGTGTTACTTTCCACTTCCCCAGGGCTACTTTGGACCCCCACTTTCCACCCCTCCTGGGCCCCCATCTCTCCCTGACTCACTACTTCTGCTATTCTAAGGCGACTGGGCTCTGACTCAGCATGAGGGAAGGAGGTTTCTTGGCACCAGGAAGGGACACAGGGCTCAGGAGACAGTTTACAGATGGAATAAAGCTTGTTAGTTCCCTCTCTATTGGGACTGAGGAGAAGCAGCAGCTGGAGAGAAATGCCCAGACGTGGGCAGGAAGGGGATAAGTGGGGGCCTGGCCACGAGAAAGCAGGGCCAACGCAGACGCCGCTTCTCAGTCTTGCCCTCTGACCCCACGGCCCCTCCCAGGGCGAGCCCCAGTGAGCCCCTGAAGGAGGCAGACCGAACATCAGAAGCCGCCTGGGAAACCGGGCAACTGAGCCTGTCCTAGGCCTTGAAGTCACACTGGGGACCCAGAGGAAGAAAGTCGATGTGACTGTGGGGCTCAGCAGGTGTCACGGATTTGCGCTGGGCTCAAGTTTTCCCTCTGAATTCCCGCTTCCCCCCCACCGGCGATGCCATGACCTGGGCTCTCAGCCTGGCTGGCCATGGGGCTGGCTGGCCCCGTCAGGAAAGAGGAAAGGAAGGAAGACCGGGTAAGGGAATGGGCAGAGCTCTGGGGCAAGAGCCCACAGAGCACTTGGCATGGGAGCAGGGGGAGAATAAAGGAGCAGAACTGTGGGCCTCAAATGTCTCCTTTCTGGACCTGGAGCTCCACCTGATGGAGCCTGCAGGACTGTGGTGTACAGCTGAGCAGGTAGCGCCCCCCAGAGCCCCGGGAGGGGCTATTCATACAGAGGGCAGCGAAGGGCAGCCCGCAGGGATAGGCAGGAGCATAGGCAGGGTCTTGCCTTCCGGGTGCCTAGAAGATCGTCTTAAGAGGCTTCCCATCATTCCAGATCTTGAAGGTGGGCACCCTGGAGCTTGAGCACCACCCAGGAATTAAAGAGGCTGTTACTTATCGTGGGGTCAGGTGTCCCCAGCAAGGACCTGGACAGAGATCCCTTTCCTTTTTTTTTTTTAAAGAATTTATTTTTAAGTAATCTCTCCACCCAGTGTGGGGCTTGAATGCACAAGCCCGAGATCAAGGGTTGCATGCTCTACCAACTGAGCCAGCCCGGTGCCCCCAGAGATCCCCTTCCTGACTGCTGAGGCCTTGTTCCTGGCCCCACGGGCACCCAAGGCTGATGTGGCAGAGTCTTTGATCTATTACTACATCAGCAATCACAAGAGCCAATCCCACTTAAAAACAAAATCTAAATGATCTTGCTGGACACAAACAAGCTGATTGTCTTGAATGAAGACAGCTTGGCCTCCTGCGCCTGCTACCCCAACCACTCCAGTCTATCTCGTAAGTTTGACTTCTTTCTGAAGGAGACCCCAGAGGCACAGTCACCTCGGTCCTCTGCCTTTTCAGGCTCCCGTCCATCCTCCTGGTTCCCCCTTGCCCCTGTTGTCTAGTGCACCAACATCAGGATCAGCCCAGCCAACCTTTTTCCCTCCCTTCCAAGTGGAATCCAAGGACTTGCATTTTCCTGAGTTCTTCATTTTACTCGTTAACATGAGGAATGAAGAGGTAAAAGCAGTGTAGGTGTTTAGCAGGCAGGGGGTCCAAACCCCACTCCTCACGGATATCTCAAGCATACTTGCTGGTCTTAAGGGGAAGGACGGTTGCTGCCTGGACCCCGAATCAAGGGAGGAGAGGTAATTGAGTGAGGCTGATGTAGCAGCTGAGGGACTCAACTGGCCTCACAAGGAATACCCTAATTCAACAGGAGCCCACACCTGGGACATCCCCACGGGTCTCTCCACAGAAGCACAAGCTGGGGGAGCTGCAGGATTTGGGCACGACCTGAGCAGAAGGACAAGCTTGCATTTATGCCATGCCTTGCCCCACAGTCAGACAGACTTGGAATGAGGCAGCGTCTCCACCAGCCCTTCCCAGGAAGGCAAAGCTTGGCAGCTCCTGCCCAGGGAGTTCCAATCTGCTGCTTGGGGAACAAAATGCAGGAGTTTCCTTTGGGCAGGAAAGTTTAACACAGGAATAAAGATAAAGGGATCTGAGCTGTAAGCTGCTTCTCCCAGCTCCTTTCGGAAAAAGATCTCACCAGGATCTGACAGCTAAGAAGAGCACAGTGATTTGAACCAGTCTTCCTGGGCCTGCAACTGGGCAGATACCATTTAAAATTTGTTCCATCCTCTTCTGGTCCTGGAGTGCTTACAACTTGAAAGGGTCTGCTTCTATTCTTAAGTCCCTGCATACCTCAAACCTCACAACATCAGCTCCCACCCTCTGGTTCTTTTTATCTTTTCCTCCAGTCGCCCAGCATGTTTACTGCTTCTCTCTGAAAGTCTTCCAAGGGACTTATTGACATCTCCAGAGGCTGAAATGTCAGGGCAGCATTCGGCAATCCGGGACGGGTCAGAGTTGCTGAATGGTGCAGGGATAGGTCGCGTCAGTCTGAGTTTAAGGGACCTTGTGTTGATTTTCTGGGGGTGAGGGTGGTCCGGGCTAAGCCGACCTGGCTTTTCCTTTGCACCAGGCCCTTCTCTCCTCACTGTGTCTCCTTGCCAGCCATTTTCAATGCCTGCTGTTGCTGCGTATTGTAATCAGAGCCCAGAGTCACGCTGGGTGAGAGTGAGACCAAGGTAAGCTCCTCTGCCCAACCAAAAAAACCACTTTAGGAACAGCAAGATGTCAGGAGACTGCTAGCCTCAGAGGCCAGGCCAAGCCATTTTCTACTACGAGGAGGCCGAAATGTATGATGCAGCTAAGCACCCCCGCCTCCTTCAGGACAAGGTCAAAAGGGCTAATTTAGGCCTGAACACTTCCATGCCCTCCCAGTCTCCCCGACCCTGGTTCTGGCTTCTCTTCTGGAGAATGTGTTCTATTTGAAAAGCTTTTTCCCCCAAGTATAATTCCATTGCCTCTTTCCCCCAGCAATTCAAACCTCTCCTGTCTCATGTTTCTCTGCCTGTCCTCTCCAAGTGCCACGAGTATGCTCTTCGATCCCTATTCCAGATCTGTCCTGAGGGTTTAGTGGGCTGGGACCCAACTCTGACCCTTTCACCCCTTGGCCTAACCAGACCACTGTTGGCTTTGTTATGGCTTAGCTTCTTCTTGAATCAGATGTTACAGGATATCACACACACACACACACACACACACACACACACACGCACGCACGAAACAATCCTGCATGGAAAACTCTGGTCAAAACTTTCCTTGGCACACACACAGAGCATTTCCATGGCTTGCCACTTTCCTGATTCTCTAGGGCTGGTCCAATGCCAGATTGGGGAATTTCACCTCTGCAGTCTAGAGACAAGTTTGCTGTCCCAGCTCCTGAGGTCTGGGTCATCTCCAGGACCACCATACTAAGACTACAGTTTCACGAAATCTGCCACTACCCCCCTCCTCGCCTGCAGATTTATTGTCGTGAGCAAGGAGATGTGAGGCTCCAGTCAGCCAGGCCTGCCCTTTTTTTCAAGCTCCCAGCTCACAGGCATAGTCTTTAGATCACTGGCTTCCCAAATTGGAAGTGATGTCCAAGGCCCTAGATTCTGCTTTAGGCAGGTCCATTTTAATGGGGATAATGGTACTCTTTTCCTACGGCTTCAGATTAAGGTTTGCTAATAAATAGTAAATTCCTTCTCTGAGAGAGAAACTTACTTTCTATATTCCTTGGCAGACCCCATTTTATTTATTTATTTTTTAAAAAGATTTTATTTATTTATTTGAGAGAGAGAATGAGAGAGAGAGAGAGCACATGAGAGGAGGGAGGGTCAGAGGGAGAAGCAGACTCCCTGCTCAGCAGGGAGCCCGATGTGGGACTTGATCCCGGGACTCCAGGATCATGACCTGAGCCGAAAGCAGTCGCTTAACCAACTGAGCCACCCAGGTGCCCTGCAGACCCCATTTTAAAAAGTCTTCTACATGGTGTATACGTTGTTAGCAATAAGCAAGGCAAGCAAAAAAGAGAGGATGTGTTCATGGTAGCAAACATTTTAGTGCTTTCTATGTATCTGGCACTGTTTTTTTTTTTTAAAGATTTATTTATTTATTTTGAGAGAGTGAGAATGAGAGAGAGAGAGAGAGCACATGAGAGGGGGGGAGGGCCAGAGGGAGAAGCAGGTTCCTCGCTGAGCAGGGAGCCTGATGCGGGACTCGATCCCGGGACTCCTGGATCATGACCTGAGCCGAAAGGCAGTCGCTTAACCAACTGAGCCACCCAGGCACCCTATCTGGCACTGTTCTAAGCTATATTTATATTTGCTCATTTAATCCTCTAACGATATGCAGAGATAGGCATTCTCCCCTTTTTATAGGTGAGCGGCTTCAGGCCTGAGCAGTTGTACGCCTGCTAAAGAACTCGGCTCACCGACTGGTTCTGGTAGACATGACAGGGATGTCTCAGGAATGGGAACGCCACAAGATGGGACCTAGAGAGGCCATGGAATTGAAGGAATCCAATTTTAGAGTTGTGAGGGGCCTCAAGAGTTTGAGTGACTTGCCTAAGGCTCATGTAGCTATTCCACTGAAGAATTAGTATAGAATCCACTTCTTTTGCTAGTTCAATGCCCTTTCCAGCCCAGGCACAGGTCACTCTTAGAAGGAAAAGAAGTTAGCCTTAACGATTTAAGGTAGGGTCGTTCCAATTTTAGTATATGTGCTGCCGAAGCGAGCACCGATTTAAGGTAGGGTCTTGGAGAGGCTAGAAATGTTAGAAAACACTGACGTGAAAAGAAAGTAAGAGATGGTGATAGGGATAGGTAGGCCCCAAATATCATCACTAACCAGTCTAAGCCTAGTCAAGATGTTTGTTACCCTTTGAAAACCTATGCAATCTCCAACAGCCACACACTCACCTGTTTTTGGTACATGCGAGAGTGTGCTGGTATTCAGATCATTACTTCATGGAATTTATGCATTCTTGCAGAGAGAAGTTCTCTCAAACCAATCCTGCATGTTCACTGACTTCCATTATGTTTTTATTTTTTGAGATTTTTAAGTCATCTCTATGCCCAACAGGGGGCTCTCTCAGGACTGACGGTTCTGAGATCAAGAGTAGCACTCCACCGACTGAGCCAGCCAGGCGCCCCTTGACTTCCATTACAAATTAAGGATTTTACTTGGGGATTTTGGAGCATCTCGATGACCAAGTGTTTTACAGGCCAGTCCGTGGCATGTTCGGTGCTAATTCTGTGGATCTGGAAAGCTGTTGAACTCACCTAGCATTTCATTTCTTCCATTGCAGCCTTCCCTCCCAGCTTCCCTAAGACCACAAAAACATCTCTCATGCCTAAGGATCCTGGGTTGGGATCCAGTTATCTCTCTGGTTTATTGCCTTTCTCCAGCCTTCGTGGGGGTACTAACAAAGCCAGAGAGAGGGAGACTTGCAAGCTAGCATTCTATACTTAAACTGGAATATTCCATTAGCTCATGGCTAATGAGCTCCAAAAAGGAGCTCATTTACCAACTTCAGTAATCTGAAATACTAGCTATCCCATTTCCCTACAGTGTGACTGTCTTGTCGACAAGCACTGCAGGATCCTTCTGCACAGCTCAGGTAAACCCTGTTGAGTGGAATAGAGCAACTCCTCCTGCTTGTCCCTGGCCACGTTAGCGCTGGCCCCAGGGAAGTTTCTCTTTGCCTCTGAGCCTCCGTTCTGAGATCCATCTTATCACCTTTGCACTAACAGTGAAATGCAATTAGTGTGTACATGGCTCAGATTTCTTTTCAGTTTTCTTCTGTTGCATGTGAAAAAATTCAAAATTACTTCCAAGCCACCTGAATTCATGTTCCTTCATTCCAGTATGAGCACTCACGCACAGGTGAGCACTTAGACTGAACTATCCCATCTGAGAGAACCGCACAGATTGTCCAAAGCCATCATCCTCTGTTGTAGGCAAGTCTGGACTCACTGAGCCTTACTTCACCTTAGTGCTTCAACCCTGGCCCACTGCCTTGCTTAGGTCATAAGGGGTGGATGGCCTTCCTCTGGAAGCATCTATTTTCCTCAAGAGTCTTGGTTGGCAAGAACTTTTCAGTTAATTGAAGGAGCTTTACAGGCAGGATATAAAAGATTTTTTCTTTCTTTCTTTTTTTTTTTTTCTCAAAGGAACACGTCTGCAAAGCATGCTTGGTACAGGGCAGAAAACCCAACTTGATATTTGGAAACATCAAAAACTTTCTTTTGGGGCTGTTTGTAATGTCACTTCACTGTATCACTCCCTTAGCTCCAACTAATAAAAGGCTCAATTCCAGGATCTCACTATCCTGAGTCCACGTAAGCCTGGAAAAGGAGACCACGTAGATAACCCCCTCTGACCCTACGTTTCGTTGTCTAGATGTGACCTTTGTTCTATACCTAGAAGAGGCAATGACCACTGCCATGGATGTGGAATACCAGTTTTTCTTCTAGTCTTCAGAGTGGCTTTGAATCAAGTTTCAACTAGAAAGAATTAAAACAGGAAAGAAATTAAAGATCAGGTGTCTAAGCAACCAAGTCTTCCCTGGAAGAGAAGAGGAAGCCGTGAGAAGTGAGTAATAGGTTTATTTGCATATACACGAGAGAAGAGCTAGCATTGCTGGGAGTCACAAGAGGAGGGGCTTGGAGGAGATGAGGCTTCAGCAGAGGAAGGCACCTTGACAAACAAGGGACTCCTGGCTTAGTAAATCAAGCACAGTGGCAACCTTTTTTTGCCCCAAGCCAACTACTCTTTTAACTCATTTACTGCTGTCCTAGACACACAGGAATCACTTACAAAACCAGGCAGAAAATAAAGTGGAGAGAAACGGTTGTACCTTTCTGGACCAGCCACTTAAAAATTTATGTACAGGATGCAGGAAAAAAAAAAAAAAAAACAACCATAAGAGGCACTTTCGAATAGTTCTTAATCTAATCAGTGCCATCTGTCCTGCTAGTAAAAATACCAACATGGAAAAATTTGGGGATCAAATGTGCTTCCAAAGTTGGGGCCTCAATTCACAAGGATTTTGGCAAAGGGATTCTAGAAGTGGTTCCTGCCAGGTTTCCAGGCCCAGGATCACAAGACAGGGGATTTCTGGAAAGGAGAGCGGAGTGGCTAGAGAGACAAGCAGTTCTCAGCCTCCTCTAGTGAGTATCTTGTGGGCTTCTCTCCTGGCCAGTTGAACCTGGGGTGCTGGGAAGAGTCTCTCGTTGCTAAAAAACGATCCTTCTTGAACACTGAAATTGAACCAGAATGAACTTTGATTTCTCTTTGGAGTACCCAAATGGGATTAAGGCTTTTAACATGAAAAGAGCAAGTTCTGCATTTGGAAACTGTAACCACCAAGTGGCTAGTTCCCAAGGGAACTTCTTTTTCTCTAGGAAAAGTGGACTGTCCTTAGAGAAATCAGAAGAGGCTAGCTGATTAGATTAAATAAAATAGAACAAAAAGATTAGGTAGGCTGACTAGGAAGGGGAAGAGAAACACACACTGAGTGAATATATCTTTTTTCTGTATATAAAGGATTAAAAAATTCCAATTTAATAAATTTTGGAAAAGCAAATGTAAAATGACTTGGGCTTATAAAACCAGAATTTACAATTATCTGTGAATAGTCAAAGACAAATCATAGAACCATTTTGATTACAAATCCAAAGTAATTCTAATGGTTACAGAATCACTCTCCCACTCCCCCCGAGAGATTACAGTTGTTAAATCATAAGCATCCCCACTGCTACTCACACTCCCTCATCTCCTCCTAAGACAGTGTTTTCACACCCAAGTCACATCATGCATACCAGGCACGTCTTTCCTTTCACAAAGCTTAGCCAGATGATGCCTCCTTTTGGTTTAGATCAAGAACCTTCCTTTTACAAATGATCCCTCTCCCCCCAGCGCCTAAACCCATCCAAGTCTTCATCCTCCACACGGTCCCCGTCCCAGCAGGCCAAGTCCTCCTCTAAGGGAGCGCTGGACCGAGAGGCCGCACCAGTCCACGTTCGGTCCTCTCCAAGCCGAGGCTGGCTGCACCCCACGTGGCCTAGCACCTTTGCACCCAAGAAAGTTACAGTGTGCTTCTTTCTCTCTTCCTCGTTCTTGCCACTACTCTGCCTTTTCATGACATCTGTGACGACGAGGTATCTGGTCCTTCCTAGGTCTTCCTGTCTTGTGCAACCCTTCATGCATAACTAAGTGACCAGCAGGACCACTGTGATGCTGAAAGTCTCTTGGTCTTTCTCCCTCTCCGTGAAATGGAGTCTCTTCTAGCAGCCAGGAGTCTTAAACCAGAGACTCCTCTCTGCCTCCTAACCCACCAACTCAACAGTAATCTGTTTCTTTCGAGATGCCGACTGCTCTGCAAGATCTAGTCAGGACACCACAGCCTCTGCTACATGCAAGCCTGCGGGAAGATGCCAGTTCCTTCGATTCTGACCAATCATTTTGGGTTGAATTAAATGAATATAGTACCACACCCTGCTCTTCACGACACTTCTTCATTAACAGACCTAGAACATCTGCTTCAGTAGTCTGAGCACAAAGCTCTTGAGGCTGTCTTTCCCCCTCCTCTCATCACTTGGGGCCAGGGAAGCTCCCGTTGGCCTTTACAGTGCCTCTTAGGAACTAGCACCTCAGCAGTTCGAGCGTTCCCCACAACCAGTCATAGTTTACGGCCTCCATGCGGAGTGTGGTGCAGCACTGCTCAGTCGGCCATGGGTGAAATTTATCAGGGGTCTGTGTCCTCTGGAATCTGATCTTACAGGCTAACCTCTCATTTGCATTAAAACCGCTCCACTTTTAGTACGTCCACATTCAATGCTCAATGAAGAAGTGCTACTGAGAGAAAACATGGACGATTTCCCTAAGAAAGGACCCATGCTTTTCATTCCAGCACAGCCAATGGGCTGAGGGCCTGTTCCCACTCTCCCCTTCATTCTTTCAGCATAGATCCATGACTCGGTGGCAGCACAGCCGGAGCCAGCAGGCCCTCACCGTTAAGACCAGAACACCTACAGCATGTATACAAGGTGAGATGGCAAAAGATACAGATCCACAGATCCTTTCTCAGGGAGAACGGAAAGCCTCTGAGACAATGAGCTCACACGTGCCGGTGAACACACACAAGAACAAGTCAAACGTCTCAACAAGGATTTACTTTAACAAAACGCACAGGTACGCGATGCTCGAGTCTTACTAGAAAGGAGTCACTTGGATTTTTTTTCCCTTTCCTTACACAGCACAAGCCAACGGCCAGCTAAACATTCAGACCCATTACTGACGAGAAGACAGCAGCATCAGACACAAAATTTCAGGCCCTGGTTTTATGTGCCTTTAATACTTTTTTCCTTTCCTCTGTGTTCACTAAACAGGATTAAAAAATTTTTTGTAAAGCTACATTTCATAGCTTTTTGTTTTCCCTTTGTATTTATCATGTTTTTAATTTCTTCTCTGAGGAGGAATTCTCTGAATCTGTATCTTCCAATTCAACTCGGTGCCTTTTCAGGCCGCTATGGCCATGAACAGCCCTGCTGCTGTCTGTGTCTGGGGGGCCAGTGGCGTCCTCTCTTGTTCCAGCACTGGGGGTCTCACAGGCCATTTCAGACCCACAACAATCTTTGTGTAGGAGTGTCCCTGTCAGGGACAAGCTATCATGGTCAGTGTCCGAATGTCCTGGAGAAGAGCACATCACTGCCTCCAGCTCTCCAAAGTTCTGCCCGTTGTTATGGGGGTGAGGGGGGCGGGGGTGTAAGCGTCCATTGTTGTGGTTGGCACAGATGGTTTCGAGGCTCCTCTCCTCACTGTCATCAGACTGGGTCCTGGGACAGCTGCCAGACCCGCTGCTCAGAGTGGAGCCAGATGCCTTGGGGACAGGAGGAGAGGGCGGCTCCTCAGCCCGGCTGCTTAGGGCCTTGCTCAGGGCCTTCCCATTGAGCTTCTTTGTTTCAAAAGAGTGTTCTACAGAGCCACCATTGTTAGTGTCCTGTGAGGGGTCCTCCGGGGCCTCTGCCCAAGGGTGGCTGCTGTGCTCCTGGCCTGGGCCATTGCTGGGATTTCTAGCAGAAGTCCCTTCTTTGGAAGCATCCTTGCTGCGACCTTCAGGGGTCAGGTCCTGGTTCCGCGGGCCTACGGTCGAGCCGAGACAGGCTTCCTTACTGGAAGAAGGGGCTGGGCTGTCCTTGTGGCTGGTGCCCGCTCGCCCTTCATCGGCCTCCCCAGACACGAGCGAGCTCTCTCCATCTTTGTTACTGGAGTAGGAGATATAGGAGTAGCGGAGCCACTTGTAAGCTTTATAAATCTTTCGCTCGACCGACTCGATGTCAGAAGTTGGCGAGGCCCGGCTGGGCTGAATCTCCAGCGTGGAAGTGCTCCGCTCAGGGGAGGAGGGGGGAGAGGAGGAGAGGTCGTCCACTTTGATCTGGGGGTAATCATAGTTGTCTTCTCCGATGTAGGTGCTGGCGGGCTTGCTGGGGGGGGCGGGCCTCTCCTCTCGCGGCGCCTTCTGCCGGCGCCGCAGGGTATTGCGCTGCCGCGTGGCCGTCCGGCGCTCGTTCAGCTCCTCCTCATCCTCCGAGCTGCTGGAGCTGCTCGAGCTGCTGGACTCCTCTTCAGGGCTGGGAGACCGCGGCCGGGGGAAGAGGTCTGTGTCCAGCTCCACCTCACAGGCGTTCTCTTCGGAATCGGACTCGTTGGAAAGGGCCAGGAGGCGTTTGTCCTGGTAGCGCCGCAGAGCAGACAGGCGCTGCTGGCGAGATGCGGCCTCCTCGCACGCGGGCGGCGGCGGCGGCGACGCCCCTGAGTTGGCGGTGGTGACCCGGAGGGGCCCCAGGTGGAAGGCGCTGTCGGCGTTCTCGTCCACTGTGGGCGGAGGGGAGCGGGGCAGCGAGGCCGAGGACTCGGAGTCGGTGTAGCCCGAGCGCTCGCTGACCCCTGCGTGCAGCTGGAGGATGGTGCTCTCGCTGAGGTCGCTGTCGGAGTCAGAGCTCCAGCCCTCGATCTCGCGGCGCACCAGGGAGTCAAAGAAGGCCATCATCCGGGGGTCTTCCTGCACGGACTGGTTGGCGTAGTCATGTGACAGGCCACTCCCACTGTTCAGCACCAGGCTGATGTACTCTTCGTGGGTATAGAGGCAGCGGGAATCATCCTCAATCCGACCGTCTAGGTCTCCTGTACATCCTGGCTGCTTGTATGGGCTCCAGATCTGCACAGAAGGCAAAAACAAAACCAAGGAGGCCTGATTGGAAAGTACTCCAAAGCTGGTGGAGATAAAGAACACTAAGGCAGAGCTTCTCCAGGCCCTTCCTGTCATTCGGCCAGGACTTGCCAACCAGCTTTAAAAATACATTCTTTACCAGACTGGATTATGTGGGCCACATATGAAAACAGAGGCTTCGAGAGTCAGGTGTTGGAAAAAGCACCGTCTAGGCCATAGGATTAGCCTCGTGTCAGGAAACCTAAATCTTGTCTCTTGACCCAGGAGAGTCATACACCATCTCCCCTACGAGCCCCCTCCCCTTTAGCTACTCTGTGAGTAGCCTGGAAATTACAATGACCCCCTTCATAATCGTGAAGGATAGGGGATGACTTGAAGATTGGCCAATGTGTTCTAAACTCTCAGAAGACTGAAGCTGTGCACAGAGAGGTACCACTTTTCCAAAGTGAAAACAGACCCAGCAGTCAGTCCCCTGTGGTAGTCATCATTTCAGCCTATAACTCCACTTCTCCCCAACTGCAACATTTCTATTTTTAACTAATGGGAATTGCTTACTAGTGCTTGACAAGAATAGCCAACTGCCTACACTGCAGTTCCCTCTTGGACATGCAGGCAGTAGTTACCCAGGAAACTGGGTTCTCTTAACCAGGTTGCTGCTAACCTGCTCCCCAACTCTCCTGTTAGCTGCAGGAATAGGCAGGACACCCCCCCCCCAAGACCATGGCTCCATCCCTTAACGCTCCTCCACTCTATCATCAGAGACATGGGCTGAGAGCCAAAGGAACTAGGCAGAGCTAGGACTCAAACTCAGGTCGGCCTAACTGCTAAGGCCCAACTTTACAAGTGGAATAAGTTAGGCAAAAATCAAGTTCAAGGTAATTAAGCTGTCACTGCAGATGAGAACAATTAGCTTCACCTGACTACCAGACTGGTCCACAGAGCAGCACACAGATGCTCAGTTACATCAGCCGGTAGCCATGGCAACTCAGATGAAATCCCAGGCGATTTTCTTGCCTGACAGGCTGGTGTCTATCTTTAGATGGCACCCAACCCAGAAAACAGGGCTCCTCATTCTCTATCCTCTATCAAGACAATGGCTTTACTTCCCCAAAGCTATCCAAGGACAATTCACCTCCTTGTGAGCACTTATCTGAGGTCCCATCCTTCCCATGCTTTACTTGCAACTTCTGAGAGGTAGCACCTTTTTGGAGGATCTCCAGTTCAAAAGGGGCTGGAAAAACCTAGGTTAGCTCTCTTCATCAATTCCCAACTCAGATTCATTTCTCCTTCGACTTTCTTTGCCCACCCCAACTCCTCAGGTGTTCTCCCCTCTCCATCCTCACTACCTGACCCAGTGGAGGTTTAAGGCAGTGGTTCTCACACTCAGGAGTGCACAGGGGTCGCCTGAAGAGTCCTAATGGCGTTGACTCCTAAGCCCCACCCTTAGAGATTCTGATTCACTAAGTCACCAGCAGGTACTGGGGCTCTGCATTTTTAACAAGAGGGAGAGCAACTTTTTAAGTTGCTATATAGTTAGTTTCTATATAGTTAGAAAATAAGTAGCAGAAAATAAAGGATTTGTCTGAAGAGATTCTCAAATTCTATGTTTTGAGACATTTAGACATTGCCTTCAACAATAGGCTCAAGCTACAAATGACTATCTCTGCAAACAAATGTCCAAGTGAATAAAAGTTTGGTGGCTTAGAAAGGAAACTGAAGGGTCCCCTCAGGAATTTTGGGGGGTCTTATCCTGTATTCCAGGCCAGATCTCTTACTCTCCCAGTTTAAAAATGGTAAAATTTTACTAACCATATCGTCTAATATGAAGATAAATCTATACGTGCTTCACAGAAACAAAGAATTTGCTAACAGAAGTACAAAATATTAATGGTGGGATGCTGGTCCAACTACGCAACAAGCCAGTTTCTAGGTTCTAATCTACCACCCAGCCCCTATGTCTTCACTTCAGGAATGAAAATCATTAACACTGAAGGTCAGCTTTTATTTGGGCTCTGGAATGTATTAAGCTGAAGGAGACATTCATTCCTGAAGCTTGGAGTAATGGAACAAAACGCTGGATCAGGAGGCAGGAGACTTGAGTGTGGGTTCCTACTCAGCTTGGGTTGACCTTGGATAAAGCTCAGCTCCCTGATCTAAACAGTGAATTAGATGGGTCTCATCCAATCCTAAGGTTCAGAGCAGAACAAAACCATCATCGCAGACAGCTGGTTTGCAGTCCTCCAGGGACTTGTGGCTCAGAGCTGCACGGGCAAGCAGGACAGGTAGGAACCCCAGCCCCACCGCTTCACAGGGCCCTGGGCAAATGACTTCACTCTTGAACACATCTTTTCTCATCTGTAGAAATGAGAATGATGAAAATACATAACCTATACCAAAGCACAGAAAAATGTGGTGCTTTCTCTTTCACTTGGCAGCTAAATACCTCAACCAGGAAGTTTTAGACCCATCCTCGAAGAGACTTTCGAACATCAGAAGTACTGACCGTCCCTATTATCTTAGTCCTCATCCTAAAAATAACAGTTTCGAAATATTTGTGAAAGTGTATTTCTTCGCACTCAAAGTCAACAACTCAGAAGTAAAGCACCAAAAACACAACCTCCTGTTGCTAACATGTTAAATGTGGCTAGGCAGGCCTCCTCTTGGGGCAAGGTTCATGGGAAGAGGAGGAGGGATAAGCAGATTTCTCTCCAAGCCCAGTGA
>NW_027397070.1:41784398-41851278 GCF_003265705.2 Callorhinus ursinus
GGGGGACGGACTGCTGAGGGGAAAAGATGCGGTTCAATTCTTATTCAAACACTGTCAAAACGGAAAGCAATTAAGTAGCAAGTGTTCTGATCCACACAGGTGCCCATGACATGCCTGACATAGCAGCTCTAAGCCCCCTCCTCTTTGTGCTGTTGTACTAAATTAGGAAATCTGACTACCTACCAAGAAAATCTACACTGATAGGGACCTAAATATTTAGGCTATTTAAGGGTTCTCCGCCCTCTCTAATCTGGCTTCTGAGACCTTCTGGGCTGACCTCCTGCCCACCTTCCAGCCTTATATCTTAGTCCTCCCTTTTTTTTTTTTTTTAAGATTTTATTTATTTATTTGACAGAGAGAGACACAGTGAGAGAGGGAACACAAGCAGTCGGTGTGGGAGAGGGAGAAGCAGGCTCCCCACTGAGCAGGGAGCCCGATGCGGGGCTCGATCCCAGGACCCTGGGATCATGACCTGAGCCGAAGGCAGACGCTTAATGACTGAGCCACCCAGGCGCCCCTTAGTCTTCCCTTCTTGTGCTCTTCCCTTTGGCCAAACATGATCATTTTCTGAACAGGTCCTACGCTTCACTGCTTCTGAGCAATTATTCGTTAAGTATAATGCCTGGAACACAGTAGGTGATCAATAAATATTTATTGATTCAACAAAATAACTAACTATTCATTACCTCCACTTAGAATATTCCTCAAATCTTACTCCTTCCTTTTGCAGTCTTTATTCTTCAAATTCTAGCTCAAATGTTACCTGCCCGAGATGATCCCAGATGGGAAAAGATCTCTCCCTCTCCCAGAGCATTCTGTTTCCATCTCTTGTGTAGCTATTGCGCTTTTCATTGTATTTATCTCTTGTCTCTCTTACTGGGTGACCTGCATTACCTTTTTTTGCCTTTATGTTCCCCAGAGGGCCTAGCACAAATGGCACACATTAAGTACATCACAAACATGTAAATAAATGAATACTGGTCTTTTGAGAAAAAAATGTCAGCATTTGCCCTATCGTGCCCCTCCAGGCTTAACTATAAGTAACAAACCCCCTCTTTTGCTAAGCATGGACATTCGGGGGCGAGAGACCTGTTATGGGTGAGAAGACGCTGGCCCCGACCCCTGGGATTCTTCTTCTCTGGACCAGGACGGCAGCAGTAAAGGACAAGGGAGAAGGTGGAGTGAAGTGGAGAGAAAAAAGGTCTCAGGCTGGGCTAGACCATTATGCTCTTTGAGTCATTGATCCTCTCAGAAATACAAGCAGGAAAGTGATGCTTATTACAATAGTCAGTTCAGGCACACGTAATTCACAAGGCACTCCAGGATGGCAAGTCCCTGTTAGCATCCTCACTTGACAGCTGGGGCGCAGACTCAAAGAACTGTTTAAGGGTACCAGCTGTACTGACTTTAGGTTTCAAATGGCTAAATGAGCCTCCTGGTGGGGCAGGGTTGAGACACCACTAGAACCTGGAAGCAGTGAGCTCCATAGTTCAGTCTGGATAACCTCCCAGAGAAAATATTTTCTTCTCTTATTCCTCTGAGAACTTGGCTAGTTTCCACACTATGACCTTTAGGTTAAGGACTCCAGTTGACTAAACAATAATTGGGGAGACTAAGTACAGAAGCATCCCAGAGTACACGGCCAAGCAGGAATCTCTCTATTAAAGGAGATGCCCAAGCAGAGCTCTCTGAAAAAGAGAATGACATCAACAGGCCTAGAGAGGACATGCTACTGTGCCAAGCCATTAGTCACAGGCCAAAGGAGAAGATGGCAATTCAAGGGATAGGGCCAATCCATGACTGTCCAGTGAAGGACAACTGAGATGACCACCTCCTGCAGAGACCTCTGGCTGCCTGCTGCCTTCTCACCAGCATGGGGAGGGTGAGAGGCCACTGGGAAGAACAAAGAACAGGGCTCTATCCTGACTTTACCACTAATTAGCTGTGTAATTAACCTCAGATGGGTAGTTTATAATTGAAATCTCACCATCTATTTAAAAAAAAAAAAGTCAGTAAAAATGATCTAGAAGTCCTGCTCCAGCTCTGTGGGAAAATGTGTGCAATCATGAAAGTCAGCCCTGATCCACAGGACCAATAAAACTTACATAAAGGAATTTGGAATGAGGACAAATAAAAATATTGACCCACCCTCCATCATTACATTTCTGATAGCTTCCCTTGCCTCAGATACAACTTGATTTAACTCTAGACGGAGGGAGGGTGGGAGGGAGGGAGGAAATGAAAACCACCAAATCATCACAAACCAATTTTTACCCTTTTCCTGATACCTTCCCTCAGGTTTTCAGTATCATTTTAGGGAAAAAAAGAATAGGAGTTTTAACTTTTAGGGGTGATTATCATCTATCCTTACTTAAAAATCAAGTTATCAGAGAATCCTAAAGGATTCATCATTTGCCCCAAACCTTCATTTACACAGATGTGGAAAAGGGTCACTAGCAACTGCAATGTGAGTGACAGGCAGCAGGCTGTCCTCCTGTGGACACAGGCCAGGTGGGGTCTCTCGGTTGCAGGCTCCAGATACATTCCTTGACCGGGTGAAGTTCATTCAGTCGATGTGCAATTAATGCAAGCGTTTAGCCTCGACCACAGCCACATGCAATGGTTTTTGATATGTTCTGCAACAATTTAGCTATGGTTCTGGCAGTCACTTAGGGATGTCTGTGCCATATTAGTACAGCAATTAATGCAAAGTACACACCAAGTAACGGAGGGGATGGCGGCTTCCAGATGAGGTTTGGAAAGCAGAACGCATCAGACTCAAGATCAAAGGCCATTGGAAATGTAGTGGCATACAAGTGGTGTCTAGTTTCAAAGCCCAGTGACTATTTTAAAAGTGGTCCTGAAAGGAGGGTTTTAAACCACTCTTTTAATATCAATTTTTCAATATTTTATATGTTAAAATAACTGAAAAAAATTTTTAAGTAATCTCTCTGTGCAACGTGGGACTTGAACTCACGACCCTAAGATCAAGAGTCACATGCTGTACTGACTGAACTAGCCAGGCGCCCCAAAATAATTGAGAATTTTGATAGACCTTTAGTATGTTTTGGTATGAGGTCCTATATATATGGATCTAGTTTCTTCCAAATGAATTGTAATAATTTGTCTAAAGAACAGAAGGGGAAGGTGCCTCACCTTGATAATCTTTTCTACACCAGAAGAGCAGATCATGTAGGTGTGAGGGTTAAATCGGACCTGGTTAACAATAGACCGATGCCCTTTCAGCACCATGAAGGCTCCGTTGACCACCCTACCAATGCCACCTGGGAAGACAGAAGGAAACAAAAATCAAATGATGAAATGGATAAAAGTAAATAGGTTCCAGTAATGGCAGACAAACAGCTCTGAAGCAGAGCCAAGATTTTTATTAACTATGCCACCAGGAGAATGCTTAATCTTACAGATAAAGTTGCTATGGAAAGAGGGAAGATGAAATATTCTCTCAGCATATGTGCTCTTACCAAGAGCCTTTATTTAGCCTTTAAGCATTGCCCACGCCCACCCACTGCAATTCCATTGTCAATGAAGCCCCAGCCACTTAAAACATTTCGCAAGTTTTTGATCCCCAAGATAGAACCCAAGTGTTACCTTAGAAAAGGCCAGTCATGAGCAAAATAAGACTGAACTACTTGGGAACAGTTAGGCATCTGAGCCAGGGACATGCAGAACCAGAAGCATACAATTACTTACACGCACAAAAAAACCTCTGATCCATTTGCCCTTAATTTCTATGATGAAGGTTGCAAACAAACAAACACACAAAAGCCACTGGGAAAATAATGGAGAAAATCCTTTTGTTACCCTGACAGGAGGGAGAGCTAGGGATAAAGAAAGATTTGAGCCACTTTCCTGACAGGGAGAGCCCAAGTCCTGAGAATCTGAATTAGAATAAGGGACTTAAAGACTAATTAAAATCAAGGCCACTAATAAAAAGTTATATTTTAAGGACCATCCTGTAGGCTTTCTTCTTCAGTGACTAAGAAAAGCACCAGATGCCTGGAACTTATAACACAAATTAAGATGTCATCATTTATAAACTTGGAATAATCTCAAAGTTTCAACTTCACTGGAAAGGGCATCACACACAGAACACATGCACCCATGTTCTGAACAAGGTTGCTTCTGAGCAACCATCAACAGCTCAGTACACATAGGCCAGCCTGTGTCCCCAGCCAACTGGTAACCTATGATGCATTCAGGTAGAAACAAATAAGCGTTCATTTATCTAAGCAGAGAACACCATCTTAGCCACTACCAGGAGCACGGCGCCACTGGGCACAAAGTATCAGTAGGCAGTTTCTGCTCCACATGCCTCCACCCTACTCCCAATGCCACCTTGTTCAAACCTTCATTCCAGACATTTCTCATCTCAGTGTCTAGAGGGACAATGACTACCACAACATCCCTTCTCTAGAAATAATCTGGTTCTGGAGAAGGTGTCTTCTGCTTTTGGCCTCCTGACATGACTCCCCTTTCAACTCATGGAAGATATCCCTCTTGATTGCCATGTACATACACATCTTTTCTGACACAAGAGCTTTCAGATCTGCCAACTAGCACTAGGTGCTTACACTACTTGGTCAGTGACAAAAATGTTCTTTGCCTAATTTTTCCATCATATTTGATGTTATTTTTTAAAAGGTTTTATTGATTGACTGATTGATTTGAAAGAGAGAGAGCGTGGGGGAGAAACAAAGGGAGATGGACAAGCAGACTCCACGCTGAGCACAGAGCCTGATGGGGGGGGCTTGATCTCACGACCCTGAGATCATGACCTGAGCTGAAATCAAGAGTCGGAAGCTTAACTGACTGAGTCACTCAGGAGCCCCTGACATTATTAATATTTGAATTATCCAGGATGGATAACACACTTAAAGCTATTCATATCTCAACCCAGCATCATCAAGTTTGCTAATAAACCATAAAGGAGAATGACGAGGGCATAGAATTGATATGTTTTCATTGATCAGGAAAGGCTAGGGGCCCCTAGATGGTTCAGCAGGTTAAGCTTCTGGCTCTTGATTTTGGTTCAGGTCATGATCTCAGAGTCGTGAGATCGAGCCCTGTGCTGGTCTCTCCATGGGCATGGAGACTGCTTAAGAGTCTCTCTCTCTCCCTCTGCCTCTGCTCTTCCTCCTACCCCGCCTGCGCTCTCTCACTAAAAATAAAAAATTTAAAAAATAAAAATAAAAATAAAAGGAAAGGTTAAGCACCAAAGTAGGCTGCCGTGATGGGAAACCCTAGGTAGCCTGAGGGCACTGGGTTCCTAGAGTGGAGTGGGAGGAAGGGAAGGTAACCTGAGCCTAGTCAAAATAAAAATAAATGAGAAAATTAAGGAAAAGAGATCCATGGGAATCTAAAACAGTTGTCTCCATACAGGGATCTTACCACCCTCCAAGGAGTTCCCTCGGGTATATATATTTTTTTCTATATAAGGTTGATTCAAAAAGTAGCATTCCCGGGGCGCCTGGGTGGCTCAGTCGGTCAAGCGACTGCCTTTGGCTCAGGTCATGATCCTGGAGTCCCGGGATCGAGTCCCGCAGCGGGCCCCCTGCTCGGCGGGGAGTCTGCTTCTCCCTCTGACCCTCCCCCCTCTCATGTGCTCTCTCTCTCTCTCTCTCTCATTCTCACTCTCTCAAAATAAATAAATAAATCTTAAAAAAAAAAAAAGGCAGCATTCCCACTCATGGGTCCCTTCTGAGCTCCCCGTTTCCTACTCCTACCCATACCTGCACTGGGGTAGTCACTAGCAAAGAAACTTTGGGTTAAATCTAGTAAAATCTCTTCTTTAATCCTATTGCCTCCAAGAAAAGTAATTTATGTGACTCAAGAGAGTTTGAGTGACTTTTTCTTAGTCAAGTAAATGGCAGAGTCAAGATTTGAACCAGTCTTTTGGCTATAATGCCCAATATCCTTTCCACTGTAACAGCGGCCTTTAAGAGATGAAAGGATTTGAATAGGGATGGAGTCTGAAGCTCATAAAATATTTTGAAATATTTCTCACAGTTATCATATGAGTTGGTTTTCTTTTTAAGCTCTCAACTTAAAAATGGGAAGGGGGAGATTCTATCCAATGGTATCCTGAGCACAAGTTCCACAGTATCACCACAGGACGTTTCATCACATTGCCAACACGGAATAGTTCATGAGAGCAGAACTGGCTCTCTTGCATACCAGAACTGGGGGTGCAATGCCTGAACTAAAGCAGGTGCTCAGTAAGCACTTGTTGAATGGACAGTGTTTCAGGAGAGGGCAATTCTAGAGTAAGTATTACCAAAGGAGGACAGATGGAGGGTCTCATGTCTTAAAGAATCAACTACCATAGAACTTAAGTTTATCAACCAAACTGACCTTTCTGTCAAAGGTTATTTGGAATACAATTACAATAACTTTTGGACCTGAAGAATAATCGAAGGATCTTAACATCTGTAAATTCAGACCATGGGAAAACGTTCTATTCTTCCATGCAACGTGACCTCATCTGGCTTCTCTTCATGGCAGCAACTTTATTTATTTATTTACTTTTTCTTTCAAATCATTTTAATAACCTGGCAACGATTCAAACTATGGAAAGAAGATTCAAACTTGTTCCCTTAAGAGGGATGCTACCACAATTGCTTCACACAAGCACGATCAAAGGCAACAATGAAACCAGATTCCCAAGAGCAAGGGTGGTAAGAAGGCTTCAAGGCTCAGTTTGAAGAGCCTGGTTTCAGAAAGTCTCTGAGGGGTAGCAAAAGAGACATGAAATTTAAGGGACCCTCAGAAAGTGTAGTTGCTGGGTCATGAGCACCTTGAAGCATTTCTTGACGGTGATTTGGTGTCGAGAGTATTTGTCATCTGGGGAGAACCGAGCAGGATGAATGGAGCAGCTCTGCTATCCCATAGGGTCAAGCTTCTTCAGCGTATAGACCCAGTCTCCCTGCTCGTTGAGGTAATACTGGAGAAACACAACCACACTGAAGCCAGAAGTTCCAATTCTGCCCACGGTAACAATTTTAATACAGGTCTTTCCTCCTTCTTCCCACCCAAACTGATACCTAGGAAATCTGAAAAAGATACCTAGAAATTCCACAGAGCCAAGAGACTGATAGTGAAAACAGGTACAGGAAGAATCATGGCCACCATTTGTTTAAGGCATCCAAGGCTGTGTACACAGAATCAGAATAATAAATGGGCTTCAGGGAGGTTCAATAGTCCCTCTCCTGGTTTCCAGGTTTCAAATGATTGAATACAGCTCCTACTGTACAGTTTACATACATCAATTATTAGAGAATACATTTTTATCAGTCCTGGAGATTTGTATAAACCAGATTTCTTCAATCAGAAATGGCTAAAGTCAAGATGCCAGTATCAGTAAAAACTTAGGGTCTCCCCTCTCCACTACCTAGCCAGACTGTGCCCATCAGCAGCAGGATCAAGTTGGCAGGAGTCAGCCAGGGAATATTTTTTTCGAAGAACTACATAGGCTACAAAATCTCCCTTCAGGATCATCTCTAAGACTGTGGTGAGGGGCCTGATGAGGATCAACCTCAACCCATGGTTACCTAGCTGAGTCAAGACCTAATCACTAATAATGGATACCAATGACTAAAACAGCACATACCTGGAAAACACCACCTTATTCGTTCCTGAGCTGTCATTTGTTTATCCATTTCTGTACAAACCAATGCTCATTTCTCTGAGCCATCTGCTCTGGCTGGCCCACCACACATTGGCATCACTTTGTAGTTTTTTGGGTTTTTTTTTGTAAGTCAAGGCCAAAATTCCTGTTTCTCCATCCTTCCTTTGGTTCAGATGGGATGCAAGGGAGGTGAAAAAGGCTATAAATCCCCTTACCTATTCTACTGCAAGACCTTAGAAAAGGAGTGGGCCATCTCTTAAGGTTCCAGTATCAGTGACTGATTCACTACCTAGGGAAACACAAGGGACTCGAAATACATCTAGCCTTACTCAGAACCCCAATAAACACCATTCCAAGATGCCAAGGCCAAGTGTCCCTCCAGAGAAGACAAAGGGCTAAGTGTATAGTCCTCATTTCCCTCCCCTTTCCTACCTATGCTCCCTTTTCTACAACATTCAGCCAGAGATTTGTCCCCTCAGGACTTTCAAGGGACTGGACACCACTCCCATTTCTTGACAACTTTAGTTACTTTTTTTTTTTTTAAAGATTTTATTTATTTATTTGAGAGAGAGAATGAGATAGAGAGAGAGAGAGCATGAGAGGGGGGAGGGTCAGGGGGAGAAGCAGACTCCCTGCTGAGCAAGGAGTCCGATGCGGGACTCGATCCCGGGACTCCAGGATCATGACCTGAGCTGAAGGCAGCCGCTTAACCAACTGAGCCACCCAGGCGCCCAACTTTAGTTACTTTTGTTCCTTGTCAATTTTATTTGCTTCCACAAAATCCTCCAAGAATGACTATGCTTTCAGCTCAAAAAGTAAAAACAGCCTGGTAAAGTTTTCTCGATACTTTAGTCTAAGAGCAACTTATCAATCATGTTGGGAAGAGGTCCTCAATGGCACTTGGGGCTATAGCATAGGACACTTAGGTATTTTGTAATGAAATCAATCCCAAATCAACCCCAAATCAATCAACTGTATAAAATACCAGTATTAATTTTCCTGTCAGAGTTTTTGGATTTTCCCCCCTTCCATTAATTAATGGGTAGGACAAACATGTTTGTGAGAATGGGATGGGGAAATGGTGAGTAACACTGAGATTAGGGAGGGTGAAGTGTGAAAGTGGTAGTGAGGGACCAGATGACTGGAAGGGGCTGATGGAAGATAAGAAATTAAGATGGCAGGAGATAAATTTGCATTTCCAAGCAACATAGTACTGGCCATTATGAAGAGGGTAAATATCCTTGATCTTCCAAGATTTATGCTGATGTATCCAAGATAGTAATAACAAAGTTGGGCATATAAGAACTTAACAAATGATTGTTAAATTGAAATTAGTGGAGAACATTGTTCATTTTTTAAAGGTTTTTTTTTTTAAGATTTTATTTATTTATTTGACAGAGAGAGACACAGCAAGAGAGGGAACACAAGCAGGGGGAGTGGGGAGAGGGAGAAGCAGGCTCCCAGCTGAGAAGGGAGCCCGATGTGGGGCTCGATCCCAGGACCCTGGGATCATGACCTGAGCCGAAGGCAGACGCTTAACGACTGGGCCACCCAGGCGCTCCTGCTTTTTCTTAAAGTTTTAACTTCTTTTTTTAGTAATCTATACACCCATCGTGGGGCTTGAACTCACGAACCTAGGATAAGAGTTGCATGTTCTTCTGACTGAGCCAGCCAGGTGCCCCTAGAGAACATTGTTAATAGTATTTAAAACAAAACAAATGAAAAAAACCCCTTGGGTGCCCGGGTGGCTCAGTCAGTTAAGCGTCTGCCTGTGGCTCAGGTCATGATCTCAGGGTCCTGGATTTGAGCCCCACATCGGGCTCCCCCCTGCTCAGCGGGGAGCCTGCTTCTCCCTCTCCTCCCTGCTTGTGCTCTCTCACAATCACTCTCTCTCAAATAAATAAATAAAATCCTAAAAAACAAAACACAAAAACAAAAAAACCCTCAACACTCAGGTAAAAATGACAGATTATGGTAAAGGAAATGCTTTTAGCATTTCATGGGAGAACCTTACCTGGTAGGCTCTAGGTTGGAATATCAAACAAAATTATGCAGAATGTATTAATAGGGCGAGATGATGAGCAAATATATAAAGAAGCAGTACCACTCTGTAGGGGTGGTACCACTCTGTAGGTGTGGGGGTGCAGAGAAGTTGAAAAAGGCGACAGTGGTTACTCAAATGATACAATGGAAATCAAATCTCTGTAATTACTCAGTCCTTCCCTAAGCAAGAAGACTTGGGCTTGGTGATGCTCACCAAAGAATCAACGGTTAAACTCAGTCCTCACACTACTTATCTGACCTATCAGCAAGATCCAACAGACGTGCCCCTCCTTTCTTCACTGCCTTCCTAGGCTCACCCTCTCACGGTTTTTCTGTTACCTCATTGGTCACTCCTTCTTGCTTTCCTTTTTGGCTGCTCTCCCCCCCCTTTTTTTTAAGGTTTTATTTATTTATTTCACAGAGAGACAGACAGCGAGAGAGGGAACACAAGCAGAGGAAAGAGAGAGGCAGAGGGAGAAGCAGGCCTCCTGCGGAGCAGGGAGCCCCATGTGGGGCTCGATCCCAGGACCCTGGGACCATGACCTGAGCCCCCAGGCGCCCCTTTCCCTGACTCAACACTGGAATGACTTAGAGCTTAGTCTTTGCTTCCCTTCTCTTGACTAGTAATACTCACTTGCTTGGTGACCTCATCCAGCCTTGTGGCTTTAAATACTACCTATATGCAACCAAAACTCAAATTTTTATCTCTAGTCCATAACTTCTCTTGAACTCCAGAATTTCATACCTCTATTATCCAAACTGTTCAACATCTATTTCCACCTGGATGTTTAAGAGACCTCTGAAACTCTACCTGCTCCTCCTCTGCCCCAGTCAAATCTATCAGGACATCCTGATCAGGATTTACCTTCAAAATACATCTAGCCTGAAACCTCTATTACCTCGGTTCAAGCCACCATCACCACTCGCCTGTAATACGGGAGACTCCTACTAGTTCTCCTCATTCCTATCTTTGGCAGCCCCACTCCCACCATCTATCCTCAACTCCGCAGCCAGAGTGATGCTGTTAAAATAAGTTAGATCATGTCCCTCCTCTGCTCAGAATTCTCTAATGGCTCCCCTGTTTCGCCCATGGTAACAGCCTACAAGAGACATCCCTTGGGCCCCACCTACCCCTATCCCCCCGCCCTTACTCTACTTGAACACGTTGATTTCCTTGTTATTTCTCAAACACGCAAGGCACATTCTCACTTCAGAACTTTGCACAGGTTCTACCTAAAATGTTCTTCCCCCAGATTTCTGCATGGCTAACTCCCTCACCACTCTGAAGTTTTGCTCAAATGTGGTCTTCACCGAACATCCTATCTAAAAAATGGCATTTCCCTGACCCCCTAATACTACTTCCTATTCCCTTATTCCACTCTATTTTTTCCTTCTCCATAGCACTTCTAACCTTTTAAATGTAATATAATTTATTGTGTTTATTGTTTATTGTATGCTTCTGTTGGTAGAATGTAAGCTCGATGATGGCAGGGTCTTTTGCTCCTTTGCTATACATCCAAGCCTCTAGAACACTGCCTCGCATGCAGCAGATATTCAATGAGTGTTTGACACATGAATGAAAAGATGTGAGTGTATTTGACTATAGAATAAGTATACCGGACAAAATTCAATCTCCATTAGTGTGCCCCATCATCCATCGTGTGGATTCCTTCTGTCAAATTTGGATGTTTCTTCCACAGCATTTTTACCATAGTAAGAGCAGAGAAATAAAGGGGCTAAAATCCTACCTCTATCCTTCACAGTTCTCTGAAATGCTAATTCCATGAAAACTTTACTGATCCCCAAAATCTCTTTTTAAGCCTCCCTTAATTACCTTTTCTATGGGCTCTGGAACCCACTTTTAAATTTAGCATATGCATACACACATCCCATTTTCTTGTATTTCTTAGACTGGAAGTTCTTTGAGGGCAAGAAAGTGTTTATTCTTTCAGTCACCCATAGGGCTTTGCATAATGTCTTATGTTAGGATACTCAGTAAGTGAACAAATTGAAGTAAACCCCCTCATCATTTTCTCTGGAACAAGGCTTGAAAGAGAAGGCTAAAGCTATTATCTACAAAATGAGGTTTGGCAGGTACCTGTTGAGGCAATTAATCTATTTCATTCCTGACACCACTGGTAGAATTAAAAGGTTACTGCTCTGAGGGGCAAGGGACTACTTCTTTTCCTTGCTATATCTAAAAGAGTTGTCCAAATAACCTCAGTAATTCCAAAAGTCCCATGTGAACATTCTCTGGGTCTCTAAGTCTCAAACCATAAGAATTAAATCAGGGTAGTGAGGGGAGCCTGGGTGGCTCAGTTGGTTAAGCGTCTGCCTTCAGCTCAGGTCATGATCCCAGGGCCCTGGGATTGAGCCCCGCATCGTGTTCTTCTCTGCTCAGTGGGGAGCCTGCTTCCCCCTCTCCCTCTGCCGCTCTGCCCAATTGTGCTCTCTGTCAAATAAATAAATAAATAATCTTAAAAAAATTAAATCAGGGTAGTGACAATACAAAGAGCAGCGGCTGCTTCCTGGGGATCACATAACCACCTAAGAGTTAGAAAAAAAAAAAAAAGTCAGATGGGGACAGCCAATGCTGTCAGTAAAGCTCAAAGAACTCCAGAGACAGCAATGCTTAACCGCACAAAAAAGTCAATTATACTAGTTCTTCTTTCATCATCTGTACCTCACATGTGTTTGCAACCAACTACTTGTGACCAATTAGAAACAGTTGTTCTTCCAGTCACAAGGGAGGAAAAAAGCAGATGCCTAGGCCTAACCCACTGAGAGTGAAGGCATGTCTAGAAAGAGGAGAGACAGAGCACACACACACACATATGCAGGCCCGGGAACATGCATTTATTGCTGTCTCCCACCTACTCACTTGGCCTGCTGGCAGTGGGGGTGGTTGCGGGGCTCAATTCCAGGGCCCTGGGATCATGACCTGAGCTGAAGGCAGACGCTTAACCAACTGAGCCACCCAGGCTCCCCTCACTACCCTGATTTAATTTAATTTCACTGGGCAGTGAAAGTGTGTGTTTCCCCCTCTATTCAGGGAAACATTTGTCACCGAACATTCCCCCTCTTTAACTACTGATGAATCAAGAGCAACTTTGATGTCACAACAACTCAAACAGCCATTCCTGAGGGCACCAGAGGAAGACAATGCCTTGGACTGTTAAGTTTTTCCGAGAAAAGCTAAAAGGGAGAAAGCTTTCTTCATGAGGAATAACAATCATTGTAGAGTAGCTACTGAATACCCTCAACAATATCCCTAAGAAAGTAGATATTATTACTATGGTTGTATTGTTTATATTGCTAATGTTCTTGTTTTACAGATGAAGAAATAAGTTTGGCAGATTAAACAATTTTTCCAAAGCCGAAACTAGAAGACAAATGGATCAGGAGTTTAAATGCAGGCCTCCCAACTCTATTACATTATGTTTCTTTCCATAAATAGTAAGGTCTTAGCATAGAAGTATATCTCAAGGGAAGCAAGTCTTATCTGTAAAAATCCTAAAGTCCTTTCCAACAACAATTAGGGGAAAGGGAAGGAGAAGATTATATGAAGATTTTCCAGAGACACCCACCTCCACCACATGTTGCCAAATTCATTAGTTTCATACCTAAGTTACTAGGGAGCAAATGCTTTGCAAATTATGGCTCTGTGGACGCTGATCTTACTATACACAGCAGTAACAGTGTCTTACATTTGAAAACACACATTTTTCAGAAAGCTTCCGAGACTGTTAAGTCATTTCATGATATGAGGCACATTGGGAGGGGGAGGATTTTTACAGAAGAAACTAAAGCTCAGAGAACTGCTGTTACATAACCTGCCTAGAATCACTCAATCAGCTAGTCAGTGGCGGCACTGGACTTGAATCCAGGTATGATTTTAAGCCTAATGCTCTTTCCAATATACCACACTGGCTCTATACATAACTGCTGGTCTGTTTATCTTCAGAATCACCGCATTAAAACAGATGCTCTTCCTACATACTTCAGAGGTGTAAAACATTCTGATGGGCTTTTACTTTGCCACAGCAAAATTCCCAGTTCTATTCCTTTAATTTTTATTTTATTTTTTTTAAAGATTTTATTTATTTATTAGAGAGAGAGAGACACAGAGAGAGAGGGAACACAAGCAGGGGGAGTGGGAGAGGGAGAAGCAGGCTGCCCGCTGAGCAGGGAGCCGGATGTGAGGCTCGATCCCAGGACCCTGGGATCATGACCTGAGCCGAAGGCAGACACTTAACGACTGAGCCACCCAGGCGCCACTATTCCTTTAATTTTTAGAGAGGTTTTTAGAAAATGAGTTATTATTTGACACCAACTAAAAAACTGAGCCTAATCTTGCCTAATCTAGCAAGTTTTATGGTGGTTATTAGGTCTCACATCTCAAAATGATTTCCTCAGCCTACTGTAAAGCCCTACGCAAATTATTTAACCGATTTGCTAAGTCCATACTGTTTATATAATGAATGTATTCATTTGGAGTTTAGAACTGGAGTTCCCCTGTGACTTTCGGTCTTTCTGAACAGGAGAGTGGAGGAGAAAAGGCTATCCTTGCTTTTGGCTCACATTCAGGACTGCTCTCCATGTAGTTCTTTCAGCATTTCGTATGCACTGTGAAGCACACAGCAGGTATGCAATAAATGCTGATGGCCCGTCGGACCATGAAGGCATAGAACAGCAAGGCAGCTTCCCCACATTAGCCTGCCTTAGTATCTCTGTGCAACTGGCACGCAGGCATGCACTGAGAGAGCGAGCTCAGCCTCGTCCCATATTTTGTTTAAATCAAAGAGGCGGTAGATTAGAGTAGGAATTTCCCCACAGAGTTTTCATCATCTAAGCATTCAAAGCTAGAACCCAAGGGTCGCATCTAGTCCTCATATGTTTGGCTTGCCGAACATTGCTGATTTTTATTTTTAAAATTATGAATTAATAGCCAACATTTAAATATAGAGAAGTTACATATAAAGATGAGAGGTGCTAAATATCCCTGAAGCCAGGTTTAAGGGTAGGGCCAAAACCAGGAGGAGTTAAAAGCCTGTATAAAGAGCAGTCATGCCATTGTGCTCCTCCTCTGAGCACATATGGCCAGGAAGCTGCCCATTCCCCACACAGGCAGAGACCCTAGGGGTTGCAGCTGAAGTTGACCTAAAGAGGTTCTAGACTGGAGACACCAGGTGCAGTGGAGGGTGGGATTAAACAAAAATCTGTGCCCAGATCTGTGAAATTCACACCTCTATTTGGCTCTTAGAATCATGGCTCAACTGCCAGGCAAATACCCTCCATATACTAAATCAAACATTCCCATTCTGGAAAGGCAGCTGATTTCAAGAAAGTCAACAGAGAATGTCCAAAACTGAAAATTCAAAGATAGCCTGAATTACAGGAAGAGAAAGGAACTGTCGCATTTTTAAAAAATTTTTGTAATATATTAATTTGATTTAAAAATTATGTACCTGTATTATTTTGGTAACAGGAAGTACTTAATTATAAAAATAGTGGAAGTTATAAAAAAGAATAAAAAGAACAGAAAGAAAAAGGAAAGATATATGAACAAGGGAAAAGAAAAGAATGTGGGTGGGTTGTCAGAAGAGTGGAAGGAAGGCTGAATTCCCCAAATGAACCAAGGTTTATGAAAAATAATCCAAAAAGGTGCTAGTTACATGCAGAACAAGATGACGATCAAAGAGACAGACTTATTGTGATAGGCTGATGATGTAATGTTGAAGGGTAATACAGAGCAAACAAACCCCTCAATTACCAGTTAGGGAATCTAACAAGAAAGATAATCATAAGGTCCTGTTCTTGTCTTGTGTACAAAGAAACCCAAGCATCAAGTAAAAGATGGGGATCTAGGACCAACCACAGCCCATGTGGAAACCATGGGGGCTCCTAGTCAACTCCAAGTATGAGCAGATCATGGGTTCTGTGGCCTCCAAAAACAGCTTATGTGATCCTGAGTATACTTCCTGAAACACCCTGTAGCACACTTAATATCAAGAAGCCAAGATCTTCTCTGGTCTAGCCAGGCTACATCTGATGAGCTTATTTAGTTAATCCTTAAACAAAGGTAGAACAAATCCGGAGGACAGAAATCAGTTCAGCAAAGAAACTAACACCATTTCTTTGAGGAATTGCTAAACTGAAGGTTAGGGAGGAGGATGCTATCTCTGGAGAGGATCTAGAAGGGGACACTCTCAATAAGCCAGCACTCAACTACCAGGAAACAGAGTAAGACGTATGGAAGAACTTTCTAATCACTGGAGTTACCGTGGAGCAACAAGCACATCCTGGCATAGGTTTAAGTTATTCCTCAATAAAAGTGTACTTTAATATATGTAAGTTATAACTCAAGAAAAAAATTATTGTGGGGGTGAAGAGAAAATTTTATAGCCAAATACCCATGTAGTATCCATGGGATGAATGCCAGGATGTCATGTTTTCATCTTTATTTAGTTGAGAAAATTGTATTTCTATTGTGATTTATTCTTTGACCCATAATTATGTACTAATTTTTTTCTTCATTGAGAAATTTTAAAAAGATACAGAAAACAGCACAAAAAGTGGAGCTCAATAGTTTTTTAAGGTAAACACCCCTTAAAACCGACATCCAAGTCAAAAAATGGAATTTTTTTCTGGCCATTTTCATGTCCCATGTGCGTCATTCCAATTACAACCCTTTTCCTCCCCTGAAATCAACTATTATCCTGATCTCTATATTATCACCTCTCTGCATCTTTATTAATTTTATTTATCCAAGTGTACATTCCTAAATAGTTTTGCCTGGTTTTTATTTAATACGTCTTTTACATTTCTTGAACAATAGCCTTCCTCCTGTCCATCCTTTCCTTTTTTCATTAGAATGCATTTATTGGAGAAAATGGGCCCTTTGACCTATTGTTTCTGAAGTCTGGGTTTCGTGGACTGTATGCTCACAATGTAGTACAATATACTCCTCTGTCCTCTGTGCTTCCTGCAACTGAAAGATGGATCCTGAGGTTTTATTCAGAGTTGTTTTATTTGGCAAGCCTATCAGTAGTATTGTGTTCTTTTTATCAGGAGGCACATAATGTCTAATTGCCTTTCTTTTTAAGATGTTGGCACCTGTCACTACTCAGTATTTAGATGTATTAATTCATTGAGGGCTGCTGAGTGATTGCATTAAAATTCTATAATTTTTTTTAAAAGTGTCTTTATTAAACCTACATTTTTGGTAGATATTTTCGCTGGATATAGAATTCTAGGTTGGCAGGTTTTAATTTTCTAAGCACCTTAGAGATATCATTCTATTATATTCTGGCTTCCATAATTTGGCCATCTTATTGTTTGCTCATTATAGATGATTTGTGTATTTTCTCAGGCTGCTTTTGGGCTTTTTCTCATTATCTTTTGTCTCTAATAGTTTGACGTATGATGTGCCTAGGTGTATTATATTTATCCTGTTTGTGGTTACAGAGTTTCTTGAATCTGAGAATTAGTCTATTTCATTTGTTTTAGGAAATCCTTTTAGCTATTGTCTCCTCATATATTGCTTCTGCTTTATTTTCTCTTTCTTACCCTCCTGGGACTTCAATTTCATATATGCTAGATCATCTGCGCTCTACTTATCTCTTACACTGTTCTGCTCTTTCCATTCTCTGTTCACATTGTCCTTTGATAGCTTTTATTGACCTGCCTTCTATTCACCAAGCCTGTCCATTCACTGTAGGTTATACCCACCAAATAAATTCTTAGTTTTAGATATAGTTTTCAGTTTTAGAATGTCTACGTGATTGTTTTCTAAATAGATTCCAATTCTCCACTGAAATTCTCCATCTTTTTTTCTATTTTCTTTATTATATTTGTAATATTTGAAGTCCTTAGCTCTGTTAACTTCAATATATGGATAATATTGTGGGTTGGCTTCTATTATTTTTTTCACTCTTGATTACTAGCCACATTTTCATGCCTCAGTATTTGTTATCATATGCTAGACACAGAATATAAAAGAACCATAGAGACTGCTATGGACTGAATTGTCTCCCCCAAAACATTCCTAATTCCCAATGTGACTGTATTTGGAGACAGGACCTTTAAGGAAGTAATTAAGGTTAAATGAAGTAATAATCTAATGAGACTGGTGTCCTCATAAGAAGAAGGGACACCAGTGATGTGTGTGCACAGAGAAAAGGTCATGTGAGCACACAGAGAGAAGAGGGTCATTTGCAAGCCAAGAGAGGCCTCAGGAGAAATCAAACTTGCCAACACCTTGTTCTTGTATTTCTAAGCTCCAGAACTGTGAGAAGATACAATTTTGTTGTTTAAGTCACCCATTTTGTGGGATTTTGTTATTGCAGCCTTAGCAGACTAACACAGAGACTAAAGCTGATTTCCTCCATATGGCATTTACCCATTCTACTCTTGAGAACATAAAGGGGTTGACCATCCTCAATCTAATCAGAAGGAACTAGGTCAGCGCTGGGTTGCTTCTTTAGTAGGAATATGTCTACTTCTGGTTTCAGATGTCTCAAAGTCAAGACCTGGAGGGTGCTTGTTGCAGGTGCCTTTCTCTAAGTGGGGTCTGTGTCCTAAGCACCAGGAAATTACAGGATAGTTCACTCAGCCTTCCTGGTCCAGCCCATCCTTGACTGTAAGCCTCTTAGGCTTTTTTTTTTTTTTTTTTAATCAATCTCTATGCCCAATGTGGGGCTTGAACTCACAACCCTAAGATCAAGCATTGCGTGCTCTACAGACTGAGTCAGTCAGGCGTCCCACTTCTTGGGCTTTTAGTGGAGAGTTTGACAAGTCTCTGTTGTCCTCTGCTCTGAATGTTCTGTCCCTTGGAGATTTTAAGCTTAGTTCTTTATCCTTCTTCCCCTGGGCAGGTTCAAAATCTGGCAAAAGCTCCATGGAGCAGACCCCTCCCACTGGGGGGGGGGGCTTTGTCTCCAAAACGCTGTGTTAACATGGGACCTGCATTCTGCCTCTCCAGCCCAGTCCCATAGCTCCCAGGACAACCCCAGCACTTAGCAAATGTCCTACAGGGAAGACTGGCCATGTGGTTGGGGCACCTCTAGATTCTGCTCTGTCCAATCAACCCATGTGGCCACTGCAAATTCTGATTTCTTCTGACCCCAGCTGTGGTAACCCAATCTGCAGCCTCCATGCAGAAGCCCCTAGAACAGACGATGGTCCGCACCTCCGAGCGGGCTAGAGGGGCTCTTCCTTCTTCAGAACTTGAGTTCTTCCAGCACACTTTGTTACCACAGCTCTCTGACACCTTTACGGTTTTTGTGATGTAACCACATTGTAGTTACTGCAGTGGGAGCCACCCACTGCATCCTCTGTGGGATCTGAAGTCCTACAAGTCCTTTTTTAATAGAAATTTTACATCGTTCTTTTTTCCTCCTTGAAATAATATTTCCGCATTACCTATCCCCCCCCACAATTTTTTGGCACCTTGGAGGTTTTTATACCTCACAGCAATGCACCATGTGCTAGGGTTCAAATGGTCAGAAATTTATGGAGTATTTTTGGTTTTCCGGGGGTTCTTTGTTTTTGTTTTCTAAAGTGGAAGAAAGGTAAAGGGGAAGTGGGAAAGGAGAATGGGTACTTTCTTAGGAACACTGATTTTATGAAAGAATACATACAGAATTTGAGAATCTAGAACTGGAGTTCCTTTAAAGCAGCTGTGCATAGAAAACCCTTGGAAAGTCTGGGTGTCCATTTCCCAGTTTTAATATTGGAATCCTAAGGGGTGCCTGGGTGGCTCAGTTGGTTAAGTGACTGCCTTCAGCTCAGGTCATGATCCCAGGGTCCTTGGACTGAGCCCCGCATCAGGCTCCCTGCTCGGCGGGAAGACTGCTTCTCCCTTTCCCACTCCCCTTGCTTGTGTTCCCTTTCTCGCTGTCTCTCTCTCTCTGTCTGTCAATTAAATAAATAAATAAAATCTTTAAAAAATTTTTAAAAAAATATTGGAATCCTAAATCAGCTATCAGCTCCCTGCCAACCCAAAGACTGCACAGTCATCTATACTTAAAAAGTCAGCCCACAGTGTGCCATACCTTAAATCAGTACAAAAATAAGCTGGGAGAGGAAAAAATCTATAATACTATTGCTAATTCTTCCCTATTCTCTCTTTATACAAACATGAAAAAGATTCCAGAGAACAGCCCCAGGGGAAGGGGGTTATCCACTTTCTATTTTAAAAATCAAATTGACTTAATAATTAAAAGCTTTTTAAGATCAGGTAGAAGATAAAATTAAGCCCAAGGATTAATTCTCAGATAATCAGTCTATAAGATTAGGGGGTAGGAAACGTAATAGTCTAGTGCTAAAATACCACTTTTGTTCAGCTAGACCGCTGCTGTCCCATCTGGTTGGGCTTCACAGGTAAGCTGCTTCACTCATGCTTTCCAAATTCCAGAAAGGGAAAAAGGCCTTTTGAAAATTGTTTAGTAACCAGACCACAGAAATAGGATAGTTACATCAAAAGTGGGCCTCAACAAGTTTTGAAAGGCAGATGTTTGGTAACAAATATTGTTAATTCAGCAACAGGCAAGCCAACAACTTCCCTAAACACTGAGCACTAGACGAATTTTATGTAATACACTTGGCACAGTCCTCTATTACTTTCCTAATGGCCATTTTCCAGTTTGATGCCATGTATCACCTGGAGCAGATGGTATATTGAGCTGTCCTGAGAATAAAAAATAGACATTTTTCTACCAGTAGGAAGCAACCAGTGTGAGACTCTACTGAGCACGTGAAGACACTATTATCAAGAATGAAGAATGATCCACGCTGTTTGAAAGCTGATGGCCTAGATCCAAATTTACGGAAAGCTGCAGGCATTTTTCAGAATACATCTAGAGAAAATGCTGAACTATTTCTTCCTAATTTCTTTGGTATCTGGGGTCAGCCAAACCCCAAGGAGTAAACTTGTCCATCAATAAAGAAAGTTTCCCTTTAGTTAACATCATCAGGGAGGCCAAAGGAAAGGAAGAGACCCTAATAACTCTTTGTAGAAAAATAAACAAGAGGGGCGCCTGGGTGGCTCAGTCGTTCAGCGTCTGCCTTCGGCCCAGGTCATGATCCCAGCGTCCTGGGATCGAGCCCCACATCGGGCTCCCTGCTCGGCGGGAGGCCTGCTTCTCCCTCTCCCACTCCCCCTGCTTGTGTTCCCTCTCTCGCTGTGTCTCTCTCTGTCAAAGAAATAAATAAAATCTAATAAAAAAAAAGAACTTTCAAATATATTTAAAAAAATAAAAATAAAAAAAAAACCCAAGAATCTGCAGATGGATAAAAAGGAAAAGCAAGATAAAAATATTCCAGGTGTGCCTTTTACGAAGATGGCGCCGAAGGCTAAGAAGGAAGCCCCTGCCCCTCCCAAAGCCGAAGCCAAAGCAAAGGCTTTGAAGGCCAAGAAAGCAGTGCTGAAAGGCGTCCACAGTCACAAAAAAAAGAAAATCCGCACGTCACCTACGTTCCGACGACCCAAGACACTGCGTCTGCGGAGGCAGCCCAAATATCCTCGAAAGAGCGCCCCCAGGAGAAACAAGCTTGATCACTATGCCATCATCAAGTTCCCCCTGACCACTGAGTCAGCCGTGAAAAAAATAGAAGACAACAACACACTTGTGTTCATTGTGGATGTCAAGGCCAATAAGCACCAGATCAAACAGGCTGTGAAGAAGCTCTACGACATTGACGTGGCCAAGGTCAACACCTTGATCAGGCCTGATGGAGAGAAGAAGGCCTATGTTCGACTGGCTCCTGACTATGATGCTTTGGATGTTGCCAACAAAATTGGAATCATCTAAACTGAGTCCAGCTGGCTAAATCTAAATTAAATTTTTTTCACCAAAAAAAAAAAAAAAAAAAAATATTCCAGGTGTGAAACAGGAGAGAGGAAAATGGACATAATGGAGAACTATGAAGTCTAAAGAAAAATTCTTAGGAGAAAGAAATCTGAGCATCACTATATCAATAAGGGTCTGTATGAAGGTTATAGTGAAATCTGGCTTCTAATTTTTATGTTTAAATTTCCCTTGGTCATTTTTCTGATACACTTACTACATTAAAAGAGAAGTATCATCCTCTATTTCTACAAATCAGTCCTTTCAGGGGTACAACATGCCAAAAGTCAATAGAGCCAACATTAGCAGTAGGTTCATACTACGGATATACTCACCTGCTTCTGGATCTGCAGGAATTCTCCACATGTACAGGTTAAAGTCATCAGAGCCTGAAAGGATATACTGTTGGGATAAAAAAAATACATATTTATTATTTATATCTTGATAGATTGATAAAATATCTCCATCTATCTTCCTATTATATAAAGATTTTTTAAAATAAATGAGACAAATGGACATATATTCATAAGGCACCATGCACAGCAAATACCCTCTTTAAAGTATTTGCCAATTAAAAGGTCCATTGGCTAAAATTCAGCAACAAAAACCAAACAACCTAATTCAAAAATGGGTAAAGGACTTAGACATTTCTCCAAAGAAAATATATAAATGCCTAATAAGCACATGTAAAGATGCTCAGCATCACTAATCATTAGGGAAATGAAAATCAAAATCATGGGGTGCCTGGGTGGCTCAGTTGTTAAGCGTCTGCCTTCGGCTCGGGTCATGATCCCAGGGTCCTGGGATTGAGCCCTGCATCAGGCGCCCTGCTCTACGGGAAGCCTGCTTCTCCCTCTCCCACTCCCCCTGCTTGTGTTCCCTCTCTCGCTGTCTCTCTCTCTGTCAAATAAATAAAATCTTAAAAAAAAAAAAATCAAAATCACAATGAGATAACATTTCACAGTCATTGGGATGGCTAATACCAAAAAAACAAAAACATAACAAAACAGAAAACAAGTGTTGGCAAGGATGTGGTGAAACTGAATCCCTGTGCATCACTGGTGAGAATATATAATGATGCAACCACTACGGAATACAGTATGGAGGTTCCTCAAAAAGTTAAACATAGAACTACCGTATAACCCAGCAATTCCACTCGTAGGTATATGTCAAAAAACTGCAAGCAGGAACTTGAGCTATCTGTACACCAATGTTCATAAAAGAATGCTTACAATAGCCAAATGTGGATATAATCCAAATGTCCATCAATGGATGAATGGATAAATAAAATGTGGTATATACATACAACGGACTATTATTCAGCCTTAAAAAGGAAATTCTGACCTGTGTTACAATATGGATGAATCCTGAATGCATTATGCTAAATGAAATAAGCCAGATACAAAAAGACAAATATTGTATGGTTCAACTTATATGAGGTGCCTAGGGTAGTCAAATTCATAGAGACAGAAGGCAGAATGGTACTTGCCAAGGACTGGGGCCGGGGCGGGGGGCGGAGAAGGACTGGGGAGCTGCTGCTTAATGGGTATGGAGTTTCAGTTTAGGAGGATGAAAAAGTTCTGTAAATGGATGGTGGTGATGGTTATTCAACAATCTGAATGTAGTTAATGCCACAGAACAGCACACTTAAAAATGATTATAATGAAAAGTTTTGTTATGTGTATGTATGTGTATATACATATACTTAAGATTTTTATTTTTTTAATTTTTTATTGTTATGTTAATCACCATACATTACATCATTAGTTTTTGATGTAGTGTCCCATGATTCATTGTTTGAAGATTTTTATTATTGAAGCATAGTTGACATACAATGCTACGTCAGTTTCAGGTGTACAACATAATGATTTGACATTTCTACACATTATTCAATGCTCACCACAATAAGTGTAGTTACCATCTGTCACCATACACCATCACAGTATTATTGACTATAATCCCTATGCTATGCTTTGCATCTCCGTGACTTATTTATAACTGGAAGTTTGTGCCTTTTAGTCCCCTTCACCTATTTCACCCATCTCCCCAACCCCCTTCCCTCTGGCAACCACCAATTTGCTCTCTGTATTTATAAGTCCATATCTGGGTTTTGTTTGTTTTGGTATTTAGATTACATACATAAGTGAAACGATATGATATTTGTCTTTCTCTGACTTATTTCACTTAACATAATACCCTCTAGGTCCATCCACACTGTTGCAAATGGCAAGATCTCATTTTTTTTATGGCTGACTCATATTCCATATATATATATACACCACATCTTCTTAATCCATTCACCTCTTGATGCACACTTGGGTTGCTTCCATAGCTTGGCGACCTCAGTAAACAATGCTGCAAAAACCACAGGCGTGCACATATCTTTTCAGATTAGTGTTTTCGTTTTCTTTGGGCAAATACCCAGTAATGGAATTACTGAATCATATGGTAGTTCTATTTTTAATTTTTCCAGGAGCCTCCATACAGTCTCCACAGTGATTGCTATGTTACGTATATTTTATCTCAATTTTTCAAAAAAACCTTCTAATGCAGAACAAAAAATTAGGAGCTTCCCAGGATCTTTTTTGCAAGTATAAGCATCCTGAATGTCTCTGCTATCAACTGACATCTTTGAACAGGAAGCCATCGCCAATCCAGCCATGAGTTAGTGTTAGGGACATAAGCAATCCCCTTTATGTGGCAGCTTCAAACTACTTGATCTCAAATAGAACACTGAGCCAGACTGATTCTAATTAGGACTTATAAAAGCATTGCCTAACACTGTCTAACAGCAACAAATCACCAACCCCGACAGCTCATTTATTTGCAAAGATTAACAAAAGTGTATTACTTTAAGTTGAAGTCAGCACTACTTCCTTTTGATGTTATCTCCTTATTTCCCTAGAAAAAGAAAGGTCTACAGTTTTCTTCTTTTTTTTTTTGAGAGGCGAGGAAGGGAGGGGCAAACGGAGAGAGAATCTTAAGCAGGCTGCACGCCCAGCGCAGAGCCTAATGTGGGGCCCGATCTCACAACCCTGAGATCATGACTTGAGCCGAAATCAGGAGTTGGACACTTAACTGAGCCATCCAGACTACCAGGGCCTACAGTTTTCTAGAGAAAACTTTTTACTTAAAAATGTCACCGTGAACTATTCCAAAAACTGTTAAGTTCAACTTACACACAACTTCATGCCTAATGTAAATACTTTATAATAATTAAAAATCAATTCCCCAGTCTTCAAAATACTTGTAGGAACATGAGAGAGGAGGCAAAGAAAGACATATTTAAAGATAAAGAAAATGTTATCCACAGGGGTTAGGTGATTTAGCCCAGGGCACAGTGGAAAAAGAAATGGGTCCAATTTTCTCATCTGGTTGCTGTTATTGTCTGAATGTTTGTATTCCCTACCAAATATACATGTTGAAATCCTAATGCCCAATGTGATGGTATCAGGAGGTGGGGCCTTTGGGAGGTGATTAGGTCATAGGGTAGAGCCTTCATGAACAGAATTAGCAGTCTTAATAAGAGACTCAACAGAGGTCCCCAGGTGCCTTCCGCTCCGTGAGGACACAGAGAGAAGTCCACAGTCTGCAACTTGGAAGATGGCCTTCACCAGAACCCAACCATGCTGGTACCCTCATCTTGGACTTTTAGCTTCCAGAACTGTGAGAAAGAAATTATTGTAATTTATAAGACACCCAGTCTGCGCTATTTTGTTATAGCAGTCATAATAGACTAAGACACTCTCTGAAGCTCATTTAATTCTAAGATTCTATGCTTCCTCTGAAAAGGAATGGGGGAAATCAGATCAGAGCTAAAAGTCTCTAAGTTGCTGGCTCATGGTTACTTGACAAGTCACTACATAAATATGCTCAAGACAAGGAAACCCAAAGACTAATCCCATAAGACTTCAATTGAAAAGTTTCCTTAACAACATCAAAAAACAACTTGATTTTAAAAATGGGCAAATGACTTGAATAGACATTTCTCCAAAGAAAAAAATATGTAATGGTCATACACAAATGGCCAATAAACACATGAAAAGATGCTCAACATCACTAATCATTAGGGAAATGCATATCAAAACTACAATAAGATACTATCTCACACTTATTAGGATGGCTCATATCAAAAAAACCCAGCAAATAGTTCCTCAAAAAATTGAAAATAAAATTACCACACGATCCAGCAATTCCACTTCTAGGTAAATATCCAAAAGAATTGAAAAGAGGATCTGTAAGAGATATTTGTACACCTATGTTTACAGCAGCATTATCACACTAGTCAAGAGGTAAAAGCAACCCAAGTGTCTATCAACAGATGAATGTATTAAAAAAAATGTGGTATATACATAAAATGAAATGTTAGTCAGCCTTTAAAAGGAAGGCAATTCTGACTTGTGCTACAACATGGATGAATCTTGAACATGCTAAGTGAAATAAGCCAATCACAAAAAGACAAATACTGTATGATTCCACTTATGAGGTATCTAGAGTAGTCACATTCATAGAGACAGAAAGTAGAATGGTAGTTGCCAAGGACTGGGAGGAGGGAGGAATGAGGAGGTGCTATTTAATGGGTATGGAGTTTCAGTTTGGGAAGATGAAAAACTTCTGGAGACGGATGGTGGAGATGGTTACATTATGATATGAATATACTTAATACTACTAAAGTATACACCTTTTTAAAGTTTCCTTAAAACAAGAAGAAAAAAAGAAAAAGTGAATCCTCACTGCCCTGACTTTAGGATTCATCCAGTAACGCCCTATAGTTTATCATACCTTCCTCATAGGAAGTTAGGAAGGTGGAATTCAGGAACCCAAGGGCTTTCCTCTACTAACCAAGCACTTATGTGCCAGGTACTCTGGGACTCACGAAGACATGTAAGGTAACACCTGGGGTCCCAAGGAGCTTAAGGTAGAAAAGACACATGTAGGTACACAACTACTGTGCCAGGAAGCAGAAATTGCTAGGTGCCATTATGACAAGATGCCTGGTGATTCACAAAGAGGCAAAGCAAGATAGAGTGGAGCACTGAGCTGACCTTGGGTAAAGACGTGGAAAAGGTGAAAGGAAGGGGCAAAGGGAAAGTAATGGATGCTGTTTCAGCAGAAACAGGAAGCATGGCATAGCTCAGTCCTTGATACCCTGCTCATATCCCTCAAGCCTTACTGCTTCATATACTTGACCTCATTGCCAACTGCCTCAGTCCTTGATACCCTGCTCATATCCCTCAAGCCTTACTGCTTCATATACTCGACCTCGTTGCCAACTGCCAGTATCGAAACCAAAGCCTAGGAGACTGCAGGCTGCTCTGGTGAATGAACACTTCTTGGAAGCAGCACTCAGCCAATGGCTGATGGCAGTTGGTGTATCAATATTCCAGCTTTCTTATTCCCAGGTGGAATAACTCTGAAGTGTGTGCTCAATACTCTCTCCTCTCAGGATCAAGCTCCAATTGCCCGCAGTTGTTGCTAGCTCACTAAATCACCCTTCCTTTCCCTACTTACTCCCCCAATCCTCTAGTATTTCTTGCATTTCCAAATTAACCATGTGTACCTGAAACTTGAACCCAAAATAAGACACATGGGGAGACAGAACATAGAGAACTATCCACTAATTATTTGTATATATAATATATACTTTATTACTCAACATCTCATTTCATGCTCTATGTTTAAAAGAGGCTATAAAACTTCATATAGAATTCCTGCCATCCTGCCCCCCATACCTTTCACAAACTAAACAAACAAAAAATAAATATTAAAAAAAAGTGGAAAAAAAAGTGAGACAGGCTTGGCTTATCAAAGGTTTACTATTTCATAGTGAAGGATCAGCGCTTTCCTATTTGCTCAGCTCTTCAGCAGGGAAAGTCATGAAAAGGTAAAAGGGGACTCCCAGACAGAATGCTGACTCAGAAGACTGCCTTAGAAGGGAGAAAACTCCCACAGAGTAAAGGCCTTTGGAATTTAATATGACAGCTCCTAAAATATGTAGAAAATGCATATAATGTACAGGCTTCCCCTCAGGGATAAGGGCAATTCCTGACCCTCTCTTCCTCTTGGAACCATCACAAGGGAACAGCTTGGGATGATTTCCAAGGCGGGGGTCTTGACCCACTGCCGTCTAGTCAGACCGTTTAAGTGTTCACACACAATGGAATCACAAAACTGCCCTGGAATTCATTTATGGCATTTCATGGTTGTCTGCTGGGCCCCTTCCAGCGTTAAAAGTTGGCTGTCTGGGATACTGCTGACTGTGGGAGACTGAAATAAAAATGAGTTCATCCTTTATTCATTAAACAAATATTTATCCAATGTCTACTATGTGTTGGGCACTGTTCCAAGGAAAGAAATACAGAATTGATCAAAAAAAGATGCTGTCCCTGCCCTCATGAAGCTTCTTATATTTTACTGGGTGGGGAGAGAAAAAATTACATGCACTTGTAATGTGAGAGGACAGTGGGTAGAGGGAAAAAAGTTAAGAATATATATGTGTGTCTGAGGGTGATAAGTATTATAAAGAAAAAATAAATAAGAGATTAGGACATATATAGGGTGCTGGGGGTTGCCTGTTTCTGTTTTACATAGACTGATCACATAACGCCTCTCTGATAACATGGCATTTTGAGCAGAGCTCAAATGAGGGAACAAGTTGTATGACTATCTGGGAAAAGAGTCCTCCAGGAGAGGGGACAGAGTTCTGGGCTAATTTAAAATATAAGATAGCCAAAAGAGCTCTTTCTTTCTTTTTTTTTTTTTTTTTAAGCTTTGCAAAAACACAGATTATTTCAAGCAGGCTGAGTGCAGAGATACGTTTAACATCAGCAGAGCAGTTGTAAATGTTCCCCTCTTCTAAGGGTGTATTGGAAGGGCCCATCTCCTCCTAGAGTCAGGTTGGAGCCTCCGACTGAGCCCCTGCTAATAGATAGTGCTCAAGAGGACAATTGGGGCACTGCTAGTCTTGACCGGCCTTCTCACAGGTATTTAAATCTTTGCTGTGGGATGCAAGGAAAAATGAGCAAGAGAACAAAGACCAATCACTACCAAAAGAAACCCAAACTGCATAACTATATCCAAATTTAGAAACACGGTAATTATTTAAATTAACCAGAAAATTGAACTTCACCTCAAGTGGTGAAACTGAAGGTACAGGTTTCTCTCTCTTTCTTTTCCCTTTTATGTTGAGATCTAATTTCAAATAGTCTCTGCATATTTTTACCCAGGGAATCTGGTGTTGAATCTGAGGCTGACCTGGAGTAAAGACTTCTGGCCTAGATAACAGAATGGTTCAGCAGCAGATAACCCTTTAAAAATAAGTAAGCTATAGAAACATAACAGAAAAAATGTTTGCCCCAAATTCCCACATTAACATTTTTACTCCCTTTTATGATGGAGGACTTCACAAGCAAAATTCATGTTTAAAACACCACCATGAAAAAAAAAAGATTGCTGTTCAGTTCTAGAAAAGCCAAAACTAAACAAGGTGATATTAAGTTTATGGCCAACTGTGACATGAATATAAAGAATTACCTTCTCTTAGGTCTTTTCTTTGACTTTATTCTAAACAGTGTGGGGGGTAAATGACAAATTAAAAACTCACTTCATATGAATTTTTTATCTTCTATCCTGAGATGAATAGGGCAGGGCTCCAAAGAAGGAGAAATATATTTTAGATAGTCTATTATCTAGGCAATTAAAGCCCCATTTCCCAAAATGCTCTAGATTGTGGGGGGGAGGAGGGAGTGGGAGACCCACAGGCTAGTTCAGATCAGAGAGTGGGAGATGTACTTAATTTTAATTTGGCTTTGTGAGTAAGATGGGTGACACCACTGCAAAAATGAACATTAAGTTGTGTGGATTCATATCATCCACAATCCTTCCCAGCTGGCCACAAAGGTTAAAGGCTGGCCACACTCTGACCCATCTCACTGTTCATTCATTCTATAGTTACTCATCTTGATGCAGCATAGTTGTTCTAAGCAGAGTTAACCTGAGGCCAGTGCATTTTCTTTAATCCACTGTCAGTATGGAATATTAACTTGGTCAAGCACAGAGACTCAACAGCTGTTCTTCTCAATAGATTTTAAGAAGGAACCACCCCATCAACATGAAAAAGGATGACTGCATTAGTACTCTGTCACTGTCTCATTTGCCCACATATCCTTGTCAATCCATTAACCTTTATGGAAAACAGCCATTCACCTAACACTTCCTACTCTCTGGTAGGCTGCTGCAGTGCCCAGCATCCCCTCCAGGAACTCCTGCCCCTTTCATCTCTTAGCATTCTCCAATTACACAAGCTCTGAGAAAGACCTTTTTCTATTTGCAAAGGCATTTTGTTAGCTGAATACCCAGAGAAGTCCATGCCTCTAAATATAGAGAACACCTTTATAAAAGTCACCCAAGTCACAAGAAATTTTCAATAACCTGAAGGTTCAAAGAGGAATCTAAGCATGGCCTGGCCTGCCACAGCAAAACGGCCTACTATTTAGAAGCTTCTTAGAAGAAAATAGAAGAAAAAAACAAGGAAGAAAAACACAAGCAAAAAAGAAACCAAACCCAAATTTATTAGCCATCTTCTAGCAAAGCAATTATTTTTCTTTCCCTAATACCTTTATTTAAACGTGTTACAGATAACCCTACCAACAATATTCTAAGGCCTCACCAGGCTTAGAAACATGAACAGAAACTGCCCTCTTCTTCCCACCCAAAATCCATATTAAAAAGAGGAAAATGTTCTAGACAGCAGGAGGGACAGGCCATCACCTGATATGCTTCAAGAATAACCCATTAATGTCTTAACAGGCCTTTTGCTAACAGAGAAATCTCTTTCTGCTCCACTTCTAAGTGTATATATACTTATGTGTGAGTGTGTGCCTGTGTGTTTGCACAGCATGGCATATTTCCAAGCATTTGTTGATAAAGGGAACATATCAATCAGTTACTATTCATTGAGTACTGATCAACTTACAGTTTTCTCCAAGGCTCCTTCCATAGTAGTTGATTAATTAGTCTCTAGTAAATGGCATGCCTGTCTAATTAACTGTATTGACTAGGATAGAAAAACCAGATGGCTCTTCTAGCCTAGATTAGTAACAGCAGAGAGACTGATATTTAAATCTTACTTCTGCCTGACCTTTTGCCAGAAAGGGGAAAAAAATGTAATTGAACAATTTCGTGATGTGCTCTTTCAAAGACCATTTCCAGAAAAGGTTTTGCAACTGGTATATAATATTCATATCATTTACACCCAGTACCTGCCACAAATGCCATCCAAAGCAATCAGGGCAATTTTGCTTTGGAAATGGCCAAAGCCATAGGTTTACTTTATCTTATTTGTGGTAGCAGAAATAGAATTCCCTTGGCTCCCAACAAAAAAACCACAAATATGCATACCCATAAGACTACCACTATTTTCGCTCATGTGAAGTTATATGACTCTTGCTTCTTTGGACCACTTGCCATTTCAGCTCCATTAGGCTCCTGGAATTCTTTGGTTTATTAAAATAACCAAGCAGGAAAAATTCTATTAATAAAGAAACGTTCCATAAAGACAGCCAATAATAGTCAAATAATCAGTAGGGAAGAAATGTAAAAATGCTCTAAATCTCCAATAGCTCCTCGTAACAAAGTAGCCTGCATTACTTAAAGATAATTTTTATTTGGCAAAACTCTTTTGGAAAGCTGGGCAAGATGCCAGCAATCAACCCAATGGCCTTCAGCACTGATCTCTCCTCTGTGGCCCTCCGCTGCTGTATGTGGGGCCTGTGCAGGGGAGAGAGGGCATCACTCATTTCAGTCTGCATATGAGTATTTACACTCTTCATTCAAGCAGGGGTCTCCAACCACTCAGAGGAAGAAACATTACTTTCCTTTTGCTCCAAAGTTTGAAGACACCCGAAAAAGAGGCAAATCTCTAAGGAAGATAGGGCAGGTAGAGCCGGAAAGGTTATACTTTGTTCCCTTCAGGAATATCTACCGGCAATTTCCTAGTAGAGTCCAGCCTCTGAGCCAGGAACTATACATTAAAGGAAAAGTGTCATGTTGTGTCACCAGATCACATCAATTCCTTTTGTTCCTAAGAAGAAATCAGCTCACCTGTGTTCCTTTCTCAGCTAAACACTTATAAACCAGACCATATATAGCAGGCCTGCTATACTCCAGAACCTTTTAAGCTTTCTAAGCTCCAAAACTGCATCAGTAAATGGACTAAAAGATCTAATCCATGGGTAAAATCTTCTTTTTTAAGATTTTATTTATTTATTTATTTATTAGAGAGAGTGAGAGAGAGAGAGAAACAGCATGAGAGGGGAGAGGGTCAGAGAGAGAAGCAGGCTCCCTGCTGAGCTGGGAGCCCGATGCGGGACTCGATCCCAGGACTCTGGGATCATGACCTGAGCCGAAGGCAGTCGCTTAACCAACTGAGCCACCCAGGTGCCCTCCATGTGTAAAATCTTAATTCAGGATTTCTAACACCAGAAACCTCTAGGTTTCAGGAATTCCACAAACTCTTTAATTTTATATGCAAAATGATGTGCATATGTACATTTTCCTGAAATAAGTGTTCATAGCTTTTAGATTTTCAAAAAGGTTCAGGATTCAAAAAGAGTTAGACATGGCTGATTTAATAAGTTATTTTCATGCTACATTCTCTCTATAAAATAAAAGCCTCTAAATAATTCACCTAAATAATATATACAACAAGGAATTCCTCTTCCTCATTAGCCCAGGGCAGATGCTACCGACACTTGCTCTGTAGAACCCAGCAGGCGGCATGTCTATGAGGAAGAGAAGAGAGCACGATCACAAGCCAGAGACTGAGTCTAGTCTTCCTTCTGTGACCGAAGACATCTGCGGTTTCAAACACTGTAGGCTTCAGCTTTGCATTGGGGTGAAATCTGTCACTGGGAGGATTCAACATGAAATGAAAGTGCTTCAGAAGCTAAAGGGCTAAAAATATACAAGACAGAAAAGAAAGATGAGGAGAAGAAAATATTAGCCTCAAGTCACAAAGCAAGTCAAAGGATGGACTCCAAGAGTGTGCCTTTATTTCAGATAAAGGAGAACATATGGCATGCCATGCCCCCAGGGAGCTTAAGCTGGGCTACATAGAGTTATAAAAAGAGCAAAGTTATAACTTTGCGTGCTTCACTGGCCCGGAGCACACTTACTGGTGAATGCCAGCACCTCTGCTATACCCATATAACGTCAGCACAGAAAGGCTGAGTGATGATGTAATGTCTGGGGCCAGGCCACGTATTCAAGGCCATTTTGTTGAACTCACAGGGAACAAGTCAGCTCTTCTCTCCAGGGGATAAGCTAGGATGATTTCATTCTCATGATTTTGGGGGCCCTGCCATCTACCAAGTTTAAAAGAAAGACCTGTGTAAGTGATCCCAGTACTCAGACACTCGAATGCTCAGCCCTTTCGAAAAAACGTTACCATACTTTCCCTTTCCTTCCCCATCCCATTTTCAGCAAGAGGTAGGAACTTACAAGGCCAGGCTTTAGGTAAGACTAAAGCAAAAGAAGATTTAAAAACTACCACACCAAGGACGCCTGGGTGGCTCAGTGGGTTAAGCATCTACCTTCGGCTCAGGTCATGATCCTGGGGTCCTGGGATCGAGCCTGCTTCTCCCTCGGCCTGTGTGCTTGCTCTCATGCGCGCACATGCGCTGACAAATAAATTAAAAAAATCTAAAAAAAAAAAAACAACAAACCACACTGTCCAATTTCCAGGCTACATATACCTGTTAGCCTGAAAGACTTACTTCCCAGAAGCCTGAGCTCTGCTGGACTATCACAATCTAGGGCAAGAACCATTTAAGGAATTGTGAGAGAAAGGGAACAAAAGCTGAGTGCTGCCTTCCAAGTGTGTTCCAGAAGAGCAAGCAGGTGGAAAATTGGCCTTCTTTTTTAACCCTGTTAAGAGACTGGCTCACTGAGTATGCAGAGGGGAGTGTGAAGCTTGGGAGACAGAATGTACCCAGTCAGGCTTCAGGGAGAAAAGGAAAAACAAAAAAATCCAAGCATGATGGTGATAGCAAGGAGGAGAGCCCTTGGATTCAGGCAGCCTCCAGAGGAAGGAGTGCTATTTTACCGCAAGATTTTTTTTTTTTAAGGTTTTATTTATTTCAGAGACAGAAAGCATAAGCGGAAGAGACAGGCGAAGGGAGAAGGAGCAGCAGACTCCCCACTGAGCAGGGAGCCCGATGCGGGGCTCAATCCCAGAACCCCAAGATCATGACCTGAGCTGAAGGCAGACGCTTAACTGACTGAGGCACCCAGGTGCCCCAACTGCAAGATTCCTTACCATAATTTAAGACTAGAAGGTAGGCTGGTTAAAAAAAAATAAAGTTCAAGGCTGTATTTGGCTTAATTGTTTCTGTTGCTATTCAGCCAATCTGATGTCACTTATGCCACTTCATCTGATGACATAAGTTATTAAACTTGAATAATAAAAAGATTATACTAAAAATAAACTATGTATTTTTGGCCAAAAATAGGGAAGAGAGATTATACATAGGGCTTTCAATGAAAATCTTGGGGCCCCTGGCTGGCTCAGTCTGAAGAATGTGTGACTCTTGATCTCAGGGTCGGGAGTTCAAACTCCACATTGGGTGTAGAGATTACTTTAAATAAACTAAAAAAAAAAACCTTAAGAAAAGAAGAAAATTTCAAAGAGGTTATTATCTAGCAGTCATGTGTCTTTTTTTTAAAGATTTTATTCATTCATTTATGAGAGACAGAGAGAGAGAGAGAGAGAGGCAGAGGGAGAAGCAGGCTCCCAAGGAGCAGGGAGCCCGATGCGGGACCCGATCCCAGGACTCCGGGATCATGACCTGAGCCGAAGGCAGACGCCCAACCATCTGAGCCACCCAGGCACCCTCATGTGTCTTTTTTTTTTTTTAAAAAAGATTTTATTTATTTGAATAAATAAAGACAGAGATAGAGACTGAGCATGAGCCGGGGGGGGGGGAGCGGAGGGCAGAAGGAGAGGGAGAAGCAGACTCCCCACTGAGCACAGAGTGGCAGTCATATGTCCACCACAGCCTCTGGCACACAGTAGATGCTCAGTAAGTATCTGCTTTCTTATTTTAAAAGATGGGAGGAGAGGGAGGCATAAGTAAGGGTCCAGTAGGAGACAGGAAAAAGGAACTTGTCTCCAATCACCTAGGAATTAGTGACAGACCAAGAAACTAAACATGAGAGAAAAATATCCTGCTGAAGCACGGAGGTTTCAAAGTGGTGGCTCTTAATGCAGAATAGGTATGATGTACAGATTTATTTTATCCATACAATAAGGTATTAATTTGTTGTTATATTAAAAAAAAAATCAGGAGATTTTACACTAAAATCTTGATTTCTGGATTCCCTTGAAAAAACCCAGAGACCCTTATGGCAACAATGGCTGAAGCTGAGCCAAAGCTTCATTTAGATGTGATTCATTTATATTTAGATGGGGTGGGATCTCTATAGTTGGCCACAGTCACCACTATCCCCATTGATGATTTCTAACTCAGTTCACTCATTTTTGCTGCATGCCTTGCTTCTCCTGGCATCAAGCTGTAGAGTGAAAAGGGCTGTAATGTGACTCTTGATCTTGGGGCTGTGAGTTTGAGCCCCCCCCCCCCCCACTGTTGGGTATAGAGATTACTTAAAAATAAAATCTTAAAGGGACGCCTGGGTGGCTCAGTCGTTAAGAGTCTGCCTTCAGCTCAGATCATGGTTCCAGGATCCTGGGATCGAGCCCCGCATAGGCTCCCTGCTCAGCGGGAAGCCTGCTTCTCCCTCTCCCACTCCCCCTGCTGGTGTTCCCTCTCTCGCTGTGTCTCTGTCAAATAAATAAATAAAAATTAAAAACAAACAAACAAACAAACAGTAATGCCTGCCCCCTTTCTTCCTCTTTAAAAAAAAAAATCTTAAAAAGACAAAGAAAAGGCTCTACTGAGATCTCAAAAATCTGGGTTCCAGTCCTGGCTCAGCTACAAATATGTATATGTCTTGACTTATGTCCCCAACATCTCTGAGCCTAAGTTTTCTCATCTATAAAAGGAGGGTTATCCAAAATGATCTCTAATAGCTCTATAATTAGAATTCATCTACAGTGGTGGCGCTGAGCATAGGGGAGACACAAAGTAGGCTCAGCCTATTTCACACTCTATTCCCTGAGTCCAATTTCTTGAAATGTTAATTTCATTTTGAGGCTGAAGAAGTACCTAGTGAACCTAGGATAGTCTAAAAGGAAGTATAGGTTCTCTGGCACAGTATTTGGTCCATTTGTGTGAAAAGACTATCTCACTGTAATTAAAAGCCAGAAGACTGTCTCAGATAGATAGATCACTTAGTGTCTTTCTTGACCATGTTCATTCCTATTATGGAAATTCTCAGATTCCTCTCTGGGATGGTTATCCAGCCCATGACTAAATGAAGAGTTCCAGAGCACAGAGCCTGCAGCTGTGGGTGTTTTCAAAGTATACAAGAACAAGAGCAAATATAAAGACCAGTATAAGGAAAGAGTAGGCTTTGGAATTTGAAAGCAGCAAAAAAGATCCTGTCTGGACTAGTCAAAGACTATACATGTCAGTCGCGCAGATCATACTGTAACCGTGGCACCCGCTGCTTTAGCTCTGAGTGTGGAAAGTCAGAGCCGGTAAGTCACCTCTTAGAGACATGTTCTAGCAATGAGACAGTAAGTTTGACCTCCTGTACAGCACTTACAAAGTATAAGCTCAGTATTATTCTCACTGAAAATCTATTACTTAATTCATCCTCATAAAGCCCCTGGAAGCTGAGCAGGAGAAAATGGTACTTATCAATTCTGATTTATAGTTAGAGAAGCCTTAGGCCTAAAAAGCTAAAAACCACACATTGACCAAAGTATTCAAGATTTGCTTCAACAAATATTTACTGTGCTCTCACTGTGTGCCAGGTATTAGAGACAAGGCAATGATGAATTCGCCACATTTCATTTCTTAGTCCCTAAGGAGTGAACAAAATAGCCTAACATAAATCTCTGTACTTCCTATTCTCTAGGTTATATACTTCGGATAACCTCTATGGGGACTATGAACAGACTTGAAAGACTTTTACCTCTGAAATCGATCCAAAGTTAGATTCAATGACTTTGCATCCTCCTTCACAGAAAACCATATATCCCAACAAAAAAACAATCTACTTTGTCAGAGAGGATACAGTACCCATAGACTTTTCCCATAGGATAAAAAATCACACACAAGGGGTGCCTGGCTGGTTCAGTTGGAAGAGCATATGACTCTTGATCTCAGCAGGGTCATGAGTTCAAGCCCCATGTTGCGTGTAAAGATTACTTAAATATTTTTTTTAAAAAGACACATAATAAATTAGTCAAATCTGAATAGAAAAAAATGAAGAGCTATTCAATGTTTTATCACTATATATAACCTTAAAGACAAAAACAACTACATCTTGTCAATGTACATAACCAGGACAATCACAAAATACCTACTCAGGTTCTGCCTGTAGCAATACCTGTCCCAGTGTATCTGGGCAAAATGGGTATTATAATCCCAGTCAGAGGTTCTCAATCAGGGGCAATTTTCCACCAGGGGACATTTGGCAATGTCTAGAGATTTTTGGTTGTCTGGGGGATGACAGAGGAGACATCACTGGCATCTAGTGGGGACAGGCCAAGGATGCTACTACCTTGTAATGTATAAGAGAACCCCACAAAACAAAGAATTATTCAACCAAAATGTCGATAGTACAGAGATTAAGAAACCATGGTCTGGGTGTTCTACATATTGGCTAGAGGCCAATATTCTGGGACTTTTAAGGGCTCCATGTAGACAGGTTCTGGCTGATAATATAGGAACTGAAAGAAAATTAACATCTATTCTCCTTTACATCTTTCACTATTCCCTCAGCCCCTGTGTTTCTGGTGATAAAGCCTAATAAAACATTACATTTAGTGCCTGTTTTTTATTGGTCATTGAAATAAGAATCACATGCATAAGAGAGTGACAGAAGATAGAAAAATTAACTTAAAAGCAAGGAAGAAAGGCAAGAAGGAAGAAACGAAGGAGGAAAGGGAGGGAGAGGCTTAGTTGTCATTTCCACATCTAGGTGAAACTAAATCAACCAATCTAAAGAGTAGACAATGATCTGTTCTGTTGTGAGTCTGATCATATCTAGAAACCGCTTCTTCCCACCCAAGAAATAAACAGCCTGTAAAAACTAAGTAATTTCAGGCATTATGGCTTCTTCAAGGGGACATCGCTTATATAACTGAGGCCACCTAGTGGTTTCCAGTGTGGATCACAGCTAAGTAGGCCCTAGAACTCTGCCTTCAACATAAATTCTGAATTTAGATATACATTCTCTATTTACAAAAGGGACATCCCTAGCCTAGACAACTTAGAAGATATTTTCAGTTTCTTTAACATTTAACTCAATTCAACAAGCATTTATTGTGTTCCCTCTGCATATACTAGTCTTTAAGCTCTGATGTTGGGGAGCATGTAGCAATTCCAGTCTAGGAAGAAAAACCCTTGGTTCTGCCTTCAAAGAGCAGGGTCTTCACAGGTTCCCCAAGAACTGTTTCTTTTATGTCCCTTGCCCACAAATAACTCTAAAAGAGGTGAGTACAGCATGTGAGAATTATGTTAAAGATGATGATGAGCCCAAAGAGAACACTAAGCATTAGCAAGAGACTAAGGTCTCTCTCTTTCCAATCTAGATGTGAAATAGCCTAATATTTGTTCTGTTTGAGAAGAAAAAAAAAAAAGCCTATGTGTTTATTTGATCAATGCTTCTTTGTATTTGTCTTTACTCAGCTTGATTACTAAGACCAGTCTAACTGGTTCACTCACTGACACCCACTTCAGAACTTCTATGGCCAAGACAGGTGCAAGAATGCCAAGCATGTTTTTAAACTGCCAGCTCTAAGTCAACATCAGTATCTCAATTCCCAGTGAGACTGTGAAAAGGCTGGAAACACAGCTTGGGTTCTCCTTTCTAGTTGTGATGCTGGCAATAAAAAGTAAAAGAGTCAGCATCTGGCTTCCTCTCAAACAAAGCTGCTCAGCCCATCTCAACCAAGAAAAAGGTGCCATCCCAAGGGGCCAATCAGGATATATGTCTCTTGGATAGTACTTAGGGTGTTTCATTCATCATTGTGTTTTATTGATACACACACAAAAAAGTCTCTCTTTTTTTTGGCAGGCTAATTTTCCATGGACTCCCTCCTTTCTTTTGAAATGACACATTCTTAGAATTTTAAAGTCTGTTCACAAACCTGGGAAAGTTAGGTTGCTCAGAACTATACACTGGCCAGCCTTGGTTCATGGTGTGTGCCTCATATTACTCAATGGAAACTCTGAGGAAGAAACTCAATATTATGCTAGAATGTCCAGAGACACTGTGTGCCTCAACTGTTTCTACCTGACATGATGCTAAAGAGAAATAAAGACCAGCACAGAAGGAGCAATCTGAGAGGAAAGCATGAGTGTGGGATGCAGGAGACAGAGGGCACCTACCTGGTCACGATCCCCTGCAAAGCAGCAACTTTTCATGGTGCAAGAGTTGAAGTAACCCTGATTGTCAAACTGGAACACAGGCAGGCGGGAGTGGATGTCATAGAGCACAGGGGGCAGGCGACGCCTCAGGGCCAGGAGCTGGGTGCCGTTGCTGTTGAATCGCACGCTCATGGCACTCTGGAGGGATAGATTGCCACCATAGCGCAGGAGAGAACTGGAAGGCAGGAAGCATAGGGATTGGGCATGAGGCAGGCTGGACAAGAGTCTGCAAAATGACCACATTTACTTCTTCCCAAAATGTGTCCAGAATCTCCTGCCAGGCTTCTACAGCTGAAAGGTATTTCAGAAGGTAACAATGGGATAAGAATGGCTCCTTGATTTCATTAGAGCAAGTTATCTAACCTATCAGTTCCTCTTTTCAATCTCCAAAAGGTGAATTACCAGTAAATTTACAGGAAATAGAGAACAAAAGCATCATGAAAGAAAGGACATATTAAAATGATTAGTTTTTATTTCATTTGCCTGAGCTAACTACATAATCAAGTAGATACTCACCAAGTCCCTGTGAGGTGAGTCATGTCCACTTTAACTGGCTAATCATGGATGACATTTAAGGGATATATTTATCCTTGTATTAGAGATACAAAGCACCTTAGCAAGAAAAGCAGATACTTTACTGTTTATTCTAGGTCTATTTTATTTTATTATTTTATTTATTTGAGAGAGAGAATGAGAGAGACAGAGCACAAGAGCAGGGAGGGTCAGAGGGAGAAGCAGATTCCCTGCCAAGAAGGGAGGCCCCGACACTCGATCCTGGGACTCCAGAATCATGACCTGAGCCGAAGGCAGGCGCTTAACCAACTGAGCCACCCAGGTGCCCCAGTATTTTTTTTTTTTTTAACAATAATCATTTTATTACTGGGGTGCCTGGGTGGCTCAGTCAGTTAAGCATCTGACTTCAGCTCAGGCCATGATCCCAGGGTCCTGGGACTGAGGCCCTTGTCAGGCTCCCTGCTCAGCGAGAAGCCTGCTTCTCCCTCTGCCCCTCCCCCACCTCATGCTCCTGTGCACTCTCTCTCTCAAATGAATAAATAAAATCTTTTAAAAAATCATTTTATTACTTAAGCATTTAATTTTGAATTTTTAATCTGTTAACAGAAACTTACTATATGGCATAACTAGACAGTAAATATTAAACAAAAAATTTCAATTAAATGCAGGGCAAGTAGTGTAACAATTAGAAAAGCAAGATGACTTGTTTTCCTGTACAATTCCCAACAAGGTTATATGTACTTTGGTTAATATATTCATCTATCTTCACTAGGGAGAGTGATATGCTCTGGTTCACCTACTATTCTTCTGTAGTCTCATAATATTCCTAACATTAAAAAAAAAAACCTCACACAGTATGATTCCAAATAATTTCTTTTGATGACTCAGAAGATACTTTCAATTTTACAGTGAACCAGGAGGGCCATGAACATTAACAATTATATAGTACTAAGTAAAAAAAGGGCGTGTGTCTATGTGTATCTTTCAATAATTAGTACCCTTGATTAGCTAGACTCTATTTTATTATGAAGGGATGAACTACTCACTGACCACATCATAACCACCTTCTTTTGTATTCTGGGTTCAATTCTTGGGGCACTGAATTACTGGTAGGAAAGTGAGGTTAAGTATATACATTGGGGGTGGTGCAGAAATTCATGTGACATCAAAACTACAAACACATTTTGCCTCACACAGACACTGTTGTCCTAATAATCCTAGTAGTTTTAGGAAAAAACAGTTTATAAATTCCAGGGAATCACAGAGCTGGAAAGGGCCTTGAGAGACCTAAATTAGAGCCTGGCAAATTTATCTGAACATTTTTACGGAAGAAGTTTTAATAGCATTTTACCAAGTGAAAACTTAAAAGAGCTATATACTACCACAAGAGATTTAATATTGAATGAAGACAACACATTTTCTTTTTTTGGCATGAGCGTGATGGGTAAGATTAAAAGGACAGGAAAGGAGATATCCCATGGGAAAAGGAGCCCCTGCAACCGTGTACAAAGACAGCTGCCAACCTGGCCTAGTCATCAAAACCATCTATACCCCCACTAGCGCAGGTCAGTGCTGTGTCTTCCAGAGCAGTCTTCTCTCCAGAGGGAGGCAAGCTCTGGTACTGCAGCTCCACACGGCAAGAAGGCTTGGGGCAAAACAGGCTTTAATCCTTTTAGGATTGAAAAGAGAGAAAAGACTTAGAAAACAGACCCTAGTACTCCAAACATCAAGGAGAAGGCTGGTAGCCCTGCAGGCCCCAAGTAATAATCTCTGCAAAGAAATGTTCTTATAATGGTCCTAAACAGAGGCCATGCTCACTCACATACAAAGAATGAATGATCGGGCTGTTAGAGTCCAGGCATTTCCTTTACAGGGTGCTCTAGCTGCCACAGGCATGTGGTGTTATCTAAACACTGAGCTCGAAAACAATGAGAGGCTTTCAATCCAACATCAGCATGGCATGTACAAATAAACCACCATCTGTAGGACTGGAGAGGAGCTGGGGGTGGAAACAAGACTCAACAAAAAGAAACTTGGCCAGCCCCACCAGTAACAGCAGCAGGGATTTGCATCAGCTCCAGCATCCCTGACAGGAAGGCTGGGGCCTCTGGCCAACGCCTGTTCTATCAGTTAACAGGAACTTCCTCTGCTGATTCTAGTCAGACCTGTAGAAGTCTATCCAGGACAGGCATCGAGCCCATCCCACCCCCACCAGAGCTCCCTGACCCATGTCTGCATTCTAGCCACTCTACAGAGGCCTGTTTGTGTGCTCTAGGAGAGTCACTAACTTCTCTTGCCTGTGCTTCTGGGCAGGGAACTCCTTTCTCTCACACAGAGGGTAGGTATGTAGAACTCGCTCCTGGAGTGTTTAGGGGTGCTAGCTAAAGAGCAGCAGCTGCTAAAACGGAATACTTCATGTTTGGGCACAAAATTCAATTCCTTCCAGAGGGCAGAATGATACCCGAAATCCAGAAAGTGAATTATGTTAACCATGATTTCTCAGCAGGGGTTCTACAGCTTTCTGTATCTTCCTGATACAAATGGTAAGGATGACCTAGTTCATTAGGAAGAAAAAGCTTAGAAGCAGTTTGCCCTCACAGTCAAGATATAAAGACTATGTCAAAGATGCTATAGTTTAAGATTCCAAATGTAATGTGCCTGAGAAATCATCTGGGACTCTTTAAAAATGTAGATCCACCCCCAGATATTCTAATTCAATCTGGGAAGTGGGCCCAGGAATCTGAATTTAACAACCCCAATTAATTCTGATGCATGTGACTTTTCTAACCACTTTGAGAAACATGGTTCCATTTTGGGATTTTGGGGGAGAGGAAGCAGGAAGAGAAGGGAGAGTGGGGCCAGGGGGAAAACAAGGTGGAGAGAAGGCAGATTATCAGAGGTTCAAAAAAAAACAACACAATACGGCACTTTTTACAGCCCCGTGTCTATTAGCAGAAAGGATTCTAATTCCTTTTAAAAAATCAGAGTTCCTCTCTACCAACAATGCCTGAAATGTCTTTTTCCTGTCATCAGTACATTCCCCAAAGGAGAAGTTTCTCACTTCCTCTTGGAGAACTGAGGGAAGACTGCCTCAATGTTTTGGAGATGATGGAGATTGAGGTCACTAGCCCCACTCTTCAGAGAAATGGCCACCATTACGCACCCAGACAAGATGAGCAGTATCTTGAAAGAATGAGCAACAAGTTGAGTTCAACTCAAAATATCCCTATTTAGAAAAAGAAAAGCAATATATCTATTCCCAACCTATCTTCAACAAATGATTTGTCATAAAATGCAACAAGAATGGGGCAGGAGGTAATCCAAGGGTCAGCATGTAAAAGATCCAGGACGAAAAGCAAGAGAACCACAGAACAACAGGAAAATATTTCTCACTAGTGTGGTCTCCTGGATTTTTCCTTTTTTGCTCCCTCCCACCCCCAGTATTCAAATGGATTTCTTTATTGCTCTGGCAGAGTAAAAAGAACAATTTTAAAAAAGTACTTGGCCAAGGCTAAGGCCTTGGAATAGAAGAGAAACAGGCTAAGGCTGTTTCCAAGGAAAGTAACTGGGAGTATCATGTTCAACACAAGACAGGGCATTGATAATGTTTCCAAGATTAGATTCCACGAACCTAGATTTCCATAAATCCATGACTAAGTAATTCATCTGATGGTACCAACATCATTTACCAATGCCCACCAGCATACACTTCCTTACAGTTTCTAAGTGAAAGCTTCAATAACACCCATGAAATGCATTGTTATTCCAAATCACGGACATCAGACCTGGTATTGTACAACCAGAGTGGCAAAATCAAGGTCCTATATAGGTAGGGAGAAATTTCTTCCTCCCCTCCAGTTTCTGCTTTAGAATGGGATGACCTATAGGAATAAAGGACATTTTGTATTTGCACAACCCATAGACCATGACAAATCCTAGAGAACACTAGAATTAGGTAGAGAGCAAACAGGTTCAGGGAGTCACAGCCCACACCAATCCTATTTAAGTGTGTTCAGCATCCCAATAATCCCTTAACCATTTCTTTTATGTGAGTTGGCAGAAGAACCTGGGCTTTCTCTTTTGTTTTTTCTACACAATCCTCAGTTCCAAGATTGAGACTTCTTTAGAGGAAGCCAGAACTATTAGACCACTAGTATGAGAAAGATACATTGTGATCTGTGTCTAAACAAACTCACTTTCCTCAGAACATGATTTGCTGCCAAACCTCTCTGGCTTGAAATATAGATATAGGTTCAGTGTACCTGGTAAAATTTCCTTCCCTTCTTGAACATCCAGAAATTTAAGTTTGACTGAAGTTGGCAAAAGGGCTTGATAAATTTCTGATAAAGAGATCTTTGGATAGGGCCGCCTGGCTGGCTCAGTCAGTAGAGCAAGCAACTCTTGATCTTGTGGTTGTGGGTTTGAGCCCCACAGTGGGTATAGAGATTACTTAAAAATAAAATCTTTTAAAAAAGAAAGAGAAATCTTTATAGATGATCAAATGGCATATCTAGTCCTCCCACAAAGCAAGCGTGGATGGCAGGCATTGCAGTGTTTCTCATCATCTTCTTCCAGAACAGGGACATACCCAAAGTTGAAGTGATCTGGAATCTAAATTTTTGCAATTGGTCCAGAGATCCCGAAAGCCACACAGAACCAAACAAGATCTCAAAATAAATTAAGAGGCACTGTTATAACCATAAGATTTGTTCTAGGACACTCATGAATTTCCCTTAGAACTAAGGACTCAACATTTAGTCATCTCAATTCATCAGATGGCCTGGCTTACTCAGAATCCCCCTTCATCTCAAGCTGCAGAAAATAGAGAGGGGTTTCATAAGCAGCCATTTAATCTTCACCTTACAACTACTCCTGGTCCTACCTTCTGACAGATTTAACATTAGCATCAGCCCAGACCTCACAGTATATAAAACTGGAGAGGAAGAGTTTAATGAACAGTGGTTGGCAAGAGGGAGGAAAAAGCAAGGGGAAGAGGGAGACTGGGATGGCAGTTGCTACAGCAACGGTAACAGTGCTGCAGGAGAGGGTGGCAATATATGCAGGTAAACAGGCAGTCCCTGATGACAGGAGAGGAAACTTGGGTCGGTGCACTAACTATTAGGGTGCAAGACCACAAAGCTGGAGGAATATTAAAGAGGAAAAAGGCAAAGTCTGGAAAAAATCCTAAGCCAAAGAGGGTCTGAAAACAAAAATCACAATTTGTTACCTTCTAGGAAGAACTCCTATGCAAACAGTTGAAAACAAGAGATGAGAGGGGTGCAAAGGAAAGGGAGAGAAGGCCAACCTGCTGACTGATGAGACACGAAACAGGAAGCCAGCCTGTTTCTCATAGGAGCCACTCGCTGAGAGGTATCCAAACACCAAAGTCCCCTCTAGTTGGCAGTAACAGGAGTGTCTTAGAATAATGGCTTTGAAACTTTTTTTATAGCAACGCTTTGTAAAGTACAATTTATACTGCATCCCAGTACACCCACATTTTTAACATAAATTCATTAAACAATACTTACCACCTACTACAATGCTATGCACTGATTTTCTATTCTGTATTTTTTTATTTAATAAATACTTGTAACCATCTAAATTGATTTCATGGCCTACAGAATTATTGAAAGAGCTTCCTACCTTAGCCTCCTTGCTTCCACTCTTGGCCCATGCTTCATTTATCCTGAATAACACAGCCAGAGGGATACTGAACCATGAGTCAGAACGCATCATTCCTTTGCTAAAGATCCTCCAGTGGCTCCCCATTTACTTCAAAGTAAAAACCAAATTCCTTAGGACACCAATAAAGCCCTAGACAACCACCTCCCCATCCCTGTATCTCTGACCCCACCTCTTAGCACTGTTCCTACCTTACTCTACCTTCAACCACATGATGCCTCCTTACGGATCCCAGAACAAGTCAAGCATGCTTCTGCTTGCTTGGGTTTGCATTTGCAGATCCTGCAGTCCAGAATGTTCCTCTCCAGATATGTCCATGACTCATTCACTTACCTCTTTATTCAAGTATCCTCCTCAATCAGGCCCTTTCTGATACCCTGTGCAAAAATGCAAGCTCCCCAACTGCCTGCTTTATTTTTCCCTAGTACATCAATCACCATCTTACCTACCATATATTTTTATGTATTTACTCTGTTTCTTATTTGTCTTTTCCCACTAGACTACTAGCATTTATATCTCTTCCCCATATATCCCAAGTGCTTAAATAGTGCCAGACACTTCATAGTCATTCAATAAATAGTTGCTGAATGAATGATCTAATGGATCATGAGAAGCAGTTTGAAAAACCCTGACTTTGCGGCGCCTGGGTGGCTCAGTTGCTTGGGCGACTGCCTTTGGCTCAGGTCATGATCCTGGAGTCCGGGGATCGAGTCCCACACTGGGCTCCCTGCTCAGTGGGGAGTCTGCTTCTCCCTCTTCCGCTCCCCCCTCTTGTGCTCTCTCTCTCAAATAAATAAATAAAATCTTAAAAAAAAAAAATGAAAGAAAAACCTTGACTTTGAACATTAAAAAGGAAAATGGGCTCCACCACCCAATCTGAGAGGCAAGCCTCAAGGCAGCATAAAATTGGAGAAATAGCAAGAGCGCCTGGGGGCTTAATCGGTTAATCGTCTGCCTTCAGCTCAGGTTATGATCCCAGACACTGGGATCAAGTCCCACATCTGCTCCCTGCTCAGTGGAGTCTGCTTCTCCCTCTCCCTCTGCCCCTTCCCCCTGCTTGTGTGTCCTCTCTCTCTCGATCTCAAATAAATAAAATCTTTTAATAATTAATTAGTTAATTAATTAAAATAGCAAGAGGCTTGGAGATCATCTAAGTTGAAGTCCTCCTGGACAGGCAAAGAACCGGCCCAACTTGCCAATGACCACCCAGGTTACCCTGTTTTTGTGTGACAACACCACACATTCTTCAAGTAAGTTAAATTCATCTACCTGCCAATAAGTGGCCAAAAGAAGGAAGAGTTTAGCAGTTAGGAAGGTATCTTAATTATATCTTGTACTTTAAAGCAAGGTTCTAATATTTGCTGAACAAAAAGAAAATTAATAATTACATTTGGGGAAGTCAAGTTAAAGAAAATTCATCTGTCAGGTTTCAGAAAGTGGTGAATTCTACAGGTTTTGAATCTATGCCCTATGCTATTATATTTATGAATAGATAGTGATAACATTCAGACTGATAGATGTACGAAGACCAACAAGAAGATATATAAATTAGACTATAGGATTTAGGTAATTTTTATTTTTTATGCCTTTCATTTTATTTTTCTAAGTTTTTCTACAATAAACATGAATTTTTCCTGTAATCAGTAGAAAATGTTATTTTAAAATACCACCTCATACACAGATACTTTTATCTTTATCTTTTTTTAAGATTTTATTTATTTATTTGAGAGAGTGAGAGCGCACAAGCAAGGGGAGTGGCAGAGGGAGAGGGAGAAGCAGGGTCCCCGCTGAGAAGGGAGTCTGATGCGGGCTTGATTCTAGGACCCCAAGATCTGGTAGATGCTTAACTGACTGAGCCACCCAGGTGACCATACACAGATCCTTTTTAACTAGGGGACAGTTTGAGACAGCTTTTAACTAGGAAGACAGCTTTGAGAAAAGTACAAGAGTAGGGAATTTAAAGAGCCTCTTAATGAAAACTTCAAATAATATGCTGCCCCATAGCATTCTGGTACAGATGCTAAGTCTGAAATTAAATCATTACTTTAAGTTCAATGATAGTCCAACAAAAATTTTCAGAGTCCTCTGAAAACTGCAGTGTCCCTTACCATCTTTCTCAATGAGAGCAAATACCCCTCCTTTGATAGGTTTCTAAGTACTAAACAGCCTACCTTGGTTAGCACTGAACACAGTCATCAAGTTAGGTCTGAAACTACACTCAGTTTGGTTTCTTTCTACAGATCCACCATCCCACTTCCAAAGCACCCATAAATAAATGGCAAGGTCATATTATTAGAATAAAAAACAGATTCAAAACAATTTTATGCAGAATCCAGAAACATTTGCAATGTCCTGGGAAGGTCTTCCACACATGGGTAAATTCATGAGTAAATGAAGCCAAAATGATTAGAGTGTACTGAGAAGTCTCTATCTAAAATATGTGACTCACAACAGATAAAATATAAGTGGTCAAACCTGTTATCACAAAATAAAAAGTTCAAACTATGAAGAACTCACTGAAGGAATTATATCACAATAGATAACCTTGAAGGACCAACAAGTTCATTAAATTTAGTTTACAAAATGTTTGTGTGTAACACTGTATCATCTAATCCTTACAATAATTCTATGAGGTGGACAGTGCGGATAACATTATTCTCATTTGGAGGAAACCAAGGGCCTGAGCAGTTACATGATTTGGTCCTGAGCACACAATAGAAAAGCAGCAGATACAGGACCAGCCAAGTTTTTCTGCTTCTTAGCTCAACAAGATTTCACAGAGGGGTGCCTGGGTGGTGCAGGTGGTTAAGTGTCAGACTCTTGGTTTCGGCTCAGGTCATGATATCAGAATCGTGAGCTCGAGCCCCATGTGGGACTCCGCGCTCAGCGCAGAGTCTGCCTGAGTTTCTCTCTCCCTCTCCCTCCGCGCCTCCCACCTCTCTCTCAAATAAATAAATAAATCTTAAAAATAAATAAATTGCAAGCAACATACAAGCCGGCCATATTAGAGAGATGGAAATAAAGCTTCCTTAATGTTGTAAAAAATAAATAAATAATAAATAAATAAATAAATTGCAAAACAAAAAACAAGATTTCACAGAATACATGGTGGAGATGGATTATTCCACCCAACCAAGAGAATAGCATCAGATGACAATGCATCAGGACCAGAAGGATTCATCTAAGTCATTCACTTCACATACTTTCCTATAGTTCATTAACTCATTTATTCATGCATGCATTTACTGAATAAACACTTACTGAATACCTGCTATTTTAGTACTGTACTAGGCCCATAGATTCAAAAATGAAATAAGATAAAGGAGACACCCTCAAGAACCAATTAGGGACAAGGAAACCAAAAGTTTCCTTCTATAACATGAATAGTGTGGTAATAAGGGGAACGTGTGCAATGAGAGACATAGGAAGAATATCTACCCTCCACTGGAGAAACAGGGGTGGGAATGGTTACAAACGACTTCCTACAAGAAAAATCTAAGCTAACTCAACAGAATGAGTCAGAGAGTTGACTCAAATTCTTAACTGGCAAAAGAAATGGGATAAATCCAGGTATATTAATATATGGGTAAATTTCCAACACATACTTACGAGTGAAAAACATACATGCATACAGAGACAATGCCATATGTTTTCTATGGGTACATATATAAGCATATAAAAGCAAAAAAAAGGGGGGTTCTGGAAGCATATACTACAAACTCCTAATACTCCTTACCCCCAGGGGAGGGGGCAGGGGACCAGGACTGCAAGAAGTAGTAGTCAGACGGGACTTCAGCTTTATTGAAAGTTTTAAAAGGAGAACATTATTAAGACGGAGTTCGTATTTTTTTAACTTTTAATTTTGAAGTAATTACAGATTCAGAGGAAGTTGCAAAGAAACATACAAGAAGGTCCTTTGCACCCTTTATCCAGCCTCTCCCAGTGTTACCATCTTACATAACAACAGTATAATATTGGAAACAGGAAATTTACATCGGTACAATCTACAGAGCTTATTCAGATTTTGTCAGTTATACATGCACTCATTTGTGTGTGTGCATGTGTTTGTAGCTCTATGCAATTATATCACATGCACAGCTTCGTGTAACCACTACAATTAAAATACTTACGTGTACCATCATCACAAGACTCCCTCATGCTACCCTTGTATAGCCACATTCATCCCCACTCTATCCGCATTGCTGACACCCAGCAACCACGAATCTGTTTTCCATCTTTTCAAATATATTAGTTTGTGAATGTTATGTACATGGAATCATGCAGTATGTATCCTTTGAGACTGGTAAGTTCGTTTTTAATTAATAAAGGAACTACCGAACTATGTTCCAGAGTGGTTGTACTATTATACATTCCCACCAGCAATGTAGGAGTGATCCAATTTCTCCACATCTTCACTAGCACTACTTGTATTTTAAAAAGCCAAACTAAGAAGTCGGTCAATGTATTTTAAAACAAAAGGAGAGATAAAACTAGACATTTTTAGCTTCCTTATTGATATACCTAACACCATCTATGAAAACTTTTGTAACCGAAAAAAAAAACCAAAAAAACCAAACCACCCACAAAACCCTGAATCAGTTCAAGCCCCTAAATCTAAAACCAATTTATAGGAAAAAATGGGTCAGAAGGAACATGCTAAATGACAGTATAAAAATCAATCACTATAATCTAAAATGTGAGAAATTCCATAAGATAAATAATACAGTTTCTTTAACAAATAGATTTGCAAGGAAAAAAAGTGAGAGGCAGGAATACTTACAGATGAAAAGAGACTCAGAAGCCATATTAACTAATTGCTTTGTATGAACCCTATCCAAACCCTGATTCATCTGTAGCATTCATGAATCAATTAAGAAGATTTTTTTAAGATTTTATTTTTAAGTAATCTCCACACCCGACGTGGGGCTCAAACTCATAATCCCAAAACCAAGAGTTACACGTTCTACCAAATGAACCAGGCACGCGCCCCAACAATTAAGGAAATTTAAATACTAATTAAATAGATGCAGTGATATTAAGAAGTTATTGGTATTTTTTAGGTGTGATAATATTGGGATTATGTTTTTTAAAAGAATTATCTTTTTATGGAAAGTAATTTGGCAGTTCCTCAAAAAGTTTGACATAGGATTACCATAAGATCCAGCAATTCACTCCTAGGTATATACCTGAAAGAACTGAAAACAGGTACTCCAAACAAATACTTATTCATGAATGTTAATAGTAGCACTATTCATAATACCAAAAAGTTTATACAACTCAAATGTGTATCAATAGGTGATTAACAAAATGTGGTATATCCATACAATAGAATATTACCCAGCCATAAAAAGGAATGAAGTACTGATACACGCTACAATGTGGATGAATCTCAAAAAACATGATGGTAAGTAAAATAAGCCAGATCAAAGGTCACATAATGTATGAAATATCTGGAACAGGTAAATCCATAGAGACAGAAAGCAGATCGATGGTAGCCAGAAGCTACCAAGAGAAAAGTATTCTGGGGAGTCATGGCATAAAGGGTATGAGTTTTACTTTAGGATGATGAAAATGTTTTGGAACTAGATAGAGGTGGTGGTTGTAAAACATTGTGAATGTGCTACATGCTGCTGACTTTTTCACTTTAAAATGGTTAATTTTATGTGAATTTTACCTCAATTTAAAAAAGAACTATCTTTCAGAGATACATATTATTTACAGAGAAATGATATAATGTTATGGAAATCGATTCAAAATAATTGGGAAGGGAGGTCACAGATGAGGAATAAATGAAACAAGATTGTCCATGGGTTAATTACTGAAGCTGAGTGATAGGTATATTAGAATTCATTTTATTATTATTTAGATCTAAGATTTTTTACCATAAAAAGTTTTTTTTTTTAAAAAGAGGAAAGTCAAGATTTGATTTTACAACAAGAAAGTCCACTTGATTTAGGGATTTGACATCACCTCCTTCTGAATAGCAAGACTTGAGGAATATTAAAGGAAGGAAATGGACTGGTACATGCTTCCAGAACTCCCATCCATTCACGAGACATTCCCCAGATGTTCTGAAGTCTCTTGTTATAAAAGGCACATTTGTGCTTTGTGGAAAGGAATGGACATGGGAAAGCTCTGATCTAAAGTCCAAGTCCAAAGACCATGGATCAGAATGAACACAAATAAATTCAACACGGACCTTTTAATAACCACAGCTCCCATCTTGCAGGATATGCAAAGTTGCTAAACCATCTGGAATATCTGTTGCAAATGGCAGATTCACAGGTCCTGCCTCAGGTCTTAACAATTCAATCTCTGGCTCTGTGCTACTGGAAGGAGCATTTTAACAAGACTCCCAGGTGATTCTGCTGCCCTCTAAAGTTTGAGAACCTCTGGGTTAGGATACCAGGGCCCTGGTGTCTTCCAACGGACAAAGCTGATTCTAGAGCTCCACCTCCTGGCCTAGACAGCAACTTCACCAGAATCCCTGGTTTCCCCCACAGAACTCTGACAGGCAGTCAAAACCCAGCAAGAACCCTTCCAACCTTCCCTAGGAATTTATTCCTACAACATTTTGATCCATGACATTACACTCAAGGAATTAACAGGTCCAGAAAACATTACAGAAAGCTTGCTTTGAAAATACAGACTATTTGGGGATAAGTATAAAACTGCATTCATTCAATATTTACTGAAGGTACACAACAGTCTAAGTGCTGTGCTAGGCTCTGGAGATTAGAGATAAATAAAACATGGCCCTGTCCTTAAAAATCCATAGGAAAACATGACAGGTAATAATACAGATCAGGACAAGCACTTCATTTCCGAGAAGCAATTCCCAGGTACTGGGAAGGAAATAAAAAATATAATACTGGTCTAGCTGGAGATAAACCCTCATATTAAAAGATCACTAATGATGGCAAAAGCAGCAACTGAGCCAAGGAACATGCATGCCACAGACCGTAAGGACTTTACAGAGGCTCTGAATAGAGAGATCCCTTCCTGTAGAAGAGAAAGCTTCATTCATTGGCACATATTCTGTGCCCAAACTGCTAGGTGCTAGGGACACAGTAAGTAAAGGAAGTTTTTTTTCCCCTTCTTTTCAGAGTTACCATTCATTCATTCATTTATGTGTGTATGTATGTATTTATTATGTTCAATTAGCCAGCATATAGTATATCATTAGTTTTTTTTATGTTCAGTTATCATTAGTTTTTGACATAGTGTTCAATGATTCATTAGTTGAGCATAACACCCGGTGCTTAAGAATACGTAGCAGGGGGCACCTGGGTGGCTCAGTTGTTAAGCGTCTGCCTTCGGCTCAGGTCATGATCTCAGAGTCCTGGGATTGAGCCCTGAGTCGGGTTCCCTGCTCAGTGGGGAGTGCTTCTCGTTCTCCCTCTGCCCCTCTCCCCTGCTCGTTCACGCGCACGCTCTTTCACTCTCTCTCAAATAAATAAAATCTTTAAAAAAAAAAGTATGTAACAGGGAACAAGGATGCTTTTCCTGAAGAGTTACCATTTGACTGTGGACCTTGAAAGGTAACTAAAATTTGGATAGACAAAGAGAAGCAAGAAAATAAGAGAAATCCTCCTCTATGTCTGTTTGTATTTAGAAGAGAGTATAAAGGGAGAGAGTACAAGGGGAGAGAGAAGGGACACTGGCACCAGAGAAGGAGCAGATTGCTTGCTGAAAGAGTTATTTTATCCAGTAAAGTAGGTCATATATTCATTCTAAAAAATATTGTCTTAGAGCATCCGACATACAGGTTCTGGGGATATGGCCATGAACAAAGATAACAAGAATCCACTAAAGCTCCCAGGTAGGGGAATAGCAAGAGTGATGTTTAAGGATATGTGCTATATGGCAGAAGCAAGAGGCAAATTAAGAAGCCAGTGTAGCCAGTCCCTTCTGGAAATAGTGCTATGGGCCTGAGATGGAGCCAGGGCTTTCAGAACTGAAAACAGTGGCCAGGCACTAACACGTAGCAAGGCTGGGTATGACAGAGGGACAGAGACAGAAGAGGAAAATGGGACTCTGGGATTGGGCCAGGATGACTGTGGGAGTGACAGTGACATTGATAAAAACAAACAAGAAAAGAATACAGTTCTAGGGAGAAAACATGCGTTTATTACAGGTTTTGGTGGTTGGAACACTTACCTGAGTATGGTATATGTATGTAAAGACGGGTGAGCGGAGGAAGAAAGAAAAAAAAAAAGGAGTGGCTGACCATAAAGCATGTCCCGCAATTAGAGCTAATCATTTTGACAACTAAACTCCATGGTCCCCAGCTTTTCTCTTACAGTTTTCTACAATACTATCCAAACTACTGGGTCCTCCTGACTCTTCTCTCCCCCTCTTTTGTCCCTTCAAATCATTCCCTAAAGAAATGGTAATATTGCTACAACCACTGGAATCACAGGCAAGGCAAATACCCATGTGAAGATAATAGTGACCTTGGATTTTTTTTTAAAGATTTTATTTATTTATTTGAGAGAGAGAATGAGATAGAGAGAGAGAGAGAGAGCATGAGACGGGGAAGGGTCAGAGGGAGAAGCAGACTCCCCGCTGAGCAGGGAGCCCGACGCGGGACTCAATCCCAGGACTCCAGGATCATGACCTGAGCCGAAGGCAGTCGCTTAACCGACTGAGCCACCCAGGCGCCCCTATGACCTTGGATTTTTTAAAATGTATTTTAAATACATTAAATAGGGACGCCTGGGTGGCTCAGTCGGTTAAACGTCTGCCTTCCACTCAGGTCATGATCCCAGATTCCTGGGATCGAGTCCCGCATCAGGTGCCCTGCTCAGCAGGGAGCCTGCTTCTCCCTCTGCCTGCCACTCCCCCTTCTTGTGTGCCCTTGCTCTTGCTCTGACAAATAGATTTAATTTAAATAAATACATTATATATACTTTAAATAATATAGTAAAGTGCACTAATTCTAAGTATATAGCTCAATAATTTTTTTACTCAAGTATATATCCGTGAAACTACCACCCAGATATAAAACCCTGGAAGCTTCACTCATGCCTCCCTAAGTCAATACCCTTCCCAAATGTCACCACTATTCTGACTTCTACAACCTGCCTGTTCCTGAACATCATACACTTTTGCATCTATCTGGCTGCTTTCATTCAACATTACGACTGAGATTCAGCCACATCCAAGTGTGTACCTATAGTTCATTCTTTTTATGTCTATGTGCTATTCCACTGTATGGCTATTCTGCAGTTTATTTATCCATTCTCCTTCGATGGTCATTCAGGTTGTTTCCAGCTCTTGGCTATTATGAATAAAGCATCTGTGAATATTACTGTACACATCTTTGGTGGAAGTCCGTACTCATTTCTCTTAGATATACCTAAGGGTCAGATTGCTGGGTCACGGAGTCACATGTTGAGTTTTAGCAGATGTTGACAAAGAGTTTTCCCAAGTGGTTGTAGCAATTTACCCTCACCTAAAATGTATGAGAATTTCAGTTGCTCCACATCCTTGTCAACACTTGGTACTATCAGTCTCTTTAATTTGAACCATTCAGGATGTATAGTGATAACTTATTGTGGTTTTAATTTGCACTGCCCTCAAGAGTAATGAAACTCAATACCTTTCAAATGTTTATTAGCTATTTGGTATATCTTCTTTTCAACATTTCTGCTTATTTTAAAAGTTTTCTTTTACTTACTGATTCATAGTTCTATTAGGATAGATTCTGTAGATGGGAATTTTTGTTCAATACATGTATGAGGAATAATTTTTTCCCAGATCATGGCTTGTCTTTTGGCTCGTCTTTTCACTTCACAGTGTCTTTGATGAACCAAAGTTCTTAATGTGAATGAAATCTAATTTATCATCTTTTTTCTTTCATGTAGAGTGCATTTTGGGTCATGTTTAAGAAATCTTTGTCTAGGGGCGCCTGGGTGGCTCAGTCGTTAAGCGTCTGCCTTGGGCTCAGGTCATGATCCCAACATCCTGGGATCGAGCCCCACATCAGGCTCCCTGCTCAGTGGGAAGCCTGTTTCTCTCTCTCCCACTCTCCCTGCTTGTGTTCCCTCTCTCACTGTCTCTCTCTGTCAAATAAATAAATAAAATCTTTAAAAAAAAAGAAAGAAAGAAATCTTTGTCTACCCTAATGGCCTTGCATTCTGGTCTGGACAGCCTCATTCTTTAAAGTTTCAACAAGCATCAGAGCATGAGCAACTTTTCCAGCCTCTGAAGCTGTACCCTGAGCTCCGTAATAGTATAAGCAACCCTCAAAATGCAATGTGGTGGAGATGGTCTGGTTTGCTCAGAAGGCAAGGATTTACACTTAATTTGGTCTCTACAGAAGAAGGATTGACAGAGGCCCTGCAAAACAGACATCTAACCTAGAGGCCCCCAAAGCCAGGTGAGGTCCTGAGAGCAATTCCTTTTTGATAGTAGGAATTTGCACTCATTGCCCATTTTCTGATGTGTCATTTACACACCATGTGAAAGCACCATCTTATAAGGTAAGTCTTTACAGAATTCCTGGCTTGCCCTAGTTTGATTGTTGAGTGGGAAAGAATCACTCTATTATCCTTGTCAAAGCAAGACACTATTACCTGTCACAGAACTAACAGTTTCTGACAGAAAGTGACAGAAATTAAAGATATGAGAAGGGAGAGAGGTGGTGAGTGAGCAGTCAGCTGAAACAGGGAATGAAAAGAGTGAGACAAGCTGAGTAACAGCAGGGGAATCTTTACTTTTTCTGAACTCCCTCGATGTTAGAGGATGGCAGATCTGAAACCTGTTCAGAGGCCACTGCACCAGTCCAAGCAAGACATTAACTGGGATGTTGGCAGTGACAAAGAACAGGATGGTTGTAAAAAGACATCAGGAGAAATAACCCGCATGAAAGGAATGGCACCTTATCCAAACATGCAATGTCTATTTGTGTATGTGAAGTTTTTTCTCTTACCCAGTTCACCCTATGGCCCACTCATTACCACTCTGATCCCTAAAGCAGACCTTTCAAACTCCAATGTCTATAGGGCCAGGCAAGTAATGGAAATGAAGGAAGCACCCCTGGATTAAGACATCAAGGAGTGGTGGAACACGTCTGGAAGGTGTGAGGAGGAACTCATGACATCTTCAGCTGACTGTTGCCATAAGAGAAGAAAGATCCAATGATACCAGACTTTTTGACTTTTTCAAGAGGTGCTAGAAATTATGATTTTTCTGTGTAATTTCCCAAACACTATTAATGATGTAGGCCAAGCAAAATGTCTCTGTGGGTTGAATTTGACCTATGGGCAGCTAGTTTACAACCTCGGCTCTAAAGCTTTGGAGCAAAATAAATAGTATGTGCAGGTTTCCAGGATTAGAAGAGCAAGAAACTTGGAAAGCCAGCATGTAGACAGGGGCTGGACCAGGAGACATTGAAAAGGGGTTTAACTTTCAGAGGCAGAATGTCTAAAGGACTCAGACTTCAGAGTTGGACATACCTGCAATGGAAAAATTGGAGGAATTCTGACAAAGTTCTATTGCAAGGAAGCACAAATGAAAGAAAACTAGAATGTATAGGGGCCTGATCTGCTTTAAAAGAGGGGGTGGACATGATACACTCATACACACACAAGCTATTTCAACTCTCTGTGCCTTGATATCCTTATCATTAAAATAAAAATAGTAGAACCTACTTCATAGGGCTGTCATAAGGACCAAATATGGAACTGTTCATATAATTGTCATTATCCCTTGCAAGTAATGCTTAATAAATGTTAGCTATTATTTATCATGAGGCACTGAGAGGTGAAGTGACTTACTCAAGATCACACGGCTATTAAGGTATACTACCTGGATGTGTGCAGCCAGTATGATGGCTTTAGATCCTGCGCTCTAAACCACCACGCTCTTCTGCCTCCCCTTACCTTGCTGGGATAGTTTCTTCAGCTGTACAATGAGGAAGTCAGATCAGATGATAACTAAAATCCCCTCTAGGGCTGACATTTTATTCTGCCAGCCAGCCCTCTAATCAACTTATTTCAGGGAAGGAGTGGGGCACACATGACCCACTCACACTCCTACAGACTACCAACCTAAAGTAGAGAGGTACAGCTTAGGCTTGGGGTAGGCTCAAGAAACCATTTCAGCATGGAACAATCCATAGGTTAAGCCAGGAAGAAAAAAATGTTCCGTGTGAGGCCCCCTTATTGATCTATGAAGATTATATTTGTTTCTAGGACACCAGTAGGCCTCCTGAGTAGGCCCAGAATTCACTCATATGCCCAAGCTATTACAGGCTGAAAATTGCTTATAAGCCTGCTAAGGTACCACAGTAGGTTCTAAATCTAGAATCGTTAGTACATTGAACAATTTTTTTCCTCTTGGGGGCCAAAGGTATCTACAAGAACCTAGTAAAAACTCTCTCCCAATCCCTAGAAAAAACTGACATGTGTGCTCAGTCGAATACACAAACACACAATTTTACCTGCAATTTCAAGGGGTTCACAAATTTCCTAAAATATTTCTGTAGACTTTAAGTATCCCTTGGAACAGATCTACCTTGTTCCAGGGTTATCCTCCCAGGGGATTCAGAATTGCCCCAAGATCTAGATTGAGGTTTCTAGGTAGCCGTGTTCAGGAGACAAATCACCTATTGCAACTCAGCATAATCAATCCTGCATGGAAAAGACAAAGGGCCCCCTCTTCCTCTCCCACACCAGTTTATACTGAGAGAATTCCAACAGGAAAGATCTGTAATTTAATCCCCAAATGCCAACAGATGAAGAACAGGACCCCAAGAAGGTTTCATGCCCCTTGTCGGCTTCACTCCCACAGAACCACAAAGAACCTTAGAAGAGCTGAAGGAAACAGGTAAAAACATCCTAGTTCACTAAGCTCCTCCTTTCAGTCCAAGAAAGGAATCAGTCAGGATTATCAATTAACCTTATCAGATGACTTTTCTCCCATAGGGGCTTTGAAAACTACAGGTTACCAAAGAAACCATATAACCTCACCCATAATTAAAGACATCATCAAAACAGGAAGATAGGGCGCCTGGTGGCTCAGTGGGTTGAGCGAATGCCTTGGGCTCAGGTCATGGTCCCAGGGTCCCGGGATCGAGTCCCGAGTCCCGCGTCGGGCTCCCAGCTCAGCAGGGGGCCTGCTTCTCCCTCTGACCCTCTCCCCTCTCATGCTGTTTCTCCCTCGCTCGATCTCTAATAAATAAATAAAATCTTTAAAAAAAAAACCCAAAAAACAGGAAGGTAATATTTCCCCCCACAAGACAGTATAAGTGTAGGCAAGGGTCTGGACAAATGTGTAGTCTCACGCATAGTTGGTAGGTTTGTAAATCAGTGTAGCCTTTTGTGGTGGCAAGACAATGTGACAATTTTTATCAAAAACATAAAAGCATACACCCTTTGATGCAATTTCCTACAGATATTTTTGCAAAGGTAGGCCAAGTGCTATGCAACCAAGCTCAGTATAGCACTGTTTATAATGCCCACTGGAAACAAGAAGTCCTGGCTATTGGATACACCATATAAATGGAATATCATGTAGCCATTAAAAGAATGTGCTAGAGGGGGCACCTGGCTGGCTCAGTCAGTGGGGCATATGACTCTTGATCTCAGGGTTTTGAGTTCAGGCCCCATGTGGGATGAAGAGATTACTCAAAAATGAAATCTTAAAAAAAAAGAAAAAAGAACATGCTAGATCTGTAAGTACTGATAGGAATAAAACTCCAATACATATTAATAAATAAATGGGGCGCCTGGGTGGCTCAGTTGGTTAGGCGACTGCCTTCGGCTCGGGTCATGGTCCTGGAGTCCTGGGATCGGGTCCCGCATTGGGCTCCCTGCTCGGCGGGGAGCCTGCTTCTCCCTCTGACCCTCCCCCCTCTCATGTACTCTTTTTCTCTCTCTCATTCTCAGTCTCTCAAAATAAATAAATAAACCTTTTAAAAAAAATAATTAAAAAAAGTAGTTGAAAATGGTAGGTATTAATCCATGGTTCCTTTAGCCTGAAGTTTTAAAGGATAGATATACATGCTAGTATGTGCATTAAATTATGTTCCAATACATAAGAAACTGTTCATTATAGTTACCTTTGGAGAGTGACTAGAGACCAAGAAGAAGAACCATACTGATGTACAAACATGTAAAAAATATAAGTAACAGATATAATCTGGAGATGAGATTTTTTTTTCTTTTTTCTTTCTTTTTTTTTGGTTTGTTTCATTATACTTCTCTGGATATAAACCTTAAATCTGCATGGAGCACTGGGTGTTATATGCAAACAATGAATCATGGAACATTACATCAAAAACTAATGATGTACTGTATGGAGACTAATATAATAAAAAATAAAATAAAATAAACCTTAAATCTAATAAATGTTACTTTAAAAATAAAACAATAGGGCACCAGGGCGGCTCAGTCGTTAAACGTCTGCCTTCGGCTCAGGTCATGATCCCAGGATCTTGGGATCGAGCCCCGCATCGGGCTCCCTGCTCCGCGGGAAGTCGGCTTCTCCCTCTCCCACTCCCCCTGCTTGTGTTCCCTCTCTCGCTATGTCTCTCCCTGTCAAATAAATAAAATCTTTAAAAATAATTAAATAAAAATAAAACAATCATCTCACTTAGATTTTTTTTTTTTTAAAGAAGCTATGTTTAGTGAGGAGATAAGTAGAAAGGGAAGGAAAGCCCAAATACAATACCCAGTAGGAAACTGCTGGGGGTAAATTAGGAGGAGAATTAAAACACTCACCCTCTCCTCTACTCTCAAGACACTGCTGACAGCATGCACTACTCAAGCTTTCCATTGGAAATGAGTAATAGCTCAGGGCCCCACTCCAGTCACTAGCTATTCACTACAATTTTAAGTATGGAAGGTAGTAGGTTGGGAGAAGGCTGGCATAGTTAGTCCAGTTCCTGCCCTTTGTAAAATGAATGAGGCAGAACAGCTGTTCTTAAAGAGTCTCGAGTGGCAGAGCATGTTAGAGCTGAACATTGGGAAACACAGGCAGGGAATGAGCCCCCCCCAAGCACACAGTACAAAGGCACAATAGGGATCCTGCCACTGTATACATTTCAGTAGGTTGGAAAAGCAAGGGCTGGGTGTATATGCACCAAAGGGCAGGAGAAATCTCTGCTGCCCTACAGAGCCTCAGGGGGCCCTGCTCAACAACAGGAGCACCCCTCTGGCCTATACAGATCTGCTGCAATAGTTCTAGATCCCTCTGACAGCCCCATGGAGAGAATTAGCTAGAACTAAAAATCACCAAGGAAGATAGCCTCTGTACCTAATTGCCCCTTTCATCTGAGACCCATGAAATAAATCATAACCTCGCTTACTTTCTATGATATACTTCTGCAATATTGCTTTACAAAGTAGGAAGTTACCTCCATGCAGAATATCCAGAACAGCCGACAATGCATGCAAGTCTTTTATAAAGCAAAGCTAGCTTTAAGTACAGGTGCCATAAAAAGTTGTCCCCCCACCATGGCATTTAGAGAACATGAAAAAGCCTCCTACTCAGCCCCATCCACACATTTCCTTTAATGATGCCTGAAATTCTCCCATTAGTGACTTGTACCATCAAAGATTGTCCTAAGTGTACTCTTTTAATAATGCAAACAGAAGGGAAAACATGTTAGGTCCCTAACACTGTATTTTTTTTTAAAGATTTTACTTATTTATTTGAGAGAGAGACAATGAGAGATGGAGAGCACAAGAGGGAAGAGGGTCAGAGGGAGAAGCAGACTCCCTGCCAAGCAGGGAGCCCGATGCGGGACTCGATCCCGGGACTCCAGGATCATGACCTGGGCCGAAAGCAGTCGCTTAACCAACTGAGTCACCCAGGCGCCCAGGTCCCTAACACTATAGTGCAGTGGCTCTTAACTTTTATTGTCTTAGCCACTGGTCTCTTTGAGAAACTGAAAAAAGCAAATAAACTCGCTTCATAGAAAAATGCACTTAGATGGGTACATAATATAATTTCCACACAATCTGGGGGATTCCCAGTTCTCCTGAAGCCACGCAGAAAACCCCTCCTGCCTGGAGTTAAGAATCAATGGTTCAGTGGCCACAAGTTTGACAAATTCTCCCCCTCCATCTCCTCCATCCCCCCTGCAAGAGTTCCCAGGCATCTGGGGAACCCTGGGTCTAAAGATAGAAGGCAGTACTGACGGGAGCCTCTCATCTATTTGCCTAGAATTGACTTATCTAGAGTCAGATTACAATTTATGACTCCCTCAGCAAGGAGTGTGGATTTTTCACACTGCCTGTCCCTTGGGGACAGGGCTCCCCTGGCTTCACAGGCACCAATATATGTTAGGAGATGGCCAATTGAGAGCAACAGCCAAACAGGTTCTCACAACCCTTGCTGGCTGATCACATTACCTGAGAGTTGAGGCAGGGGCAAGTTTTAACACCATATGAATAAAGGGGGCTCACCTCTGAGGTTTTCGAATATCCCAGAGTCCCACTCCTTCCTTTGAATTGGCTGTGGCCAATAACCTGGGCTCCACAGGGTTAAACATGACACTGTGAAAAGCTGATGGATAGTTTGCCAGGCAGAAGGGCTCTGTGAATAGAGAAATGACAATCAGCCCCATAGCTCATTCAGCGCCTCTGGGCCAGAGGCAGGCAAAGCAGGAATGTGACCCTGTAGAAACCATCCCTAGTAGCTGAAGCCCCAAAGCAGTGCATCATCCCATCAGTCAACCCTACTCACAAGGACTAGCACACACTCTGTACACACCAAGTCTGAAAACAGCAACTCTAACACATATAAGCAAACTGGACGCTCTAATACTCAGAAACACTGAGTATTCTACCTCTTCAGATCCTGTGACAAAACGGAAATGGTCACAGGAACTAAGAAGGTAAGCTGTTTTACAGTAAGTAAGATTGAATTCCACATGAGCTGAAAAAATTCACAACCAATTACTGGTAGAATTATTGTACCTGAATCCAAATTTATTAGTTTTAGAAATTAGAAGTTTTAAAACTACACAAAGATTTAATGAAGACAAAGCAAAACAATGAGAAAATTGAAGGCAAGGAAAAACAACAGCACAGTCTTCCCTTCTCCTAAATTGCTCCTAAACTGAAGAGAAAATAGCCTCAGTCTAGAATTTTATGATTTCATTCCCCGTATTGGAATATACCAAAAAAAAAAAAAAAAAAAAAAAAAAAAAACGGGCACCTAACACTTGAACTCTTACATCCAGCCAGCTCCCAATCAACTTCACTTAGAAACCCTGCATCCCTCAGCCTATGTTAGCGGGCTCCAGGCAAGGAAGGAATCACTCTGCTACCCAGAAGGACATACTCTTGTGGAAAGTGTTTAGAAGCAACAGACAGAAAGCACACTCCCCAGTCTAGGATTTCCACGCGGGACACTGCACAGGCCTCTAGGCAGTCCAGACAGAGGAGGCTCTCACCTCCCCAGCACATGGTGACTCAACCACAGCTGCTCCTTGCAGCTACCTTATCTGCCTAACCCCAAGAACAAGCTTTTCTTATAGCCTGAGTTTCTATGATGAGGCACAGGCCAGCACGTTAAATGCTCAGAATACAGAATAATAAAAAGATCCAGATCCTGTCAGACAAGACAGGCAGGAAAGTAATTCTGTGTACACGGGTGTGATCGTGACAAAGCTGCACCAGAGGTGGGGGCCGGGAAGGCACTGAGGGTAATGCTGGAGAAAAGAGTCTTTGAACACAGGCAGAGTTACAGAGTAAACGCTCTATTCAGGAAACAAGCTGAAAAGATGCGTTTCCTGAAAAACTTCAGAGAAATTCAACAAAACAACTCTTCATTTTTACACTTCAGAAGCCCAAAGAGCACATCTGGAGGAGGAACTCACCTGGACAATCCCTCTTAAACAAAGCGTATCTGCCATCATTTTCAGTTTCTATACACATACCTAAAATTAGGACAGGAGCACAGAACGCCCCCGGTCTCCGTAAATAACCAAGAACTGTGCGTGTCAGCACCATACAGAGCTGGCCCCTGGTAGCTACCCTCTACAATGAAGCACTGCATCTTCTATTCCTTGGGGCCGCTAAACACCATGGTACTGTGGTGTTTCCGACAAGTCCAAGGGTTTGTGGAGGGCTCACAAGCGGCTAGAGAAGGCCTGAGAAAGGTGCCTCACTTCTGGCTTAGGCGTAGGATGGGATGTCTAGAGACACACATCTATGCCCCACCGTGAGAGTTGCCTCTCCCTTTACATGTCTCCCACTCACATTAGTCACCCAGGTCATAAACGCCTCTGCAATGAGCCTGACATCAAACTCTCCAACACAGTCCAACAGCCCTTTGACCCTACCTCCATGGGGAGACTCCCGGATGTCCCAGATGAGAACCCGGCCATCATCTGAGGAGCTGGCAAAAATGTTGTCATTCACTGGGCTCACCGACAAGCCATATACCGCATCTTCGTGAGCAAACACATCCAAGGTCTCGCTGCTGAGAGACAGAGAGCAGAAAGAGGCACACAGGCACACACATGCACACAAAGAGTGCAGAGTCCCAGCCCCAGAGCTCCTCACGTAGGACTCTCCCTCATTTCCAGTGCAAAGTCAATTGAGCAAAACCCAGAGGATATTGTATTTCCTTAAAAAGTAGGTACTCAACTTTCAGGTAAAAAATAAAAATTCTATTAGAAAAACTTTTTATAGATTTCATGGTGAGTTTGTTTTTTGCACTAAATGAGCACAGTTGAAAGTGACTTGATAGATGAGTTTAGTGTTTTCACTTCCTGCAGAATGTATCTGCTTCTGTAGATCTGGGGGTGGTGCCTGATTTCCAAAAACAAGGGAGCACTTCAAAGTAACCAGATCTGATTATCAGCAGGGGAAGAAGAGGGTCGATGTGGCTGTCTGGTATGTGAGCAAGAGCATGGCTCTAGAACCAGGTGGCCATGTTCAGATCCCAGCACCACCTGACCTTAAGTTACCTAACATCCCTAACACCTCAGCTTCCTCATCCACAATGAGACCAGAATAGTACTGCTTCATAAAATCATTGTGAGGGTGAAACTGATAAACACATGCAAAGCACTTAAAATAGTACCTGGCACACAAAGATTAGTTATTATTATGTTGTTGTTTCCTTCTCTTCCAACCTCTCCCTTTAAATTTTCACCTAAAAAGTGTATAAGTTCATTCCAACTTTACAAATCCTTTTTTTTTTAATCAAAACTTCATTTCAAAATTATTACAGAAATCTGTTTCAGAAAAGGACAGCGGGCTTCATGTTATTTCCTTCAAAAAACAACGACTACTTTGGTCTAAAGAGGTATTTGCCTCTCTTCATACGAAAACCAGAGTCAGTCACCTTCACATACCAACAATCTATTTACCTTTCGACATCATGGAGGATAACTTGCTCATCATTTCCTGTAAGGGAGAAAAGTAGACATTTGATAATTCCTGCCAAGTGCTACCTGCTCATAGCATATGAAAACTTAAAGTTTTCAGAAAGCATATGAGCAAAGTCAATGTTAATATAAATTAGGAGTGTTAATTAGAAAAAGTTTTATAAAAATAATTTCAGAAGGATATAAAGAATTTTTGAAAGCCTAGTAGCAAACTAGATATAACATAAGTTTCCAAAATGAATTATTCGATGGAATATATATATAATATAAAAACAACAAAAACCTGTGGCCATTGAGAAAAAGAATAAAAAGAGTAAATGATCATGGGCGAATTAATTCATTCATCCAAGCTAGCTTTTTTTTTTTTAAGCAAAACACTCAACTGTGAGACTTAGAATACAGATAACCTATGCCTCAGTTTTTTAACTATAAAATAGGGATAATAATTGTACCTACTTCGTAGGGTCATTGCGAATCTAAGAGTACATTTGTAAAACCATTCAGATTAGGGCTGAGCACTTAGTAAGTCCCCAATAAATGTTTGCTACTAATCATATCCTTATCATCTCATAGCATTAAAATCTGATGATTTTGTGATTATAAGTGATGGGAAACTTTTTTCTCTTGCATTTTTCTTTATTCCATCAAAGAATCTAAAAATACATTCACAATATGTGTAGTCCTGCTTTCAAAGGGTTTATGTAACCAAACATAAAAACCTGAATATGAAAAGACAAAAGTAAAAAAATTCCCACTCTACACTGAAAGCACAACCAACAGTCACTTAAAGAGAAAGTAATAGTAGCGGTAGAGACGTGGCCTGGGACATCTTAAACCCCTGGCTACAAACTCTATTGTGGGTGCGTAACAAGCAATTCAAACCCATACTAATGCCTTCTAGAAACAGGCACAGCGGAGGTGCTAGGGATACAAGAAGAGGAAGAAGATTCCGCCCGGCCCTCAAGGAACTCCCAGTTCATGTGCACCAACAACTAATAATGCAAAACGGGTTATCTTGTTGTAGCGAAATGCTCTATAATGGGGACACAGATAAAGGAGCAATTGTTTCCTTCAGGAGCAGGTTGAAAGTACATGGCAGAAAAGGAGAATGTTTTTATGGGGAAGAAGACATCTGAACAGAAACTCCAATAACTCAAAACTCTTACCAATGGAAGACTTAGGGGAACTGGTGGGGACTGGACAATTAATCATGACCCATGAAGGAACAGCAAGAGCAAACGATACGAGGACACCTGAGACGGCAAGTGGTTTAGTGGGCTAGGGTGCAAAATGCTGCAGAGGGAGATGAGGCTAGAGAGGCACACAGAGGTTCACGCTTTATCCTGTGGACACTGTGGGGCCAGAGGTTCACACAGGAAAACTTTATTTTTAAAAGAAAACTTGTGATAAATAAGGAGGAGGGTTAGAGACTGGTTGCAGAAATCACAAAGGCCACTGCAAAGATCAAAGATAAGGACCTGAACCAGGGCAGTGGGTATAGAAAGAGCGCAGAAACTAAAGGATGAATGAGGCTTTCAAGTCTGGTTGGTGAGTGACAAGATAGGTAAATGAAAGAAAGGAAGGTTTGAGGATGACTTCAAGATTTCTGCTAGGCTGACCATGTGGAACTGCCATTCTTATAGTTAAACGTGCTTCAGTATTAGCAGTTTCTTAAAGTTAAACCTAATAGCTTAAATCATTAGGTGGAATGCTGATAATAACTGAGAAAAATCCAGGGAACAGGAGGAGATATTTGTGCGGGGGAGAAAGACTAATAATTTTGGTTTTAGATCTGCTGCACTTAAGTTGCTTTTAGAACACATAGGAAGATATTCCATGGGAAAATCTGCAGTGCAGAAGAGACGTCAGGGCTAGAAATGTGGTGGTCAGAAAGGAGTCTGGCTGGTAGAAGACATCACCAAGAGGCCGGCTTGAGCATAAGCCATTCCAATTGTACCCTAACACAACGTTTTTCAAACAGGAGCCATCCACGGATCAGGACATCAATTTGAATCACAACCTTTAAGATCTTTAAAAATGAAATAGAATTTTTTAAAAATCAGAATGTACCACACATAGTAATGTTAAGTACTATTTTAAATATGTGTGTGTTTCTGCATGCTGGACTGCAATGTAAAAAGTTTTCTACCGAAAAAGAAACGATGAGAGTGAAGGATCAAAAGAACAGAAGGAAGGAGGGGAGAAAGGACAGAGGAAGGAGGGGACGAAGGACAGA
>NW_027397070.1:41851288-41932252 GCF_003265705.2 Callorhinus ursinus
GAAGGACAGAGGAAGGAGGGGAGGAAGGACAGAAGGAAGGAGGGAGGAAGGGAGGAACTGCTCTCATATACCTGTTCATATTTCTGCTGTAATGCAGAAAAGACAAGCTATGGGAAACCAGTAATTCTACAGCTCAGTGAAATAAAGGAAGAAAAACAAGGAGTTATTTTAGCACTCCTTTATCTAAAATCTCAGCCACAGTGAATTGCCCAAGGTAGAAATCTCCCTTCTTCTCACCTCCAGAGAATACTTTGGTGTTCCCACTGTTGAAAGCCAGGCAAAAAATGTTGGAATGGTGCTCTCCTTTCAGCTGTATGGGCTTGACTCTGGAGTGGATAGCTTGTTCCATGTGCCATAGCAGAACCCGGCGGTCATCTCCTCCTTGAGAGGGGAGTAAGAATCTAGGGTTAAGATGGCTGACACTTCAAGGCTGACACTCAGTTTTGCCAGCCTTGAATCCCATCCTTTCCAAAACTGCAACTCCCCAACACCATACGATTCTGATGGTAAACCCAGGACTCTACCCCCTTAACCATCAGTAGACATGGTCTCTAAGCCACTCACTTTTCCCCAGGAAAACTTGAAAAGACATATAGAAATGGAAAGGGATAAACACCGATATTGAAACCCTCAAAGCCACCCTATTCCTGACTTTCCAGAGACTCCATTGTTCAAACATTTCTTCACTTTGGGTGCCTGGGTGGCTCAGTCCATTAAGCGTCTGCCTTTGGCTCAAGGTCCTGGGATCAAGCCCTGCCCTGGGCTCCCTGCTCAGCAGAAAGCCTGCTTCTCTCTCTCCCTCTGCTGCTCCCCCTGTTGTGCTCTCTCTCTCTCTCTCCTCTCTCTCTGTCAAATAAATAAAATTTTTTTAAATAAATATTTCTTTGCTTGCTACCTAAAATCCTTCTATAATACCCCCCTCACCATTTTTTGTCTAACAGAAGCTGAGTTGGGTTTTTAATGCTTGCAACCAAAGAACTCTATAGTAGTATTTCTAGCACACTAGATTTCTCTCCTTGAGGTGACCTCATTGACTAGGGAACAGCATGCAAATGACAACTAAGGAACTGCCGGCCACATCACCATCTACACAGGGCCTCGCTCTCCTGAAGCCCAGTCCAGCTCTTTCCTCTGCATAACTCACAACAGTCTGAATTAAATGAGCAGACCGTATATACCTATATATACCTAATGGCATTGTACTGCATGAGCCAGCTCCTAAAGAATGAGAGTATGTATATTCTATGTATTTTTTATATTTGCAGTTGTATTAAAAATGTCTGGAAGGAGGAATAACTTTTAATGTTAACAATGATTAACAGTGGTTACTATTTTCAGGGAATAGGATTAAAAGAGGGGGAAAGAACTTTTATTTGATATATTTGGCACTGGGGCGCCTGGGTGGCTCAGTCGTTAAGTGTCTGCCTTCGGCTCAGGTCATGATCCCAGCATCCTGGGATCGAGCCCCACATCAGGCTCCCTGCTCTGCGGGAAGCTGGCTTCTCCCTCTCCCGCTCCCCCTTCTTGTGTTCCCTCTCTCGCTATGTCTCTCTGTGTCAAATAAATAAAATCTTAAAAAAAAAAACCAATATATTTGGCACTGATTTTTTTTATAACACTGATTTTTTTATATTATTCTCCTAATAAAAATTTAAGTTACAAAAGGGGCAAAGGGGCGCCTGGGTGGCTCAGTCATTAAGTGTCTGCCTTCGGCTCAGGTCATGATCCCAGTGTCCTGGGATTGAGCCCCGCATTGGGCTCCCAGCTCGGCCGGAAGCCTGCTTCTCCCTCTCCCACTCCCCCTGCTTGTGTTCCTTCTCTCGCTGTGTCTCTCTCTCTAATAAATAAATAATTTAAAAAAGGGGGGGCAAACGAGCAGCAAACCACAGCAATCTCTATACCTCTTCTTCCCCTTGTCCATTCCATACAACAGCCACAAATTATAGCACATCCATATGAGGGCATACCATGCAGCCATGAAATCAGTAAATCTCTAAGAACTAATTTGGAAAGATGCCCAAAGGTCTTTGTTAAGGGGAAATGTAAGGTGTAAAACAATATGTGTACCAAAATCCATTTTGTGTAAAACAAAATTTTAAAAAGCTCCATGACCAAAGGAACCTTGTCAATTTTGTATACTGCGGAGTCCCCAGCACCTAAATGAGTGCCCTCAAAGAGCAGACTTTGAATTAACATGTTCATATTTGCATATCTATGCTTATATTTGCCTATCTATATGGTTATAAAAGAAACTGTTTATAGTGGACACCACCTCCAGGTTAGAGTTGGGAAACTTTTTTTACTGTGGTAAAATACATATAACATGAAATTTACCATTCTAACCATTTTTAAGTATACAATTCAGTGGCATTCAGTATATTTGCACTGTCGTGCAACCATCACCACCATCCATCCCCAGAATCTTTACATCATCCCAAACTGAAACTCCGTACCCAATAAACAACAACTTCTCCCCTCCCCAGTAACCACCACTCTACTTTCTGCCTAAATGAATTGAACTGTTCTAGGTAACTCATATAAGTGGAACCATACAATAGTTGTCTTTTTTATTCACTTCGCATATCATCATCAAAGATCATCCATATTGTAGCATGTTATCAGAATTCCATTCTTTCTTGAGGCTAAATAATATTCCACTATACACACACACCATATTTTGTTTATCCATTTATCAACTGATGGACACCTGGGTTGTTTCCACCTTTGGGCTATTGTGAATAATGTTGCTAACAACATGGATGTACAAGTATCTGTTCAAGTCCCTGCTTTTAATTCTTTTGGGTTTATACTACTGGGAAACTTTTATATTTTAATTTTTACTTTATACCTTCCTATAGTACTTTCCATAAACATATTTCCTTTTGTAATAATAAAAAAAAATCAAAGAAGATAGAGCGACTAAGTCAAACTTATTCTCCCTCCCCTAGAAAGAAGTTGCCTTTGCTTCTTCAGTTTCTTCTTTCATTGTAGGTCAAAATCAAGTTCTATGTTCTCCTCCCCCTTCATTGTCTACGAAGCTGAACCCTTAAGTGTGGTCTAGTGTTCTGTGTTTATGATTTGCTCATTTCAACTATGAGTTCTCTGGCCTGGGATGGTTATCTAAATTCTGTATCTTGGGGTTCCTGGCTGGTTTAGTCAGTGGAGCACGCAACTCTTGATTTCAGGGTTGTGAGTTCAGGCCCCATGTTGGGTGTAGAGATTACTTAAAAATAAAATCTTAAGAAAAATTCTATATCTCTTTTAAGTTAAAGTCATAAAAATAAAGGTGTGGGTTTTTGTTGTTTTATTTTAATGAATAAGGACACAAAGGAATTTTTTAACCTATTAATAGATTTATACAGGCAGTGGGTACTTTAGTTCTGCATAGTTCTACTCTTACTGTTTTTCCCTCACACTGAGGCCACAAGTCAGGGACCTATCATGGCTTTTGCTACTGTGTATCCTATATTACAGAAATATTTCTCTGTACCCATGTCTCTATCAAAAGTGTAAAATTAAAAAAAAAAAGGCCCACGTTTCTTCTACTTACTCATGTTTCTAATCTAATCTCTCTGAGCCTGAGTTTCATCAAATATAAAATGGGGATCATAACAGTTCTACCCTCATGAGTTTTATAGATTATAAAGCCAAGTACAAGGGTTAGTAACTTACCATGGTCACACACAGTAAGTAATGTGGCTGAGCTAAGATTCAAAAGCAAGCAGTTAAGACTCTATCGCCTCCATTCTTAACCACTATTCTAGGTTGCCTGCCTTACAGAACCAAAAATAAACCATAAATGACAAAGCAGTTCATCTAATGGACAATTGAAGGGATTCCCCACCTTGGTAACATAACTCAAAAATGTGTAGGTTAGAATAAAACAAGGGAACCTAGGAATAAAAATGAAGCTGAGTAAACTGAGAGACCAGGAACAGGGAGGGACCAGGAAAAGACTGCCTGAATAATTGAAAGATTCTAGCAATACACAAAACTTACAATGGCTTGGTATCCAAAATATATAAAGAATTCCTACAAATCAATTTTTAAAACCATTAGGAAAAAAGGCAAATATGACAATTCACAGAAGAGGAAATCCGAATAGCCACAAATATTACAGGGGATCTCAACCTCTAAATTAATCAGGGGAATGCATGTTATAATTTAAATACATTCTTACAAAGTGGCACAAAGAAATGTACAAGAATGTTCACTGCAACACTGTTTATAATAGCAAAAAGCAAACAAAGCTATAGACAACATAAATATTCACAAATATATAAATTAACAGTTCCATTGGAATACTAATACAAATTAAAACTAAACCAGAGAGAACACCATACAGCAGTTAAAATGAACCAGAAATATGTGTAACAACATGAATAAATCTTGAAAACCTAATGGTAAGTAATAAAGTTTCAGAAGGACATGTAAAAACCATTAAGTATATATTTTTAAATATACAAATAACATACATTGTTTGTAGATAAGCACATCTAGTAATGTTTATCTTCGATTAACTTCGATTGTATCTGTAAAGTTTTGTTTCTTTAAAAAAAAGACTACAAGCAAATTTAACAAATTGTCAACATTTTGTCAAATCCAATTACTTTTTTGCTTTTTAATTAATTTTTTAAATTTCAGTATATTTAACATACAGTATTATATTAGTTTCAGGTGTACAATATAGTGATTCAACAATTCTATACATTATTCAGTGCTCATCTCTCTTTTATGTTTTATGATATTAAGGAAATATTGTTACGTCTCTCTTATTTTAAGTAGGCTCCAGACTCAACTTAGGGCTTGATTTCACAATCCTAAGACCAAGAGTCACAGGCTCTATTAGCTGCCCCAGTATTGTTATGTCTCTTAAGTATAATAATGGCATTGTGGTGCTGTTAAAAGGAAAAAAAAGTGCTTATCAGTGAGGGATGCATACTGAAATAGGTGAAATAGTATGTCTGGAATTCCCTTTAAAATATTCCAGAAAAAGGGGGTGCCTGGGTGGCTCAGTCGTTAAGTGTCCGCCTTTGGCTCAGGTCATGATCCTGAGGTCCTGGGATCGAGCCCTGCATCAGGCTGCCTGCTCGGTGGGAAGCCTGCTTCCCCCACTCCCAGTGCTTGTGTTCCTGCTCTCGCTACCTCTCTCTCTGTCAAGTAAATAAATAAATCTTTAAAAAAAATAAAGTAAAATATTCCAGAAAAAAAAAGGTAGGGGGAATAGGTAATCAATAAAATGATGGTAATTATTATAGATGGGTATACTATACTTCTGTGAATGTTTGAACATTTCCATAAAACATTTTGCATTTTTAAAATGTTCATGATAGAGGGGTGCCTGGCTGGCTCAGTCAGAAGAGCATGTGACTCTTGATCGGGTTGTGAGTTTGAGCCCCACATTGGATGTAGAGATTACTTAAATAAAACTCTTTAAAAAATGTTCTTGACAGAAAAAGAAAAATGAAAACAAGGCTCCCCAGGATGGGCTGGGATACTCATGGCAAGAAATATAGAACTGATGGCACTTCTATTTATTCACTCAGACCTATGCCAGGTAGCACAACCTCTCCTGAATTGAAGCAGCTTAAAAAAAAAAAAAAGTTTAATAAAAAAGAAAATATCATCTACACGTATGCACTTAAAGACATAACCATTCTCAGCTAAGGGTCTTCCCCCATCATCCAGACAGCATTATCTTTAGTGTTCACTGTAGACATTCACAGGATGATTTAATTTTGCCAAATAATGCTTAGTAATTTAAAATACATGGTTATTTGTAGAATGCCTCGGGATCATTTAAAATGATGTGTCCTTAGTATCTAACATGATGATGACAGCCCAAGCCCATAGGAGACTGGAATCACTGAGGCAGAAATTAGGCAATGGCAGGGCCTGCTTCTTCTACTTTGCCCTCGAGGTTAGTGTCAGAAGATGTAAGGTGCACCCCCCCACACACACACTCACACACACATTTCCTTAGGCAAGGTATTAAGAGTTCTGTGCAAAGACAACACTTTTCAACCATGTGTTGGCAAAAACCACAGTGGGTGCAAACTAGGTCATCACCTGAAATTGCTGAGCTGCTTTTAAGCCAGTAGAGGGAGCATAACAGCTGTGGCCAAACCTGACCCCACAAAGCAAAGAAGGGCTGGTGAAACAAGGATAAATCAATTCAGAACCTCAAAAAAACTGGATAGTTCTCTCTCTGTGAATCATCTAGTCAAATTCAAAAGAGCAGAGATGTATTGTATGCCTCCATGCAGCGAGATTGTCGGACCTACAACTAGTCCAAGTGAAGAGTTTGATCCTTTAAGCCGGCTCTGCAGGCCTGACAGTTGGATGCGTCCATGGGGTTGGCCCCAGTCTCTCTAGGGCTCCTCTGGGGCAGCACAGGGACCTCATAGGAAAGAAGGCCTTTCTGCTTGGCACCAGGACCATGCAAGGAACAAGCAGAGGACAAGGCTTGTAAGCCTGGTTTCCTCATGAACGATTGCTGAGGCTTTAATTCATCTGAGACCTCCAAAGGAACATAGTTTACTCTGATGCTGGTCACTTTGGGTTGATTTAATTCTGCACTAAACTCACCAACTCATCCCAAAATGTACTATAATCACACTGTGGCAGCAGTATTGTAGTTACAAAAAAAACTTTATATTTAAAAGAGTACTCTTAGGGCACCTGGGTGGCTCCATCTGTTAAATGTCACCCTTCAGCTCAGGTCATGATCCCAGGGTCCTGAGATCAAGCCCCGTGTTGGGCTCCCTGCTCAGTGGAGAGCCTGCTTCTCCCTCTCCCTCTGCCTGCCTCTCTGCCTACTTGTGCTATCTCCCTGTCAAATAAATAAATAAAATCTTTTAAATAAATAAATAAGTACTCTTTCAGGGTGTCTGGGTGGCTCAGTCAGTTTAAGCATCTGACTCTATCTCAGCTCAGATCTTGATCTCAGGGTCATGAGTTCGAGCCCTGTGTTGAGTTCTACACTGGCATGGAGCCTACTTTAAAAAAAATAAATAAAAAAGAATACTCTTTTCAAAGACTCCTGAGCTATAATATAAGCAAAAACTATACAAGCCCTCATAGCATACTGTAACAAAAGTAATTATTTAAAATTCTTCTTATTTTATAGCCCAGAAAAGCTGAGGCCCAGAAGGAAAAGAATTTGTTTTGGGCTTCCTCAGAAATTCAGCCAAACAAGAGGACGGGACTGAGAGAGCATTCTGAAACTCAGGACCAAATACACCTTCAGCACATTGTTTGAAGAGCAAGAGACAAAACCATTTAAAAGTCCATCGGTAGAAGTCGGGTTAAAATTACTGTTCAGTGAAATAAGCCAAACACAAAAGGACAAATACTGTATGATTCCACTTATATGAGGCATCTAGAGTAGTCAAATTCATAGTGACATAAAGTAGATGGTGACTGCGAGGAGGGGCAATGGAGAGTTGTTGTTTAATGGGAAAAGAGTTTCAGTTTTGCAAGATGAAAAAGTCCTGGAAATGAATGGTGATGATGGTTGCGTAACAATGTGAATGTACTTTATGCAACTGAACTGTATAGTTAAAAATAGTAAAAATGGTAAATTTTATATTTATGTTATGTATATTGTAGATATATGTTAGGTATATTTTACCACAATAAAAATGCAAAAAAGCTTAAGTATGTACCAAGTATTATGATACCAGGAAAAAAAAAGCATGAGGCACTTCTGTCTGTACTGACATGGAATAATCACAAAAACAAAAAAGCGTTAAAAAAAAGTTTTCTTCTTTTTTTCTACTTTCTTTTTAAAAATGGCAGAATGGGATTAGATCCAGGACTTTGGGTCCTAGCAAAGGTGGTACTATAGAAGGCTACATGAAGTACAAGCTTTTGAAGAAAAGTGCCTAGATATCCTTGGGGTGAGTTATTCTACTTCTCGAACCTCAGTTTTATGATTCTAAGATGAAGAAAATACCAACTATCTTGCAGGGTTGTTGCGTGTATTGAGATACTACATGTAAAAACACTTACCCAGTGCATCATATATTAGGTATACATACCCCTCAAAATGTTCTAGTTTCTTGTACATATCATTCAGGAATTTGTCCTAATGTTTCCAACTCGTTTTAGGTAGCATAAGAGTATAAATAGCATGATACATTTTTTTAAGATTTTATTTTTAAGTAATCTCTACACCCAATATGGGGCTTGAACTCACAACCCCGAGATCAAGAGTCACATGCTCTACTGAGTCAGTCGGCACTCTGATACATTTTAATAAAAAAATACACAAATTCGTACATGGAAGGGTACAATCAAAATGTCTAACAGAGGTTACCTCTTGGGAATAGCAATTTTAGTTAATACCCTTTTATATTTTAGGGACGGACTCCTGGGTGGCTCAGTCGTTAAATGTCTGCCTTGGGCTCAGGTCATGATCTCAGGGTCCTGGGATGGAGTCCTGCATCGGGCTCCTTGCTCAGCAGGGAGTCTGCTTCTCCCTCTCCCTCTGCCACACCCCCTGCTCATGCTCTCTCTCTCAAATGAATATATAAAATCTTTTTTTAAAAAATACCCTTTCATATTGCTGCAGTTGTTTTTTTTTTTTTTAACTTACAAAGACTAAAGGAAAATTATTCAGCCTGGCTTAAATCTTTTTAGCCTATTTACTCCTTCTTTGCAGTGTATATAATCACCACTTTGTGAAGCCAAACTTTTTGTGTGGCCCATACCTCTCCTGAGTTCTAAGAGGCAGCATGAAGATATAGAGGCAGAGCCTGTGGGCCACACAGCCAGCCACTTCAGTGAATAGGAAATAAAGTCTATTTTGCTATTTTCCCAAAGATGAAAATAACTAGCATTATTATTAGTACAGAAATTCATTCACATACATCTTTGCTTGTGAGGTAAGGATTATATAAACCCTTTTTCCAGATGAGGATCAGAGAGACATAATGACTTGCTAATAACCCAAGGAGCTAGGCCTGGGGCCTAAAACCAAGTTGTATCCCTCTTACCAAAGTGGGGAGGCCAAAACACTCCTTAGAATTTTAAGTGACTCTGCCCTACCGCATTACACAGGAAAGAAAAGCATTTTCCATTTTGTCTCCAATTTATTTTTCCTAGACATGCCTAACATTTTGCTGGGGTTTTTTAAGTCATTTTCAAGTGTAGAGCTTTGTGGCATTAAATACATTCACATTTTCACATTGTTATGCAACTATCACCACAACCCATCTCCAAAATCTTTCATCTTCACAAAATGAAATTCTGCACCCACTAAATAATAAATCTCCATTCCTGCCTCCCCCTGTCCTTGGCAAGCATGATTCTAACTCTAGAGACCCTATTTCTGTCTCTATGAGTTCAACTACTCTAAGTACTTCATATAAAGGGACTCATACAAAATTTGTCTATGATTAGCTTATTTCATCACAATGTCTTCAAGGTTCATCCATATTGTGGCATGTGACAGAATTTCCTTTTTAAGGCTGAATAATATTTTTTCTTCCCCCAAAGATTTTATTTATTTGACAGAGACACAGCGAGAGAGGGAACACAAGCAGAGTAGGAGAGGGAGAAGCAGGCTTACCGTGGAGCAGGGAGCCCGATGCGGGGCACGAGGTCAAAAGCAGCTGCTTAACAACCGAGCCACCCAGGCGCCCCAAGGCTGAATAATATTCTACTTTATGTATATGCCACATTTTGTTTGTCCATTCATGCTCCCACCCTTTGGCTATAGTGAGTAATGCTATTATGAACATGAGTGTAGAAATTATCTGCTCAATTCCCTGTCTTCAATTCTTTGGGGTTTATACCCAGAAATGAAATTCCTGGATTATATGGTAATTCTGTTTACTTTTCTGAGGAACTGCCATACTGTCTTCCACAGTGGCTGTGCCATCTTACATTCCCACCAACAGTGCACTTGAGACTTGCAATTTCTCCACATCCTCACCAATACCTGTTATTTTGTTTGTTTTGTCTTGTTTTTAAGTAACAGCTATCCTAATGGGCTTGAAATGTTTGTGGGTTTTTTTTTTAAGCTTTTATTTATTTGACAGAGAGAGAGAGAGAGAGAGAGAGAGAGAGAGCGAGAGCGAGAGCAGGAACACAAGCAGGGGAGTGGAAGAGGGAGAAGCGGGCTTCCTGCCGAGCAAGGAGCCCGATCTGGGACTCGATCCCAGGACCCCAGGATCATGACCTGAACCGAAGGCAGACACTTAATGACTGAGCCACCCAGGCGTCCCTGGGCTTGAAATGTTTGCTGGCCTTTTTGACCTTCAAATAATAGACCAAGATGACTCTCAAGTCCTTACTGATTATCTTGAAGCACATCATGCAATCTATTATTTTTCTTATTTTATTTTACATTTACCTACTCTGAAAGTCAGTACTTATCAGGGGCACCTGGGCGGCTCAGTCAGTTAAGTGTCGGACTCTTGGTTTCGGCTCAGGTCATTATCTCGGGGGTCATAAGACTGAGCCTTGGTTAGGCTCTGCTGGGTGTGGAGCCTGCTTGAGATTCTCTCTCTTCCTCTCCCTCTGCCCCTCCCCTCCCATGCTCTCACTCTCAAAAAAAAAAAAGTCAGTAGTCACTCTTCAGCTCACTCACTCCACCCAATGAGCTGCCTACAGTTTATCCTTACTGGTTTGGTGTTTCACCACCTGAATGAAATGATGTCATATATAAATTTGAGATATTTATATGCATACTCTCCTCAAATCGCTTACAAAACATTAAGAGCACTAATCTCCATTTACCCAAGCCTGCCACTTCTGTAATCAGACCTATTTTAGAGGTAGATGTAGCGTGAGGCAGCACAGCATTCAAAAACCACAGGTTTAGAATTCAAGTGCATCGGTTCAACTCTCAATGTTGATACCACTTACTAGCTGAGTGCCTTCAGGCAGGTTACTTAACCTCTCTCAATTGTATCCTCTCATCTGCAAAACTGAGAAAATAACTCTACCTGTTTTATAGTATTATGTTAGGATTAATGAGATACATCTGTGTGGAGGGCTTGGCCTATTGCCTGATACATAGTATGAGCTACAGAAATGTTAGCCAATTATATGCTGTTTGAACTCCAAAAACAGCTAACTTAGCTAAATTTACTCTGGGCCAGGGGCTATCCTAAGGGTTTTACATTTAGTGGCTCTTCTAATCCTTTTAACAATCTTATGAAGTAGGTATTGTTGCTATCCTTATCATCCAGATAAAACTACAGAAAAGCTAAATATCCTCAAGGTACACGGCAATCAAGAGTAGGAGTTGGGACCTGAATCCCAGCTCCTTACCATGATACAGTTCAGCCTCTCGAATACAACAGGGGCCAGGCCACAAAGCAAATGAGTGAAACCTGTCAAAGCAAAAGGCCGACTAGAGAAGAGACAACCCTTTTAAATGAACAAGCCGCTACTCAGCTCCAGCCAGTTACTGCCACAGAGAAACGCAGCCTCAAGGTTGCCTGATCTTTGAATTTTTCAAGAAAAGCCAGCAACCTAAGAGCAAGAGAGAGAGTGTGTGCACATGTGTGCGTACAGGGGTGAGGAGGGGCAGAGGGTGAGAGGGAGAGAAAATCTCAAGCGGACTCCCCTACTCATGACCCTGAGATCATGACCTGAGCCTAAACCAAGAGCCGGTTGTTTAACTGACTGCACCACCCAGGAGCTCCTACAGACTAAAGGATTTTAATGTAACATACTGAAAACTTCTCTGATAATGGTTTCAGATTCTACATTGCAACTAATCTTTAAGAAACTTCCACTTGTCGAGTTTTGATATAATCTCAAAGAATATGCACGGTTATCTGATAAGGCATTAAAATACTCTTCCCTTTTCTAATTATATACCTGTGTAAGGCTGAATTTTCTTCATCTTTGTCAGCTAAACCAATTATTTCACAACAGATTAAATGCAAATGCCTTCGTAATGTCTATTACGACACTGAAGAGTTGGAAGAGGTAATGTTACTTCTCTATTTTTTATTTTGGAAAATAGTTACTTTTTGTTAAGACATTATGTTAATATAAGGTTTATTATTTCTATTCTTAAATGAATTTTTTAAGCTTTATCAGTTTTAAATTCTAATACAATAAAAACCGATAAAAATGACCTACATAAACTGAAGTTCTTTGAGGTCTTCAATGACTTTTAAGAGGTCCTGAGACCAAAGAGTCTAAGAATTTTTTATTTAAGACAGTGGTTCTCGGGGCTCCTGGGCGGCTCAGTCGTTAAGTGTCTGCCTTCAGCTCAGGTCATGATCCCAGGGTTCTGGGATCTAGCTCTGCATCGGGCTCCCTGCTCAGCGGGAAGCCTGCTTCTCCCTCTCCCACTCCCCCTGCCTGTGTTCCCTCTCTCGCTGTGTCTCTGTCAAATAAATAAATAAAATCTTAAAAAAAAAAAAAAAAAAAAAGTGGTTCTCACCCAGAGTGATCTCCTGCCTGGACCATTTGGCAGTATCTAGAGACATTTTTGGTCATCACAACAGGGAAGGTGCTACTGGCATATACTGGTTAGAGGCCATGGATGCTGCTAAACATGCTACAATGCACAGGAGAGCTCCTCATAACAAAGAATTACCCAGCCCCAAATGTCAATACTGTTGAGGTTGAGAAACCCTGCTTTTGAGAAATAGTCAATGGCATACCAAAAAAATGTTAATATTAAGAAAACAGCTACGGACGCCTGGGTGGCTCAGTTGGTTAAGCGACTGCCTTCGGCTCAGGTCATGATCCTGGAGTCCCGGGATCCAGTCCCACATCGGGCTCCCTGCTCAGCGGGGGGTCTGCTTCTCCCTCTGACCCTCTTCCCTCTCAGGCTCTCTGTCTCTCATTCTCTCTCTCACAAATAAATAAATAAAATCTTTTAAAAAAAATTAGAAAACAGCTACAAAACAGCAGAGATGACCTAATTCCAATTTCTTAAATTTTTTAAAAAAGATTTATTTGAGAGAGAGAGGGAGAGAGCGAGAGAACACAGCAGGAGGAGGGGCCGAGGGAGAGAATCTCAAGCAGACTCCCCAATGAGCAAGGAGCCTGACCTGGGGCTCCATCCCAGACCCTGAGATCATGATCTGAGCTGAAATCAAGAGTCAGACACTTAACTGATGGAGCCACCCAGGCACCCCCCAATTTTATTTTTAAACTATGTACACATGCATACAAAAAAAGGCTAAAATATGTCCCACGTGTCAAAAATGGTCATCGTGAGTACGTGGTATACTTCCTTTCTTTAAATATCTATTTTCTGAATTTCCTATAATTAATACATGATCTTTTTAAAAACTTATGAATAAGTAGGAAGCCTGTCTTCTAAGTGTCTTATTCTATTGACTTGCATGATTCAACAGGAAATTCTCAATAGTAAAGTATGGAATTAGTGAAATGTCAAAGAACAAAAGCTCTTCAAATAGAGCTAAGGGAACACTAAAAACAGATTCTTGGTTCTCAACAACAGTAAGGATTTACAAGGAAATTATTAAGATAGTATGATGCACTGTAAGGTACTCCCAGACCACAGATCATGTCCAGTCTCACCTCTGCCATACAGAACGAACCTGGACAATATGCTCTCGTGATTATATCACAGGCACTCTCTTCATTTATTGAGTAGTTTGATTTTTTTGTTTTTTAAATAAGAACACTGCCTGCCTGACTTTTGTAAATTCCTTGCATAAGCAACATTAACAACATAACAAAGCTTTCTTTTCTCTTCTTGAGAAATTCTAAGAAGGTTGAACCAATGCAGGCCCAATGCTTTAGTTCTTTTAGGAAGGCACACAATACCCACCCACAAGCAGGTATAAACAGAGATGTCAACCCTGAGACTCAAGGGCTGCTTGAAGCTGGTTGCCAAACATGTAAATTTCAGTTGTTTCTTGCCAGTATGTGGAAGGCAAAAACACATGCTTCAGTCATCTATGGCAGCTAGTGATATCTGTATAAACCATCAAACTTGGTTAAGACACCGATAAAAAGGGATGCCTGGGTGGCTCAGTCACCTTCAGCTCAGGTCCTGATCCCAGGGTCCTGGAATTGCGTCCCACATCAGGCTCCTTGCTCAGCGGGGAGCCTGCTTCTCCCTCTGCCCTGCCGCTCCCCCTGCTTGTGCTCTCTCTCTCTCTCTCTCTGACAAATGAATAAAATCTTTAAAAAAAAAAATACCTATAAAAAAATACACACAACAATCCTCAGAGGTTCCAATTATTCATTTGGCCTTAAGTAGTAACACAAAAGATACAATTGAAATTTAGATACAAGACTTGAATGGAAATTCAGAATGAGCGAAGTTGTGTAACAAGATTTTGACAGGCACCTAGGTTTGCAGAAAATTCCTCCTCCTGAGTAATGTTCTTGGAAGGAAACAGACTTTCCAAAGTAAGGGAAGTATAGTCAGACTAAGAATTAAAACTGGAGACAGCCAGAGTGACAGTCTGCCTCCAACCTGGAAAATCGCTACTGACTCATCTCTAAAATAATGGGCACTGCCAACTTAATCAAAACCACCATGTTCAGGGACAATGAAACTGCAGATAGAATGTAGTAGCAGAGGGGTGCCTGAGTGGCTCAGTCAGTTAAGTGTCTGACTCTTGATTTCAGCTCAGGTCATGATCTCAGGGTCTTGGGATTAAGCCCTGCGTTGGGTGGGCTCTGCACTCAGGAGGGAGTCAGCTTGAGGATTCTCTCTCTCCCTCTCTCTCTGCCTGCTCATGCATACAAACTATAAAATAAATCTAAAAAAATAAATAAGGAAAGAATGTAGGGCAGAGGAAGCCAATGAAAGTTTAACACTTTACTTGAGAGTAAAGTCCTTTAGAAACACAGAATCTCATGACTTTCCCTATTGAGAGACCAGATCAGAAGACCCCTGAGATTCAGATTTTAATCCTGTACTACTTACTAGTTGTAAACTACTGAGCAAATCACTTTACTTCTTTGTTCCTCTGCGTCCCTATATGTAAAATTAAAAGCTTCAATTAGATGACCATTAGTCTTTTCCAGCAATAAAATTCTGATTCTACAGACAGAACGTTAATAGTGAACAGATCATAGTGACAATGGTGAAATCAGGACTCTAACCCAGATCTCTTAAACTTCCTTATTGATGTCATTTCACAACATGAAAGACATTCTAGAGGCTCATATACCTGAAAAACTACAATTCCTGAAAATCCTTCCCAGGGCCAATCTATACATTTGAGGGGCTTTTACTCCAAATGTATTCTGGTACTGGACAGATACTCCATAACATGGAGTTTTAATAACATGGTTTTAGTATCAGTATCACACCCACATTTTGGATAAAAACACCTCAGGAAAAAAAATCCCAACTCAGTGGGGAATCATTCCCCAAAACACCTTTCCTTAAAATCACCTGCAAAAAAACAACCCACAGGAAGACTTTTTAAAAAGGGGGAAGAATGTACAAGTGAACAGTAGAATAACTAAGATGAAGTATATACAAAGGAAGGGGTAACTTACTAGGCTCTGGATGTAGCATTTTCTTAATGGTTTTAGCTGCCTCTCCTCCTTTCTAATAAGAAACAAAGGGACAAATGACTAGCCATTCTGCCTCTCAGACTCAATCCAGTACCTTAAAAGTGGCAGCTGAAAGACCTGACAGCAGAATGGAGACTTGGAGCGTTTCTCACCAGAGGCATTCAATGGTGAATAGGCGAGCTAAGAGAGTAGGGCTTTGGTTTTAGTTGAGTACCGGCCAGCTCAGGTGATTATGAGTAGGTGGCCATATAACTTATCATTCAAACTAGGACTTCTTTTTAAGAATGAAAGGAGTGTTAATAATTGTACTGGGACAATGGGGAAATTAGGATAGTCCCAAGCAAACCAGGATATACGATGGCCTTGTTATAAAGAACCCCAGCCAGCAGCAAGGTAGGCAGGGGACCTACAGAGTGACCTTATCAACCACGTAAGGTAATCTTACCTCGATGTATCAAGGGGTAGGAGCCCAGCAGAGGCAAAACAGAAGATGGGAATCAGTCTTTCCACCAACATCTCTCCTACTAGGATCTGTTATAAACCTATCAATTTCCTCAGATGCCATTTTCTCATCGATTCCTATATCCCCAGCCCTCCAGAGTATAACTTCCATTTTAAAATTGGTCCTAATAAGACAATAATACTCAGAGCACATGGACTTGACCTCCGGTGTATATCAACTCTGCATCCTGAGAGGTACATGATAGAATCTTGGGTATCAACACTGCTAAAGTGCAATGAGTGAGTAAGGTAGCAAGGAAAGTGTGACCCGTCAAGGTATGGGAAGAGCAGATAACAAAAGTGACAAACTGCTGTTGTCAAGTCTTTCCCTGAATTCCTGACTTAGGATAACTGACGTGAAGAGCAAGTGGAATCTAACCCTCCTTGTTAACCTAATCTGTGAATAACCTTGGAAAGGGAATGACTTCTTTTTCACAGAAGCAGAGTGAAGTTGCTGGTGACAGAAGTAAATTTTATTTGCAAGAACACTATAATTCAAGCTCATTAAGGATTAAACAGGCTTATCATCTGGTCTAGGAGTCATACCTGCCTTTATGATATTGTGTCTGTGGCGAAGTACTTCCAAATGACTTATCAGCGCTTTCTGGGCGAATTATCCCGTGTTACATTGTTTAAACCTTCCAAAAAGCACTTTATCATTATTCATCTATGTCCTTATGAGGAGACACCTACTTCTTTTGGCTGAAATCAGGCAAATGTACTCAACCAGCATGCTTTTAGCAGGTATCAAACTCAAATTATAGGCTCAGTAAATAGTACGAATCATGTATGTTGTTTGTACTTTTGGTTGGGCTAATGGAGAAAAGGAACCAAACTGGTAACCAGAATATACCCACTCCTAATTATACCTCACTAAAGCAGGTGAGTTCAACCCAGTGTGAAGTTACACGGTTTATATAAGCAAGTGTGGAACACACAAAGTGTAAGGAAGAAGGAGACTTTAGATGACTCCCAAGACCAACATCCAGGTGATTTCTAGCACCAAGAGAGATCTGCTGGAGGGGTGAGTATGGTAGCTATGACCAGAACTATGCTTATTGGCTCAAAACCCACTGATCCATCCCCACAGCTATACCCCCTCCCTTCATTTACACAAAGCGGGTGGGGGAAGCAGGTAGCAAAGTATCAGAGTGATACCAGCAAGAGAAGAGAATGTAGGGGAAAGTCAGGTCCTACAAAATAGTCTAAAAATTTCAGAGCAGTCAGCAGCATGTCTCAGCTGCTCCAGCAGACCCAGGCTGCAAATCCAGCTCCATCGCAAACTACAGGAGCCTTGGAGGTCATTTAACTTCTCTAAGCCTCAGTTTCTTCATATATAAAATAAGGATAACAGCACTAACCCTACCTTAGGAAAGTTTCTTTTAAGTATTAAAAGTGGTCACATATATAAATGTGCCTGACATATGAAACACCCCCAAATAATATGTGATAAATGAATGACATGCTCAAAAATTAGCTATTTTTATTGTTTAACATTTATCTTTGTGAACAGCAATGTCTCAGTTGAACGTCAGGTGAGGCATTCCTATTTAATTTGGTGGCCCTGGGGAGCACTGTAGATTTTTTGAGGGATCAGCTGCGAATGTGTGATCATGAGAGTTAAGTTTAGGAAACTTATGTTGGCAGTAATGACTAATAAGTATTAAAGCTGAAAAGAACAAAAATCTGGGAAGCAGCTACTGGAACCAAATTTTCTACAACGGCCAAGGTAATAATCTTTTTTCATCCCTAGAATTATATTTCACTTCATCTGAACCAGAAACAGTGAATTCCAACATCTATTCTTCCACCAAAGCCCTACCTGTTCTCTGCGTTTCAGAACCCTCAGCAGTCACTGATCAATGTCCTTTCTTGATTTTTTTAGCACTTAGTTATGACAATTAATACAAAACCTTCAAATGCCTGTGTCTTTCCCAACTATCGGTAACACTGGCTATTTTCCAAGTGGCAAATAAGACATATGTAAAGTGCTTAGCAGAGAGCCTGGCACACATTATAAGCTAAATAAATGATTAAAAAAAATTCTTGCAGTTATTATTAAGATTAAAGAGGCACACATAGTATGTTCCTATTAAATATTTTTAATCAATAAATAAACGTAAGATACTTTTGTGGAACAACTTAACTTTATTTACAGCAAAACACAAATATAATTTATCATCTAAGAGGAGCAACTAGAGTTGCACATGTGCTCAGAAATTGCTAATTTTTCCAGCTTTCAATTTTTAAAAAAAGAGATCCAGGAAAGGTGAATTACCCTATAAGAAAAGGGAAAGAAAAATATAAAAAGGCAACTTAGAAACAGAACATGCCTGGGAGCAATGGGCCCTACTTGGCCTGCTGACTGCCAAAGACTAACAAGGCAGCTCTGGGCAAGTCATCTTTCTACTTTTCCACTCCCTCTTCCATAAAATGAAGATCTTCCCTTCTCTCTGATTCAATGAGGAAGAAAGAAGATACAAAAAAGACTACGTGATGAAGTATTTCCCAAGCTCAGTCAATCTCAATCAACTTTAGATTTCTGCCATATCCATGTAAACACATTTACCATTATTTTTCTTTAAATTGACTTTTAAAAATTTTAACCTCACCTTAAGCAATAAATTCATTAAAAATATTTTATACATGCTAGTTAACTTTTCCATATATAAAAATAAGTGTACTATTAAAATTTAAATATTTATTCAAAAATCACCTAAAATCAGCTTACATATCCACAGGCAAATAGTAACCTCACCCTTATAACTTAAAATCAAAATTTTAAACAGAGAATCAAGTAAAAAAGAAATGTAATTTCACATTCTCACAATAATCTGAGGTTAATCCTTACAGATTACTATTCAGTTCTTTAATTGTAAGAGACAATACTTAAAGTGTGGGGCACCAAAAATTGAAAACAGAATTGAATCTTCTTAACCTACGTCATCTTCATTTGAATTAGGATTTTAGTTCCTTTAATTTTAAAAGGCTTTAATTCTACCCTTGAGTATCTAAATTCAGACTAAAACAGTAATAAAAACAATTACTTCTTTCTAGAACCCATAAAAAAAAATTAAAATTAGGGCGCCTGGGTGGCTCAGATGGTTAAGCGTCTGCCTTCGGCTCAGGTCATGATCCCAGGGTCCTGGGATCGAGTCCCGCATCGGGCTCCCTGCTCCTTGGGAGCCTGCTTCTCCCTCTGCTTCTCTCTCTCTCTCTCTCCCTCTCTCTCTCCCTCTGTCTCTCATGAATAAATAAATAAAAATCTTAAAAATATATATATAAATAAATAAATAAAATCTTTAAAAAAATTAAGTGCTGTTTATTAACAAATGGAAGTGCTCTTCACCTGGCTCAATGCATAAGATAAACTCATCTACTTCTTCTATTAAGTTACTTCCTAACTCACAATTCAGAAGACAGCATCCATCTGTGTTTCAAGTTTTACTGGTCAATAAAGTTTCACTGATCTAAATGATTCCAACTGCACTTTACAACCAAATCTAACAATCATCAGTGAAAAAGCACACACTTTTGGTCACCAGGATCCATAACTGAGGGCCACTGCTTCTCTTAGGAACTCTTAGTAATGAAAAACACACTGGCATAAGTCAGTGATGATCCTTTGAACAATACGGACAACTTTTTGCTGTGCTAATAATGTCTAATAAGACTGGCGGTCATCAGTTCTACCTCACTAGCTTATTCTAAAGTAGAAGTGACAAACCTGGGCATAATTCTAAATTTGCCAATCTTTGATAGGTATCAATTAGCTGACTGAAGAACAAGTGGGAAAAATAATGTGCATCTATAAATATCCATGTTACCTTATCCTTATGACACGATCTCTATAATTTATCATAGCAATGTCCTCCAAGGCCATCTCTATGAGCCTTCTTTCTTTCCCACTAAAACTCGTAAGCAAGAGGATTATTTGCTATAATAAGTACTGCAAACCCGAGAAAAATCAGGTATCTATTAAAGTATCATAAAGCAGAGGGGAAACATTTTTTAAAGGGCCATATGCACTATTACAGACTAAGTAAATGTTCCTAAAATGCAAGCTTGGGGGTGTGGTTTATACCTGATATATCATTTCTGTTCTTCTAATTGCCTCTGCTTTATAAACTATGCACTCAAAAACTATTTGTTGAACTAATTAACAGACCAAAGGATAAAATTTAACACCTTCACAGCAATGGATTATCAGTAAATAGAAAGGCCCAGAAGAAAAATCCAATAACTGATTCCCTAATCACCTTACTGAAATGTATGTACTATGAAAGCTTTTTCAAGTCACAAAACTGCCCTACCACTAGCCATATTTTTCCTGATAAACTAACCACTGGACCAACAAATTCATTCCAATTAAACACCTGAGAAGTGCTAATGAGTTTAAGACTTTATTCCACTGGCTAAAGCCAAACACTTTACCTGTAGATAACATGCTCTTAGATGAATTTATTTACAAAAAAACTGATTCCATAAAATTGATAGAACTAATGACTGGGAAACAGGAAATGATCATTATTAATAGGTTCAAGTTGAGAATATGGTTATTATCACAGCTATTATCTGATGCTTAAAAATACATCTTGATGACAATACTGGGGTTAAGCTTATTTACAAAGCATTTTTAACAGTTCATCTAATTGAGAGCTTTCTCAATTTTTCACATTGTACTGTGCTATGTGCAAATAAATGTTAGATATTGAAAGTGTCAATCTCCTAAAAGCTTTTGGTGAGGTTCAACCTAAATAACAATACAAAGAGTTGCAGCAGTGGCAACCAGAGCAAAAGCAGGGGATAGGCCCTGGTGCTAAGAACTTGACAAGTGTTATTTCATGCAGTCCTCACCACAACCCTATGGGGTATTACTGCTTTTATTACATAGCTGAGGAAGTGGAGAGTGAGTGACTTAACAAAGGTAACCCAGTTATCAAGTAGTTGATATTCACCCCCAGGCAGCCTGACTCCAGAATTCATGCTATTAATCTCTACCTAACTTATGATAATCAATAAAGTCAAAGACTCACATGAAATAGAAATAGAACTAAACAGCTATCTCACTTATAAATATTATGACCAAGTAAATATAGTTAAATGCTTCTCCCCATTCACAACTCCTATTAACTAACACTTTGAAACAGTACAGTTACCGACACTATTTGAAAAGCTTTTGGGGGCGCCTGGGTGGCTCAGTCGATAAGCGTCTGCCTTCGGCTCAGGTCATGTTCCCAGGGTCCTGGGATGGAGCCCCCTGCATTGAGCCCCCACATCTGGCTTCCTGCTCAGCGGGAAGCCTGCTTCTCCCTCTCCCACTCCCCCTGCTTGTGTTCCCTCTCTCACTGTGTCTCTCTCTGTCAAATAAATAAAGTCTTAAAAAAAAAAACCTTAAAAAAAAAAGCTTCTGAAGGTGCTTTTCCTACATTTAGTCATAAGCATCAAGAAAGAGATCATAATCTCTCAGTGAAACTCAAAACTTCGTACTAATGGGCTATTAATCTGCTAGCTCTACAGGTTCTAATATCAATTAGTCTTAAATATCAATTCAGGGAAAATATTATTAGATGCAACCAAAGACTTAAAGGGTAAACCCAGGATATACCCCAATATGTGTTCTAGCATACGTTCCTTGATGTTGGTAGAGCTCTTATGAGCAGTACTTCAACACACATTGTGCCTTCTCATTCCACATCAAAAAGTCACAAAACTATCCTGGCTGCCCCATTTGCACAGGTCTGTTACCAATACTGTAAGAACAAGTGTTGGCTAATAATATCACAAGTTATAAGTACCAAAGGGAAGGAAAACAAGCTCAGCTTTTCTCTGAGACCTGGCATTCTGTTCAGCACACAATCTAAACTTTACCTAATGTAGTTCTTTAAAAAAAAAAAAAAAAAAAAGATTTTATTTATTTGTCAGAGAAAGAGAGCGCACACGCGAGAGGGAACACAAGCAGGGGGAGTGGCAGGCAGAGGGAGAAGCAGGCTCCCGACTTAGCAAGGAGCCTGATGTGGGACCCGATCCCAGGACCCTGGGATCATGACCTGAGCCGGGGGTAGACGCTTAACTTACTGAGCCACCCAGGCGCCCCCTTAATTTAGTTCTCACAAGAGCCCTTCAGGTAAGTCCTGGTACATCAGGAAACAGACCCAGAGAGTAACCTGACTACAAGGTCACACATTAAATGACACAGCAGTGACCATGTGTGTATGCTGTACCACATTGCCTTACAGAATAGCACAGTAATGCCCTTTTCCGATCAACAATAAAGAAAAATACTTTTTAAGTTAAAAGTATTTTAATGTTTTAAAAAAAAAATCCTCCCACTTGTTACTGTCACAGTCTCACTGCCCAGCAGAACACCTTTCTCCTTCCTATTTTCTCTGGCTTACTCTTAATATCTGCTGGCCTCATTGTGCCCTGGAAAAGGGGCCAGCTGTTAGAATGAAACAGCAATGATGTATTCTTAACAAATCCCATTTTATAAGGCCACAGGAATCATGCAAATATTTTTGCCCTAGGTATAAGGTAATTCTACCAAACAGCTTTGTGTCCGTTACAAGAAATGTGAGCCTGCCCAAACATTTAGGAAATGAAAACAGTGAACAAACTATGAATACACTATCATTTTAATCACCACTTTCTAAAGTCTTTAACCAACCCAGACAAGATACAAGAACAACAGCAAAATGCATAAAGGTAATCTCAGTACCATCCCAGAATCTGGCCTCCCACCACATTTTTGTGAAACATTAGGGAGGGACAGCATTAGCCTCAAAACCCTAAGAGCCTCTCCCCTCAGGTGTTAACTGCTAAAGAAGGACAATGATAGATAAGATGTAAACCTGACATTTTAAATAGTTTTAAATTGGGGAAGATTATTGAAGGACTTCCCAGAACAGTATTTAATCAGCTTTAACAAGTTAAGGTGTATTTATGACTCCCAGAGGGGGCTTTCCTTATCTGAAGCAAACAGGAGGAACTTTCTGTTAGCATAAGTTGTACTGATAATGGAAGGTGAATAGCTAGAAAAGCTTTTAACCAAAAGTCTATGTTCAGGAAATAAGTAAGAAAAGCTAAGTATATCTGAGCTAAACTGGGGGTGGGGGGGTAGGGTCCTGCTGCATGGACTAGGAACAAGGACAGGAGTAGATAAAAAGGAAACAGGAAGGACTGAACTAGAGGAAGTGTGAGGGGAGGAAGGAGGAGGAAGGAGCAAAGAAGACTGAAACCCAGAAAGTAATGATGGAGATGGGCAACTCAGGCCTAGAAAAATAAGGAAATAAATGCCTAAAACCAGGAGGTTTGCTAGAGCCTGCCCTGTGGAAAGGACTCTCCTCTTCTACAGACTACAATTAAGTAAATTAACTGGCCAAGACTAGAGAAAATGGGGTTCATCTGAGACACAGGGGAAGGTCCTGCACAAGGATACCTTATTGAGTATGGAGGCAACATTTTAGTGTTTTTTTTTTAAGTGTTAACTTAAAATGGGTGAATTGTATGGCATGTGAATTATATATTAATAAATCTGGTATTTTTAAAAAGCGTTAAGCTGGGCAATGTATGACTGTACTCATGATTTAATTACCATGATTAGTTCAGGAATACCCCCCAAATTCCTTCACCCAGTAGGGAGAATTTCCTTGTGCCTGGGGACATCTCTGTTGGAAAACATCAGTCTGGAAAGGAGACTAGGGTATAATGAATACAGAAGAAAAAAAACGGTGAGCTCTTTAAAGAGATCTTCCCCATTTTTGCCCTTGGAATTTTTGGCAGTGTTGGGGAAGGAAGCTTTTGTTTGGGGTATGCCTTGAAGTAGAATATCAGGTTTCTTCAGGGGATGATCTAGGGCCAAAATCTACCTAGTCAAAGAGAAAACGATCTAGGGTGGAAAAGTCAAGTCAGTTCTGGAGAAACCCCAGAAGGTTTATCGTGAAATGATCACACAAGTCTTATCTCTGCTACCGCTAAATTGGACTGTACGCCCGTGCCACTTCCGACTGTTACTCGCCAAGAAGAGGGATGCTTTGCCATGATCCCAGAAGTTTCTGGCCAGCTGCCCACTGACGTAAATTAGAAAACCATTCGGGGACCGGCCTGGGTGAAGCGAAGCGCCACGTCCAGCGCTGGGCTCCCGCTTCCTCCCTCTCGATGCAGGAAAAGGGACGGAGCGGGGTAGAAGGCGAGCGGTAACGCCAGATCAGCCGTCTTCGCCCTCCTCCCCTTAGCTCGCTTCCGGGGAGGCGCCCCCAGCGGACCCCATCCCCACTCGCCCGCCTGGGGCCCGAGACCCCCGGGAGAAGGGCGGCGGCGGCGAGCACCCCCACGGGCAGCAGGCGCACCTCCCCCGGGGCAGCTGTCGCCGCGGCCCGCCCGGCCCGGGCCTCCCCGGGAGCAATAGGCTATCGATTCAGCTGCCTGTCGCTAGGAGCCCCGGGAGAGCGAGGCCTACACCGCCCGGCCGGAGCCCCGGCCTCGATTTCGCCACTTTCCCCACACCAGAGGGGGAGCCCGGGGGCAGTCGAGCCCAGCTGGGCGGGAGGGAGGAGGAGGGGAGACCACCTGCAACGGCAGCGGCCGGCAAAGGGGGTAAGGCCGCGGGGCTGCAACCGACAAGTCTCCGGGGGTCGCCCACCCACCACCCCCCGCCTCACAAGTTACGCATTCAAGTTCAGGCCGGTGCCCCTTAGCCTCCAGAGTCCCCGGCACTGCCCACACCGTAAGAAAAACACGACGCGGAAGAGGCCACTACAGAGAAGGGAGATGGAGCTGGGCCCCTCAGGGCGCCGACGGGGGCGGCCAACAGCCACCCGCCCGGCTCCTCTCCTCGCTCACCCAGCCAGCCCCCCGAGTCGCGGGCCCCGACCCCTCGGCGGCCCGCCCTGTCACCGCCCGGCCCCCAGCCCCAAGGCCCCTTCTCCCGGACGCCGGCGCCAGGGACTCGAGCTCCCCCTGGCCTCCGGCGCGCCTCGGCCTCCTCCCCCTCCGAATCCCCAAAATGCCCTCCGCACCTTTTTAAAGTACATGGAGGAAGAGTTTCCCATCAAACTTTGTCAGGCGGTAATCTCGCCCCCCCCCCCGACCCACACTTCCAGGGCAGTCATCAGGAGAGATCACTTTGTACTTGGGATAAAGCGAATTAAGGACCTGTCAACCATTTTAGGTCTTTTTTTACAGAAGACATCCTCTCCTTCCCCTCCCTCCCCCTGCAAGGGTTTGAATTTGACACCAAACCTTCCCACCGCAGAAGGGGGGTTGGGGGGGGGCGGAGGGCAGAAGGAGGGTGGCGAGGGAGAGCGAAGGGGGAGGTTGGAAGGGGGCCGGGAGGCGCGGGGCGGGGAAGGGGGTTGATTTACCTGAGACCAGCCACTGGCCTCCATTGTTGGAGAATTCAATGGCATTGACACAGCCGAAGTGGCCGAGGAGGTCCTTCTTGTAGAGGTTTCTGCAGCCCCGCAGGCGTCTCCTCTGAAAGTCCTGAGTGAGCAGGGGGTCCCCATGCAAGCCCCGCTGGGACAAGAAGCCCACCACTGACCTCATGCTGCCCCCCAGGCCAGCTCTCCTCTTCATGCTGGAACCGCCGCCGCCGCCGTTCGCGCCGCCGCCCCTCCCTCGGCCTCACGCGCGGCCGCCGCTCTCCCCCCACCCAGCCCTCCCCCCGCGCTGCGATCCGGATGGTTCTTTAACCAGCCATGGCAGACGGAGCGAGGTGTGCAGACACTCGGTGGCGTTCGCGGCTTCCTGAGGGTCCGCTCCCTCCCTTTCCCCCCTAGGCTCCTCCCTCTCCTTCTCCGCCTCCTCCAGCAGCTGATTCTCAGCTGCGGCCGCGCTTCCGCGACGCGCGGCCCTTCCGCCGGCCGCCGGTGCCGGGAGAACGCGGGCGGCGGCTGCCCCTCCCCCGCCGCGGGCTGCTGGCCGGAAGAACGCGGGCGGCTGGCCTGGAGACCACGGGCGGCGGCGCGCCTTTCCCGCCGCAGCTCCTCCCGGCGGTGCGCCCCTTGAGCACCGCACTCTGTGAAGTTGAGGGCTCGTAACAATCGGAGCGGTAGCGGGGCTGCGGTCTCGCCTTCCTCCCCCGGCGGCCGGCTCTAGGTCGACTACCCGCTCTTTTTTTTTTTTTTTTTTTCCGGTGGGGAAAATGCAACCCCGGGGTGGCAGAGGGGTGGAGGACACGCTGTGGTCGCCCTCCCTCATCCCGGTTCGTCTCATCCTGGGGCCGCCCGAGCCCTGTCCAAGGGAAGGGAACCAGCAGTTAGGGCTGGACATAGGGCAAGGCCGCTTGGGGGTTTTATGAGTGCACCCGTCCCTACCCCCGCTAAGTAAATTTTTAATACTACTTCCTACACACACACATACACACCCCAGTTCAGTTCTCTCTCTCTCTCTCTCTCTCACACACACACACACACACACACCCCAGTTCAGTTCTCCCTTCCTACAGCCATTCAGTAAAAAGGCTAAACTGTTCCGTCTGGTAGATAGTAAGAGTGGTATATGGGAAGGGGGGGGTCTTCATAAGTAGTACGAAAATGACCCAAACTGAGTTGAGAAAGCTCTGAGAAAACAAAGTACTTCTGTCCATTATTTCCAGGTACATGCGCAAGATGCAAGAAGCTTTATCCGAAAATAGCAATATACGTTATTTAATTGGGTGCAGTGAGCTCCTCTTCAAGGTCTTGAGTGTGGAGCTCTGAGGCTGTACAGCTGTTAACCAGCAGCTGCGTTCCAGGCCAGAAGTATCTGCACTTCAGCAGGCGGGGAGCCTCCGTGTTGTCGACCCCAGCGAGGAGACTGGGTGTTAAGTGCTTTGGAATTCTACCAGATACAGTAAAAGTCCCCCTGTCAGTGTGTTGCATTTTTCCTGGAAGCTATGCTCTGTCGTTGAAATAAACCATGGTCAGCTACTAAAATAAGCAGGTGTCAGTTTCACCTTTTCAATTTAGCAGGAATTCCATCCTCTGTATCAGAGATAGCACATGGGCAGTTGAGTATACACCCGTGAAAGGTGGGCTGAACATGGAAGAGGACACCCATCAGACAAAATCACCTACTTCTACTTTTTGCAATAAGGTTAATTATACCAATAACATATGCAAGTAAGTGTTTAAAAGTCAACATTATAACAAATGTTGCTGAACTTATTCACCAAATTTCAGAAATTATGGTTTTAATGGAATATTGTTTTCCTAAACAGGAAAATGTGTAGTGCCGTCTTTTTAAAAACTTATGTTCTCAGGATGCTTCATGGTGTTTATTCATTATAATAGCCCCATAGGGCACCTGGGTGGCTCGGTCGTTAAGTGTCTGCCTTTGGCTCAGGTCATGATCCCGCGGTCCTGGGATCGAGTCCCGCATCGGGCTCCCTGCTCAGTGGGAAGCCTGCTTCTCCTTCTCCCACTCCTCCTGCTTGTGTTCCCTCTCTCACTGTCTCTCTCTCTGTCAAATAAATAAATAAAGTCTTTAAAAATATATATATATAATAGCCCCATAAAGGGCACCTGGGTGGCTCAGTTGGTTAAGCAACTGCTTTCGGCTCAGGTCATGATCCTGGAGTCCCAGAATCGAGTCCCGCATCGGGCTCCCTGCTCAGCAGGGAGCCTGCTTCTCCCTCTGACCCTCCCCCTCTCCTGTGCTCTCTCTCTCTCTCACTCTCTCTCAAATAAATAAATAAAATCTTTTTAAAAAAAGTTTTAAAAAAATAGCCCCATAAAGATCAGTAGTAGTATACCAGATTGTTAAGTGATTTTTTAACACCCAACATCTTTTTTTTTTAAGATTTTATTTATTTATTTTAGAGAGAGCACGAGCTGGAGTGGCAGAGGGAGAGGGAGAGAGAGAATCTCAAGCAGGCTCCACACTGAACTTAGAGCCCAAGGCAGGGCTAGATCCCAGGACCCTGAGATCATGACCTGAGCTGAAGCCAAGCATCCCTCACTTAACCAACTGCACCACCCAACATCTTTTCTTCATAGCAATACCATATTGTGTAATTAACATGTATTTTTGTGATTTTATTGGAGTGTCCCCAACTCTATTGTACACTCTCTGAGTGTACACTCACTGCTACGGGTGTATGTCCAGAGCCAGTACATCCTGGCACTCAGTGGCCGCTTGAATATTTGTTGAATATTTGAATGAACTTAGGGAGTAGGGGAGAATTTGGAAGGGAAGGTAATGACTTCCGTTATGGAAGGATTCAGTTTGAGATATCTGTGCTTCATTCCAGTGGAGATGATTTCAAGGCCAGTTTCCCATCTCACTGTTCCTTTGCTTGACATACTCAATCCACATATTCAAAAACAGGAGTCATTTGGCATCTTCTAGATTAATGAGACATCATTTATACCTACCTTATTTGTTTGGGTTGGGAGAGATGGACACAGTAATGATGTAGTTGAAGTGGCCTTTACTGTGGCAATATATGATGACACACTCTTGAGCTCTCCCCTCTTTAAACATATACCTCTTCTCCACAACTTTAAATGTGACTTGCTTTTCCCCAATCCCTGGAATAACTGTCCCATTTACCGCAGCCTAAAAATAGACCAGGATCTGATCACAAGCCAGCCCAGTTCTAGGACTTTGCTAGAAACTTCCTTAACTGTTCAGTGACCAACCAGAACAGAAATGTAGGACCACTCAGTCTGTTTATCTCCTACTGCTAGTCTGGGCAGCTTTTTGTAAGGAGAATGAATAAAATCTCTCTCTCCCTTGTCCCATAATTGGGGACGCCAGATAAAATGCAGGATGCCCACTTCAATATGAATTCCAGATAAGCAGTAATTTTTTAGCATATGTATTTTCTGCACAATATCCAGAATATACTTATATTAATGTAATTACTCATTGTTTATCCAAAATTCAAATCGAATTGGGAGCATCCTATCTTTTGCTAAATCTGGCGACCCTACCTATAATGTAATCCAGCTTCAAAAGATTAAGCCCCATTATATCTATTTGCTTTTGTTACAAATTTAACATAGTCTCTTGTGTCATTTATTGCAAACTAAAAATATCATACATAACTATATCAACTTCAGTGATCATATGAGCTTGGCCTTTCTGATATAGGCATTTATAGTGAAAAGTCCAGTGTACTTAGCTTAAAAATAGCAAATGAAACTGGACTCTTGAATAATCTATCCACTGCATAGAATGTACAGGGGAAAAGGAAAAAGAGTGAAAAATTCATGTTTTTCTTACCTAGGCCCAGAAACTCCTACATAATGACACCGTTTGAATTTCATTCTGGAAAAACACTATTTTGAAAACTCATTCTGGAGAAAACAAGATATGGAAATTACTTAACATGGGAACCCTTCCTCACTCCTTGCTTCACCATGGATTGAATACTGATCAAGCATAGAGTCCCCAGAAATTCATTTGTTCTTTGGCTTCTATTTTGTTTGACCCCAATATCACTGAAGGAAGAGTAAAAAATCTTTAAAAACTTACTAGATGCTAAGGAAGGAAATGCTCAAACATTAGAAATTATTTGTCTAAAGAAAACCTAAGAGGGGCACCTGGGTGGCTCAGTCATTAAGCGTCTGCCTTCGGCTCAGGTCACTATCCCAGGATCTTTTTTTTTTTTTTTAAAGATTTTATTTATTTATTTATTTGAGAGAGAGAGAATGAGAGAGATAGAGAGCATGAGAGGGAAGAGGGTCAGAGGGAGAGGCAGACTCCCCGCCGAGCAGGGAGCCCGACGCGGGACTTGATCCCGGGACTCCAGGATCATGACCTGAGCCGAAGGCAGTCGCCCAACCAACTGAGCCACCCAGGTGCCCCTCTATCCCAGGATCTTGGGATCAAGCCCCACGTCGGGCTCCCTGCTCCCCGGGAAGCCTGCTTCTCCCTCTCCCACTCCCCCTGCTTGTGTTCCCTCTCTCGCTGTCTCTCTCTCTGTCAAATAAATAAATAAAATCTTTAAAAAAAAATACTAAGCCCCTTCTCACATATTTACTAAATTTTAGCTTATTAAGAGCTACATATGGACACTAACATCCTTAGAAAAGTTTTACTTAAAAACATTTTCAACTCTAAAATAGAATAAACTGCTACTCATGGATAAGAGATATTAATTCAGACAAAGATCAGTGCTCTAACCATGTCATTTAAATTTTAAAGGATTTTATTTATTGGTCATTTCAAATAGACAGCAATTTTAATTTTGAAAAAAAAATCTATTTAAATACAAATTCCTCCAACAAGATCTATAGAATCAGAGGATATAATTTTACAGTTTTAGCTCTTACATTTAGGTCTATGATCTATTTTAAGTTGCCTTTTTTTTTTAAGATTTTATTTATTTGACAGAGAGAGGCACAGCGAGAGAGGGAACACAAGCAGGGGGAGTGGGAGAGGGAGAAGCAGGCTTCCCGCTGAGCAGGGAGCCCGATGCGGGGCTTGATCCCAGGACCCTGGGACCGCGACCTGAGCCGAAGGCAGACACTCAACGACAGCCACCCAGGCGCCCCTAAGTTACCTTTTTTTAAAGATTTATTTATTTATTTTAGAGAGAGAGTATGTAAGAGAGATGAGCTGGGGCAGGGGCAGAGGGAGAGAGAGAATCCTCAAGCAGATTCTCCACTGAGCAGGGAAGCTGACTCAGGGCTCGATCTCACGACCCTGAGATCATGACCTGAGCCAAAGTCAGCTGCTTAACCAACTGAACCACCCAGGTACCCCAAGTTAACTTTTGTATATAGTGTGAGGTAGGGGTCTAAAAGACTGTTCTTTCCCCCATTGAATTGCTAGTAAATAGAAATGCAATAGATTTTTGTATATTGACCTTATATACTGCAAACTTGCTCGACCAATTTATTAGCTCTAATAGTTTTTTGTGTGTTTCTCAAATTTTCTATATACAAGATCATGTCATAGACTCATAGAAATAGTTTTAATTCTTCCTTTTCAATCCAGCTGCTTTTTATTCTTTTTTTCTTACCCAATTGCCTTGGCTGGAACCTTTGGTACAATGTTGAATAGAAGTAGTAAGAGTGGGGGCACCTGGGTGGCTCAGTCATTAAGCATCTGCCTTCAGCTCAGGTCATGATCCCAGGGTCCTGGGATCAAGCCCCGCATCGGGCTCTTTGCTCTGCGGGGAGCCTGCTTCTCCCTCTCCCGCTCCCCCTGCTTGTGTTCCCTCTCTCGCTGTGTCTCTCTGTCAAATAAATAAAATCTTAAAAAAAAGAAGTAGTAAGAGTGGACATTTTGTCTTATATTAGGGAGAAGGCTTTAGTCTTTTAGTCACCACTAAATAGTATGTTAGCTGTGGGTTTTATGTGATTTTCTTATCAGGTTGCAGGAGTTCCTTTTTATTACAAGTTGTAGAATGTTTTTATATGAAAGGGTGTTAGATTTTGTCAAATGCTTTTTCTTTGTCTATTGAGATGATCATATGGTTTCCTCCTTTGCTATATTATGTTGATTGATTTTGCTAAACCAATCTTTCATTCCTAGATAAATCCTATTTGGTCATGGTATCTAATCCTTTTTATATGTTGCTGGATTCACTTTGCTAGTATTTCGTTGAGGATTTTTGTGACATAGGGTTGTCTTTGGTTTTCTTATGATATCTTTGTCTGGTTTGGCATCAGGGCAATACTGGCCTCATAGAATGAGTTGGGAAGTCCATCCTCTATTTTTTTGGAAGAGTTTGTGAAGGATTAGCATTAATTCTTTTTTAAACATTTAGTAGTGGGGCACCTAGCTAGTAGAGCATGTGACTTTTGCTCTCGGGGTCATGAGTTCAAGCCCCACACTGGGGGTAGAGTTTACTTTAAAAATAAATAAATAGGGGTGCCTGGGTGGCTCAGTCGGTTAAGCATCACCCACCCCGCTCTCTCTCACTCCCTCTCAAATAATCTATATAAATAATCTATATAAATAAATAATAAAAAAAACCCTCTTATTTAAAAATAAAAAAATAAATAAAGCTATTTTAAAAAAAAAATTTTTTAAATAAACATCTGGTAGAATTCACTAGGGAAGTCACCTGGCCTGGGCTTTTCTTTGTGGGAAGATTTTTTTGTTTTGTTTTTTAAGATTTTGTTTATTTATTTGACAGAGAGAGTGAGAGAGCACAGCAGGGGGAGCAGAAGGAGAGGGAGAGGGAGATAAGCAGGCTCCCTGACATAGAGCAGGCAGGGAGCCCAATGGGGGCCTTGATCCCAGGATCCGGGATCATGACCTCAGCTGAAGGCAGATGCTCAATCATCTGAGCCACCCTGGCGCCCTGTGGGAAGGTTTTGATTACTGATTGAGTCTCTTCACTTGTTATAGTTCGATTCAGATTTTCTGTTTCTTCTTGATTCAGTTTTGGTAGTTTGTGTGCTTCAAGGAATTCATCTAGGTTATTTAATTTGTTGGCATTTTGATAGTATTCCCTTATAATTCTTTTTCTTTCTGCAGGGTTATTAGAATATCACCTCTTTCATTCTTGATTTTAGTAATTTGAGTCTTCTGTCTTTTTTTTCTTGATCTAGCTAAAGATTTGTCAATTTTGTTGATATTTTCAAAGAACCAACTTTTGGTTTTGTTTATTCTGTTGTATTTTTTGTTTTCCTAATTCATTTATTTCTGCTGTAGTCTTTATTTCCTTCCTTCTGCTTGCTTTGTGTTTAATCTTTTTCTAATTTTTAAGTTGGAGAGCTGTTACTGATTTCAGATCTTTATTTTTAATGTAGATGTTTACAGCTATTCATTTCTAGTTAAGCACTGTTTATCTGCATCCTATAAATTTTTGTATGTTGTGTGTTTTCATTCATCTCAAAGTGTTTTCTAATTTCCCTTGTAATTTCTTCCATGACTCATTGGTTATTTAAGAGTGTATAGTTTCCACACATTTGCAAATTTCCCAAATTTCCTTCTGTTCATTGATTTCTAATTCTTTTTTTTTTTAAGATTTTATTTATTTGTCAGAGAGAGAGCCCAAGAAGGGGGAGCGGCAGAGGGAGAGGGAGAAGAGGGCTTCCCGCTGAGCAGAGAGCCCAATGTGGGACTCAATCCCAGGAACCCCGAGATCATGACCTGAGCCAAAGGCAGACACTTAACTGACTGAGCCACCCAGGCACCTTAATTCTTTTTTCTGAAGGGGGGCATTTTTTACAGGTCTTGAAGGGAGTTCCCAGGCTGTGTAGTAATGGAATTTAGTAAAATCAGAATATTAGCTGTTACTAGAATTTTCAAATCACATTCCAACTTACTTGACAAACCTTTGGTTCAAGTTTGCCATGCATAATTCTTCATGATGAATGAAATTTAGCTTGAAATAAACTTTATGGAGTGAAAGTGGACAGAACTTCTCAATGGCCAGGATCATTCATTTGGTTTTTACTCAGTGACATTTTCTGTGCTATTCTATACCAACCATCTGGGTTTTGTATATTTGAAGTTTTCTTGACAAAATCTTCATGAGCCAGCTGCTTTTACTTATTTTTAATTTTAGGCTTCCACATGAATAGTGAGTGTCATAAGAAACTGTTAACAGTTATTATTTATTGCACCAGGTATGTGGTCACATAGATATCTTTTCCAGAGATGGTCCCATGGATTTATGTTTCTTGAGCATCTTTAGTGTGCCAAATACCATTTAGAAAATAAAATTGGGCAATTCCCTTTCCCCAAAGTAGAATATACTCAAGGAGAAGCAGGAAGATTCTCTGGTACAGAAGTCAAATTTAAATTGTCTTTATGGGGGGTGCCTGGGTGGCTCAGTCGTTGAGTGTCTGCCTTCAGCTCGGGTCATGGTCCCAGTGTCCTGGGACCGAGCCCCACATCAGGCTCCCTGCTCAGCAGAAGCCCTCTTCTCCCTCTCCCACTCCCTCTGCTTGTATTCCTGCTCTCACTGTGTCTCTCTCCCTGTCAAATAAATAAATAAAATCTTTTTAAAAAATAAAAATAAAAATAAAAAATAAATTGTCTTTATGGGTTCAATGGTAATCAAGGACAGGCTGCCAGAAAATGAACTGACCACAGCATTTTGTTCCCCCCTTCTTTTTTTTTTTTTAAAGATTTTATTTATTTGACAGAGACACAGCGAGAGAGGGAACACAAGCAGGGGGAGTGGGAGAGGGAGAAGCAGGCTTCCTGCTGAGCAGGGAGCCCGATGAGGGGCTCAATCCCAGGACCCTGAGATCATGACCTGAGCAGAGGGCAGATGCTTAATGACTGAGCCACCTAGGCACCCCTACCCCCTTTCTTCTAAATAAACTTCGTGAACTCATAATATAAATATAATTAACATTCTTGACTACAGATCCCATTTAAGTTGGAGCTGGTGATGTACCTGATTATCTGTGAGCTTGCTGGAAGATACTTATTATTCAAATCACAAAATGATAAAACTTATGGCATCTCAGAAATCACCTGGTCAAATCCCTTCACCATTCATGGTTTGTTTTGGTCACCACCGAATCTACAGCATGAAGAGTTCCTGACTCACTTGTTGTTGGGTGAAAGAATCTTCCTGAACTGCCTCTGCTCAGGACTCTCCCTTTTCTCTTTCATGTCAGGTCCGATTCCTTTATTTGCCTGTCAAGTCCCTCCATGATTTGTCTCCACCATATCTATAATGAGATTCCCTGTTGCTCCTCATCACATACCCACCAGTAGGCTGGTAGCCACTTCTTCCCTATATACCTCTATGTACTCTCCACAAGCCTCTACATATTTTGAGGTCCACTTCATCTATCCAAATCCTATACATCCATGAACGTCTTCTCTGACAAATCGAACCCACATTAGTTTTCTTTTTCCCTTAGATTCTTGTTATGCTTATAGTTAGCATCACAGTCTACCATTCAAATGTTTCCCGTCTCTATATCCCTATGTAGTTTTTAAGAATAACTTACATACATTTCTTTTAGCTTTATAACAATCCTGTGCAGTTGGACATTCATTCATTCAAGCGATGTTTATTGAGCACCCACTGTGTGCCACTGCCATAAGTAGGCATAAAGGATATAATAGCAAAACAGAAGACCCTGACCAATGTTCATAGTACTTCCAGGACTGAGACAGACTTTAATCAAATAATCATGCAGTAAGAACCTGACCAATGTTCATAGTACTTCCAGGACAGAGACAGACTTTAATCAAATAATCATGCAGTAAATGTAAGATTACAACAATACTAACCATTACTAACATTTATTGGACATTTACCACGTGACCAGCACTGTTCTGAGTCTTTTACAGATATGAACTCGTTTACTTTTCTCAGGCACCCTATGAAGAAAGGACTATTGTTCCATTTTGCACAAAGGGAAAATAACGGTTGTGGTACATGAAAGTATGTGATGCCTCAGTTTCCACATACATTCAATGGAATTGTTATGATAAATAAATTCTTATTGGTAGAGCCCTTAGATCAGTATCTGACTGGTATTAGCTATGATGATGATGGCGGTGAGAGATTGAAAGAGGGAATGCTTTCAAAGACATTAAAGAGAACTGTGATCTGAAGAACAGGTAGTTGTGAATGAGGCCAAGTGGATGGTTGGGGGTGGTGCTCCAAGCAAAGTAATAGCACACCCAGAGGCTCTGTGGGGAGAGAAACCTAGAAGGCCCATGTGGCTGAAGGTGGGATGGAGATACTGTATCAGGTGAAGGTGCAGTTAGACTGCTGCTACATTCTGCAGGGACCTGGCCCTATTTAAGATTTCAGTCTTTTTTTTTTTTTGAAGATTTTATTTATTTATTCATGAGAGACAGAGAGAGAGAGAAGCAGAGGGAGAAGCAGGCTCCCAAGGAACAGGGAGCCTGATGCAGGACTCGATCCCAGGACCCTGGGATCATGACCTGAGCCGAAGGCAGACCCTTAACCATCTGAGCCACCCAGGCACCCCCCTTTTTAAGATTTTATTTATTTATTTGAGAGAGAGAGAGAGCATGAGGGGGGGAGGGTCAGAGGGAGAAGCAGACTCCCTGCCGAGCAGGGAGACTGATGTGGGACTCCATCCTAGGACCCCAGGATCACAACCTGAGCTGAAGGCAGACGCTTAACCAATGGAGCCACCCAGGTGCCCTGAGATTTCAGTCTTTACCTAAGAGTCACTGGAAGGTTTCTAACAGGGGACTTATATGACCAAACATGCATTTTAGGGGCGCCTGACTGGCTCAGTCAATAGAACATGCAATTCGTGATCTTGGGATTGTGAATTCAAGTCCCACGCTGGGTGTAGAGCCTACTTTAAAAAACAAACAAATATGCATTTTATAAGATTATTTTGGCTGCTATAAGAAGAAAAGATTAGGGGGTGCCTGGGTGGCTCAATCGTTAAGCGTCTGCCTTCAGCTCAGGTCATGATCCCAGGGTCCTGGGTTCGAGCCCCACATCGGGCTCCCTGCTCAGCAGGAAGCCTGCTTCTCCCTCTCTCATTCTCCCAGCTTGTGTTCCCTCTCTCGCAGTGTCTCTCTGTCAAATAAATAAAATCTTAAAAAAAAAAAAAAGAAAGGATTAGAAGTGGCTAGGAGTGGATTCAAGTAGATGATTAGGAAGGTTTACAGTAATTCAGGGGAGAGAAGATGGCAGCTTAGACAAGGCTATTGAAAGTGGAGTTGGGGAGAAGTAAATGGATTTAGTATAAAAAGAATCTGGTGATGGATTTGAGAGAGTAGGGAGTGAGGGGACAAGACATTAGGAATGCCTAGGCTTTTTACTTGTATATCCACTGAAATAGAACCCCTGGAAAAGGCTAACTTTTGAAGGGAAACCAGGAGTTCAGTTATATGCATACTGAATTTGAGGCATCTCTGAGGCTTCCAAGAAGAACTGACAGTAGCCTGAGCTCAGATACATGATCAAGGCTGGAGTCACTGAAATGGAGGTGGTGGTAAGGTCTTAGGCATGGAAAAGAATATTCAGAAATATCAAGTGGGAACAAGAAGGGCACCTGGGTGGCTTAGTTGTTAAGTGTCTGCCTTTGGCTCAGGTCATGATGCCAGGGTTCTGGGATCAAGCCCTGCATCAGGCTCCCTGCTCAGTGGGAAGCCTGCTTCTCCCTCTCCCACTCCCCCTGCTTGTGTTCCCTCTCTCACTGTGTCTCTCTGTCAAACAAAGAAATAAAATCTTAAAAAAAAAAAAAAGGAAAGAAATGGAGGTGGTAGTAAGGTCTTAGGCGTGGACAAGAATATTTAGAAATACCAAGTGGGAAGAAGAGATGGGGCGCCTGGGTGGCTCAGATGGTTAAGCGTCTGCCTTCGGCTCAGGTCATGATCCCAGGGTCCTGGGATCAAGCCCCGCATTGGGCTCCTGGCTCAGCAAGGAGCCTGCTTCTCCCTCTCCCTCTGCCTCTCTCCCTGCTCATGCTTTCCATTCTCTCTCTCTGTATCTCTATGTCTCAAATGAATAAATAAAATCCTTAAAAAAATTAAAAAAAAAAAAGAAATATCAAGTGGGAAGAAAAGAGGCGCCTGGGTGGCTCAGTCATTTAAGCATCTGTTTTTGGCTCAGGTCATGATCTCAAGAGTCCTGAGATGGACTCCCCACTGAGCAGGGAGCCGGCTTCTCCCTCCCCCTCTGCCTGCCATGCCCCCTGCTTGTGTTCTCTTGTGCACACGCCCTCTCTTTCTCTCTCTCTGTCAAATAAAAAAATAAAATATTTAAAAAATAAATAAATTTTAAAAGGCATCGTGGGGAAGAAGAGAGAAGAAAGCCGAAGGCCTAGCATTGAGATGTTTGGGTTTAATGCTTGAGTAGGGGAGGATATACTTACAAGAAGTCAGAATAGCCAGAAGTATAAGGAAAAAATTAGAGTAGTTTTTTTTTTTTAAAGATTTTATTTATTTGAGAGAGAGAGCATGAGAGACAGAGAGCACAAGAGGGAAGAGGGTCAGTGGGAGAAGCAGACCCCCGCCCAGCAGGGAGCCCGATGCGGGCCTCGATCCCAGGACTCCAGGATCACCACCTGAGCCACCCAGGCGCCCTAGAGTAGTATTTTTATGGAACCTGGGACAAGAGAACATTTCAAGGAGAGAGTGGTCAATTGTGTCAATTGTTGCTGAAACATCAACAAGATGATTGAAAAATGTTGGATTTGTTGACACCAATATTTCACTAGAGAGACACCCATGATCTTGATCAGAGCTCCTCCAGGGGAGGATGGACTGAACAGGGAGTGGAAGGAAAAGAAATGGAGGCAGTTAGATGAGTAGCTAGAAGGGAACTTAGGATCCAGGAAGGGTTTGTTTGTTTTTAATAGAAAAAGAAATCAAATGTTTAAAAACCATTGAGAAGGACCCGATTCAGAGGGAAAAATTGAAAAAGATACACAGATGAAGCCAGACTGTGCAGTCTACAGGGAAGAGTTCTGACAAGGCAGGGCAGAAGAGATACAAAGCACAAGAAAAGAATTTGGCCCTAGTTAGAAGAACAGCTCCTCCATCAAAATAGGAGAGAAGGAAGACAGGTTGGGTACAGGCGAAGGTGGGATTATATGTTTGCTAGGAAGAAGAGTGCCCATGTGATAGTTTCTGCTTTTTTCTGTCAAGGAAGATAAGGTCATCCATCTATTGAGATTATAGGTCAGGAAGCGGGGGAAACCAAAGTTGGATGCAAGAGGGAATGATTGAGTTAACAGAAACTGGAGAGTGGGATGACCCAAACTGAATGATGTTTAGACCTCATTTGGAAACTCTCTGGAGCCAATTTGCCCTATTATATGACTTTCTAAATCAGTGCGCAAACTGCCCATAACCAGGGCCATAGAGAAAGCAGATAATTAAGTTCATTCAGGTTTGGGGATTTTCCAGGTAGATGAAGTGAAGAAAGGAAAGAGAACAATGGAGTTTAGGGTTGTTAATGGTGACAAAACAGTGCAATTATAGATCATGGAATCTAACCTGGGTCAGAAGGGAGACTAAGAAAGGAATTGAAAGAAAGCTGACGAGGGTCCATGAAAGAAGATCCCAATGAGATTGAAAAAAAGCTATAGGATTAGTTTGCAGGTAATTTGGAAAGAGAGGAGATTTTAATTAAAGGAGCTGCTTGAATTAGAGATCCTGAAACTAGCACAGTTACAGATGACAACTGGGTCCAAAGGATGATGGAAGGAGTGGGTGGCTCCAGTGAAGTCAAGAAGGATGTTGAGACCAAAGAAATGAGCTGCCAGGACCCAAGTGGGTGGATCATCATTTTGATTATTGAAGTCACCCAGGATAATGGCAAGGCTTATGATAGAGAGGAATAATAGGCCAAAGTCTTTGTTTAAATGAAAGGGGAGTTACGTGAGACAACAGATAAAAAGAAGAAGAGGAAAAGAGTGAGTGACATGGTGAGTGACATGGACCTCAGAGAAGCTAGCTGTTCTTTTTCTTTTTAAGCAGAAGTGTAAGAATAATAGCCAGGAAATAGCCATGAGAAGCAAACAAATACAACAACAACAAACAAACCCCACAACCCCTTGGGGTGCCTGGGTGGCTCCAGTTAAGCATCTGCCTTTGGCTCAGGTCATGATCCCAGAGTCCTGGGATCGAGCCCTGCATCGGGCTCCCTGCTCAGTGGAGAGCCTGCTTCTCCCTCTCCCTCTGCATGCCCCTCTGCCTAGTTGTGCTCACTCTCCCTCCGTCAAATAAATAAATAAAATCTTTAAAAAAAGAAAAAAAAATACAACCCCACCTCTGTTAAAGGAAAATTTAAAAAACTATAAAAAAATTAAAACCATGACTCTTATACAGATACAAAATGAAATGTGTTAAAGATTTTAGTTAACTGGGGCGCCCCGGTGGCTCAATTGGTTAAGCGACTGCCTTCGGCTCGGGTCATGATCCTGGAGTCCCGGGATCGAGTCCCGCATCGGGCTCCCTGCTCAGCAGGGGGTCTGCTTCTCCCTCTGACCATCCTCTCTCTCATGCTCTCTACCATTCTCTCTCTCTCTCAATAAATAAATAAAATCTTTAAAAAAAAAGATTTTAGTTAACTATTATTAATAAGAGAACTGGTAAGATGTCCAAAGGTCAATCCACATTTATAGGTCAGGAAAATTGAAATGAACTTGAAAATGTAGGCAAAACTGGCTTCTACCCATGTTAGGGGAGGCAAGTCAATTGAATTTCCACTGGACAGAATTTACTGCATGTCTATAGACAAGAATTATTTTGCATTACTATCAGTTGTCTACAGTTTACAGAGTTGTAAAATATCTCAAAAGCAATAAAAAGCTAGAATCTGATAACCTGGAAGGGTCTGCTCTGAAGAATGCATAGTTTCCTGTTGGAAATACTGGTTATAGTTTTTGCTTATTCCAAATTTCCACACACCTCTCATCTCTGAGGTATGTGGAACCTGAAAGTATAAACAGCATCATTTGGGTGGGGCAACAGGAAAATCGCGTCTTTAAGGGAGAGTCAGTCAGATTTTAATAAAGATAAATTGAAGAGAAAGCTTGACAAGACAGGGACTTCTGCAAGTTATGGATAATAAGTGCCAGAGAGCACAGTGGAAGGAAGAGTTTGGAAGGTAGTATGAGGCTAGGAGAGAGGCAAGGATGTTGGGAGTAACGTAGGCATTATAGATTTCCAACTGTGGCTCCCAGTGGGAGAGTGGGCTTGCCCTCCTCCTTTAGGGTTGTCAGATAAAACACAGGAACCCAGTTAAATTTGAATTTCAGATAAAGAATAGGATTAAAAATAAGTATGTCCTTTTGTTTTTGCTTTTGCTTTTTGTTTTGTTTTGTTTTGCTAAATCTGGCAACCCTACCCTAAGGGGACCCTTGTCACTGCTGAAGAAGTTTTAGATTGTCACAACTGCTTGTTTGTGGGCCATTCTATTGACATTTAGTAGGTTGAAGCCAGGGATGCTGCTAAATAGCTTACAATGTACAGGACAGTCCCCACAAAAAGAATTTTCCAGCCCAAAATGCCAGTAGTACTCAGGTTGAAAAACCTGGTGTTCGAACAATGATCTCCAAAACTTTGTTGGCACAAACGATCTTTCAAACATTTTTGTAAAGATTTTATTTATTTATTTGAGAGGAGAGAAAGAGAGAGAGCACAGGTGGTGGCAGGAGGGGCAGAAGGAGAGGGAAAAGCAGACTTCCTGCTGAGCAGCTCTATCCCAGGACCCCTGGGATCACAATGTGATCCCAAGGCAGATGCCTAACCCACTGAGCCACCCAGGCATCCCTCCTTTAAACACCTTTTAACATGAGTCTATATTATTGATACATTGTATACATGTAATAATATCCTGATATATTGCATACATTTTTAAATCACAAAAATGTTTTTTAAAATTTAAAATTAAAGGATAAGATGAAGATGAAAGAAACAATATTTTAAAATATAAAACTTTGTTTATTATGTATACAAAAAGCCCTTTTGGCTCCCATGAACTTATTTTGTTTGTTTGCTGTTTTTTAAGTAGGCTGTACACCAAATGTGGAGCTTGAACACACAACCCTGAGATCAAGAATCACATGCTCTACCAGCTGAGCCAGCCAGGCACCCTGAACTTTTTTTTTAAAGAGCAGGAATTCCTGGGTAGTTCAGTTGGTTAAGCATCTGCCTTTGGCTCAGGTCATGATCCTGGGGTCCTGGGATCAAGTCCTGCATCCGGCTCCCTGCTCCCCCTCTGTCTGCCACTCCCCCTGCTTGTGTTGCTCTCTCTAATGAATAAATAAATGAAATTTAAAAAGAAAATAAAGTAAGAGCAATCTGATGTTGATTCATTTTTGAAATGGTGGCTTAACATACTATGATACTATGATTTCCAAAGTTTGTATCTGTGATCTATTACTTGGCTCTAAGGGAAATGAAACTCACAAAAATATAAAGGATCCAAATCAAAAAAATACTTGGCTGGCTTTCTCAAACATGAAACTAATTTTTAGGTCCCATTCAATTTTATTCAAGTCCAGCTGATCAATTTTTATCTTTCATGATATCAATCAGTTGCATGTGCAAATTAATCAGATGTTATATAAATATATATAATTTATATAATATATATATTTTATTCTAGAGAGAGAGAGTGTGTGTGTGTGTGTGAGTGGGGGAGAAGCAGAAGGCAAAGGAAAAGCTGACTCCCCGCTGAACATGGAGCCCAACTTAGAGCTCAGTCTCACAACCCCAAAATCACTACCTGAGCCAAAACCAAGAGTCAGACACCCAACCAAGTGAGCCACCCAGTGCCCCAGAAGATGTTATATTTTTAACAAGCATATTTAAAATCCAATGAATCTCTTTTATTTGGAAGATTCTTAACACAACAGAAAAGTATTTCCAAGGTTTTATCTGTGCAAACATGAGCCTTTTTATAAATGACGTACTTCTGACAAGGTGCCCAGTTGGCTCAGTTGGTAGAACATGTGATTCTTTGATCTCAGGGTCCTGAGTTCAAACCCCATGTTAGGTGTAGAGCTTACTTTAAAAAAGATATGTAAATATGTATACACACACACACACACACACACACATATATACATATATGTATAAATAAATCTATGTACATATATAAATATATATATATATATACACACACCCATATATAAATAAATATATATGACATCTATATTTTTTGGCAAAAAACAACCCACCAAAATTAACATCACTTTTCAAAATATTTGTTGGTAGTAGCTTTCAAAAACCAGTTGTTTTCTTGTTCATTACACTATCAACTTTAGCTTGAAGGAACAGCTGTAAACATGTTTTTTTAGTGTTTATAAAGTAGCATACTACTGATAGTCACCTTATCATTGAAAAAGTCAGCAAAGTGCAAATGTTTGTCTTTTTGTTAAAGAAAAGTCAAAGTTATTTATAGGTTCTGACAACTATTTTAATACTTTGACCAGAAACACCTAGCAAATAGTCCCCATTCCATCATAGACCACTGGATTAAAGATTCCGCTACATGAGTCTTGTTTCTACAAAAATAAACACATGATGTCATCCCCTAAGCATAAAAAATAACATGGGCAAGCACCACTATCAATCCATCTGCACCACGGAGCTCCTATGTCTCCCTCAAGATACCAAAATGACTCACAACCAGCTGGCATCCAGACCAAATAAAGATGCCAGTGTCCATCTGTATATTAAATAGTAACAAAGCTGGATTTCTTTATTTTTTTAGATTTAAAATGTAAATAGAAATCTAACATTTTCTTTTAACATCCCGATGGACCATCATGGACACCCTGGAAGTGCCCATCCTCCTCCACTTTAGGGACCATTCCATTAGAGGATGGGGTAGTGTGGGCCCATTTCCACATCATTGCTGAGAAGCATGAGGCCTAATAGGTTGCAGTTCAATGAAGTCAGATGAGTCTGGGTTAGAGCTTACTAAAATGGCTCCATCATTCATCAGCTATGTAGTCTTGTGCACATTACATAATCTCAGTCCTTCTGTTTCTACATTTGTAAAATGGAATATTGTAAAATGGAGATAATACCTCATGGGACTGATGAGAGGATTAATAAAATAATTTTGTTAATATAACCATAATACCTTTCCTAAACCCTCACAAATTGAGCACATTCCCCAAACCCTTGCCCTTAGCCTTGACCCCTCCATCCAATCACAAGGATCATGGAGGCCATCAGTTGAGAACTCCTTCAATTTAGGTCTCCCCATGGCAAAACTCCTCTTATCCATGCACGACACTTTAACTGTGCTCTGCAACCATCTCATGTTATCTCTTTGCAGACCTTGTTCCATCAATTATTCCCTTTCTCCTATATACGAACCCACTCCAATGCTACTGGCTTTTTCTCCTAAGTTGGCAAGTATGTTCAAGTATCTCCCAATATTGGGATGCCTGGGTGGCTCAGTTGGTTAAGCATCTGCTTTCGGCTCAGGTCATGATCCCAGGGTCCTGGGATCCAGTCCAGCACTGGGCTCCTTGCTCAGCTGGGAGCCTGCTTCTCCCTCTGCCTGCCACTCCCCCTGCTTGTGCATGTTCTCTCTCTCTCTCTTTCTGATGAATGAATAAAATATTAAAAAAAAAAAATCTCCCAACATTGAAAAACTGAAAAAAAATTTTTTTAACTTAGGTAATAAATTAAAATCCATATTTTTGCTCTTCCTTTATTTCTGGAAGGAAACTAAAAATAACAGCTTCTTTAGTATTTATAGATCTACCTCATTATTTTATTTATTTATTTATTTTTGGAGAAAGAGAGAGAGAGCATGTGGGTGCATGGGGGGAGAGGGGCAGAGGGAGAGAGATCGTAAGCAGGCTCCACACCAGTCCAGAAGATGAGGTGGGGGGAGGGGAGGGACTGGAGTCCTCCAGGGAGTTCAGTCTCACAGCCCTGAGATCATGACCTGAGCCAAAATGAGGAGTCTCTGGATGTTCAACTGACTGAGCCACCCAGGTGCCCCTACCTCATTATTTTAAACTGCATAACATAATGCTCCGTAGTCAACAAATATTTCTCGAGTGTCTACATCATTCTTTGCACTGATGATATAGCTTTTTTTTGCGGCGGGGGGGGGGGGGGTGAGAGAGCAGGAGCAGGGAGGGGCAGAGGGAGAGGGAGGAGAGAGAGAATATTAAGCAGGCCCCATGCCCAGGATGGAGCCTGAGGCGGGGCTCAATCTCACAACCCTGAGATCATGAGCCAAGCTGAAATCAAAAGTAGAATGCTTAACCGACTGAGCCACCCAGGTGCCCCAAGGATATAGCATTTAAGATGAAGCGGGAATCAGAAAGTCAACAAGGAAAAAAAAAGAAGAAGAAAGTCAATAAAGCAAACAAGTAAAATATATTATGTTAGATAAGTACTTTGAGTTTATTTTTAAGATTTTATTTATTTATTTGAGAGAATGAGAGAGGGAGAGAGAGAGCGCACAAGAGGGGGGAGTGTCAGAGGGAGAAGCAGACTCCCTGCTGAGCAGGGAGCCCGATGTGGGACTGGATCCCAGGACTCCAGGATCATGACCTGAGCCGAAGGCAGTCACCCAACCGAGCCACCCAGGCGCCCCACTTACTTTGAGTTTTAAATAGAGTGGTCAGAGAAAGCATCTCTGAGAAAAGTAACATTTGAATAAAGATTGAAAGGAGGTGAAGGAGAAGCCTTATGGATATCTAGGGGAAGAACATTCCAAGAAAAGGAAATAGCAAATGCAAATGCTTGCCATTCAGTTATAGTTACAGTATCCATATATGAGTGATGTTAATGACTACTCACATTCAGTCAAGGTCCTATCTGAATATACTAAAACCCAAAGACTAAATTGTAAAGTTAACAGCTACCAGGATTCCTTATATAAAATAAAGGGGAATCAGGAGAGATTCTTATTACGCACACACATAAAAAGCTAAAAGAAAATATGCATAGCTGTTATTATGCTCATTTCTGTAAGTGGTTACAAAGTCCTAGTTGACATTTATAACTGTTGTCTTCCACTATCCATTCATTATTTTATTTGCCCTCCACTAGAACCTTTGGGTTTTTTACCTGGTGGGGTAAACCAAACTTTCATTCCTGAATCTCTTTCAGGGTCCTACTTTCTTCAGATTGCTTTAATTTCCCACTAATTTTTCCTATTAGATGTGGAAGTGCTCAGAGGCTTACCAGAGAATCGCCTGGATTCCAGAGAAACTCTCAACAAACTGTCCCTATTATGTAACAGAGATGCAATTCCCCCTTGGTAATTAGGATCAATCCCCTCACCCAGTGACTAACCCTTTTTTTGGCTGTTGATTCCATGGCATGAAGAGCCCAAAATGGCTGGGTGACATCTCAACTTCCCATTCAATGGAACTATTACTGTGTTTTGTGGTAGAAGCTTTTCCCTGTTGGGAACTAAGACCTCCAAACCAACAGAATTCAAAGTTGCAGAAATGGGAAGTAAAAATTTGGGGAGTAGATTATTAGGTGTAAGAATGAGGAAAACCACTTTCATTTCCAACCTTTGCTTTGTGGATCCATTCATTCTGGCTGTAGAAGAAATAGCACTATGCATTGAAGGATATATTAATTTTGTAAGACAATCCCAATCTTCCAAGGTGTTATCTCCCCACTGGCATTGGCATTGAAACCAAGCCATCACTAGACTATTCCAGCATTCCATCAGGCCAGCTGCCTCTGGATAACGAGGTATGTGGAAAGATCAATGAATTCCACAGACATGAGCACCTTGCCACACTTCTTTTTTGGTGAAACATGTTTCTTGATTAGAAGCAACACTGTAGGAGCACTTGGGTGGCTCAGTTGGTTAAGCATCCACCTTCAGCTCAGGTCGTGATCCCGGAGTCCTGGGATCGAGCCCTGTATTGGGCTCCCTGCTCAGTTAGGAGTCTGCTTCTTCCTCTCCCTCTCTACTCTCTCTCTCAAATGAATAAAATCTTAAAAAAAAAAAAAAAGAAGCAACACTGTATAAAACACCATTACAGTAAATAAGGCATTCTGTTTAAGTCCACGGATAATGGTGCTGCAGAAGCACCATATGAGCAGGGAAGATAAATCCATACCTCTAATATATGTCTATTTCATCAGGACAGATTGCTGTTACCTCTGTGATATAAGGAGTCCAGTGCAATCAATTTGCTACAATTGGCTGACTGCTGCCTCAGGGAATGTCATACTGAGGGTCCAGCCCTAAGTCCTTAACTGTAGGTATGTTAGACTTACTGGGGGCTTAGCCAGGTCAGACTTATTGAGAGGAAGTTGATGTTGTTGAATCCATGCATAGTTTTCATCCCTGTAACATGGTCACACTGTACTTGAACTCCTTGAACAAGCACTGTTGTGTCTGGAGAAAGATAGAGTCACATTTATACTACATGTCATCTTGTCCATCTGATTTGAGAGCCTCCTCTGCAATGGATGACCTTTTGTGAGCGTTTTTATGGGACTCAAACATCACTACAGTTTGTCCATTTGAGAAGTCCATCCACATATCTCTTTCCCCACATCTTCTTTCTACTTAGCTTCAAATTCCACTGTTCTTTCCAAGTCTCTAAGCATACGTGAAATTATTAGCAACCCTGGCCAGTTCACCGTCCAGATAAAGTGGACAACCATATATATTTTCTGGATATCTACCCACTGAGAGCATTTTCCTTCACCACTATCCTATCTTTCAAGGACACTCTTGTTGAGGGTTGTAATACTACAGCACTGTCTCCTGTTGGGTGCAGAATTATCTGTAAATTAAGCATGATACAGGTAACTTATGTTGGTTGATTGTCAAATGTTAAATCAACTTTTAATTCCTCAAATAATTTTTGTCTTTTCTCTTTTTTTCTTGGTAATTCTGACTGGAGGCTTGTGGATTTTATTAATTCAAAAAAACAGCTTTTGTTTTCATTGATTATTGCCGTTTTTTATCCATTTTCTATTTTGTTGATTTCTGCTTTTATCTTGATTATTTCCTTCTATTTCCCCTGGGTTTAATTTGCTCTTGTTTTCTAATTCCTTAAGGTGAAAATGTAGATTAATGCTTTTAGATGTTCTGTTCTAATATACATGTTTAAAGCTATAACTTTCCCTGTAAGCACTGCTTTACCTCTATCCCACAAATATCGAAATGTTTTCATTATCATCCATTTAAAAATGTCTTCTAATGTCTTTTGATTCTTTGACTTGTGGATTATTTACAAGTATGTATACTGATTTCCAAATATTTTTAGTTTTCTTAGAATCTTATTATTGGGCCTCCTGGGTGGCTCTGTCGGTTGAGCTTTAGTTCTTGGTTTCAGCTTAGGTCATGGTCTCCGGGTCTCGGGGTTGTGGTATTGAGCCCTGCATCAGATTCCCCACTCAGCATGGAGTCGGCTTGTTCCTCTCCCTCTGCTCCTACCCCAGCTCATGTACATGCACTCTCTCTCTCTCAAGTAAATAAATAAATAAATATGTAAAAAAAAAAAAAAAAAAGAATCTTGTTATTTATAATTTAATTCCAGTGCCAGAGAAATTTTCTTTAAAATTTTCAATGTTTGGGGCGCCTGGGTGGCTGTTGGTTGGGTGGCTCCCTTCGGCTCAGGTCACAATCCCGGGGTCCTGGGGTCGAGCCCCGTGTTGGGCTCCTTGCTCGGTGGAGAGCTGCTTCTCCCTCTCCCTCTGCCTGCTTCTCCCCCTGCTTGTCCTCTCTATCTCTCTCTCTCTGTCAAATATATAAAATCTTTAAGAAATTTTTTTCAATGTTTTAAAATTTATCAGTACTTGTTCTATGGCTTAACATATGGTCTCTCCTGGTGAGTATACCATTTACACTTGAAAAGAATGGTATTTTGTAGTTGTTGGGCATACAGTTCTATTTTTTTTTAAAGATTTTATTTATTTATTTGAAAGAGAGAGAATGAGAGATAGAGAGCACGAGAGGGAAGAGGGTCAGAGGGAGAAGCAGACTCCCTGCTGAGCAGGGAGCCCGATGTGGGACTCGATCCCGGGACTCCAGGATCATGACCTGAGCTGAAGGCAGTCGCTTAACCAACTGAGCCACCTAGGCGCCCGGGCATAGAGTTCTATTAATGTCAATTAGCACAAAGTAGTTGGTTGTGTTGTTCAGGTCTTAAATGTCTCTGATGATTTTCTACCTAGTTGGACTATCAATTGCCTAGAAAGGGACATTAAAATCTCCAACTATGAATGTGGAATTGTCTGTTTCCCTCTTAATTCTGTCAATTTTTGCTTTATATATTTGAAAGCTCTGTTATTAGGGATATACATATTTATGATTGTGATGTCTTCCAATATATTGACCCTTATATTACTATAAAATTCCCCTTTTTGTGTCCTCTGGTACTTTTCATCTTGAAATCTGTTTTATCTGATATTAATACAGCTACTCCACTTTCTTATGCTTACTGTCTGCATGTCTTCTCTCTATTTACTTTCAAACTCTCTGTATCTTTATATTGTATTTTATTTACAGTGTGTGTTTTATAGGTAGTAAATGGTGGATTTTGCTTTTTTATTAAGTGATTCTGCCAATCTCTGCCTGTCAGTTGAAGTGTTTAATCAATCAACATTTAATGCAATTATTAATATGGTTGGATTTAGGTCTTCTATTTTATTATTTGTTTTCTATTTGTCCCCTCTGATTTTTGTTCTTCCATTTTTCCATTCCTGCCTTTTTAAGTATTTAAATATTTTTAAAATTTAATTTTAATTAATCTACTATCTTTTTAGCTATACTTCTTATATTCTTAGCAGTTGCTCTAGGTATTTCAATGTACATCCTTCACTTTTCACAATCTACTTAGAATAAATATTTTACCACTTTATATAGAATGTAGAAACTTTGCAAGTCTTCCATTCCTTTATACTATAATTGTCTTAGATATTGCAACTACAAATGTTGTAAACCTCACAAGGCAATTTTTACTTTAAACAGTCATGTGTGTTGTTGTTTTTAATTATGAGAGGGAAAAAAAAAACCTCTTGTGTATTTACCCAGATATTTGCATTTATAATGTTCCTCACTCCTTCCTGAAGATCTGATTTTCTACCAGGTACCATTTCTTCTTAGCTCAAATAACTTCTTTTGGTATTTCCTGTAGTACACTCTTGCTGGGGATGAATTCTTACGGATTCGTGGGTTTTGTTTTATTTTGTTTTAAAGTAAGCTCTATGCCCAACATGGGGCTTGAACTCACGACCCTGAGATCAAGAGCAGCACATTCTACCGACTAAGCCAGCCAGGTGCCCCCTTTTGGTTCTTTTTTTTTTTTTAATCTAAGTTTTTCTTTTGCTATCATTGTTAAGGATGTTCTCACTGGTAGAGAATTCTGGATTGTCAGTGTCAGCACTTTAAAAATGGTCATCCATGGTGCACCTGCCTTGACCAGTTGGTAGAGCATGCAACAATTGATCTGGGGGTTGTAAGTGCAAGCCCCAAGTTGGGTGTAGAGATTACTTAAAAATAAAATCTTTAAAAATGGTGTTCCATTGCCTTCTGTCCTCCATTTTTTCTGATGAAAGTTAGTAGGTTTTTTTTTTATTCATTCTCCTGTATGTAATGAGTCATTTTTCTCTTGCTGCTGTCAAGACATGCTCTTTGTCTGGTTTTTAGCAGTCTGAATATGCTATGCCTAGGGATGGTTTTCTCTCAATCTGTGTAACTTGGGATCTGCTGAGATCTTTGAGCCTGTAAATGTATGTCTATCAACAAATTTGGGGATTTTTTGATCATTTGATCATTGTGTCTTCAAATATTTTTTCTGTCTCTTTTTCTCTTTCTCCTCTCCTTTTGGGACTCAGTTTGATATACATTAGATCTTTTGCTATTATCTGGGATCTCTGAGGTTTTGTTCATTTCCTTTCCAATAATTTTTCATTTCTGTTTTTCATATTGGATCATTTCTATGAATCATATTGGATCATTTCTATGAATCTATCTTGAAGCTAAGCTGACTCTTTCTTTTGTCATTTCTATTCTGTTATCATCTTAACCAGTGAATTTTTTATTTCATATATATATATGTATATATATGCTTTCATTCTTAAGGATGTTAAGAATGAAAGCATTCTTTTTTTTTAAGATTTTATTTATTTATTTGACAGAGAGAGACACAACGAGAGAGGGAACACAAGCAGGGGGAGTGGGAGAGGGAGAAGCAGGCTTTTCACTGAGCAGGGAGCCCCGATGTAGGGCTTGATCCCAGGACCCTGGGATCATGACCTGAGCCGAAGGCAGAGGCTTAACAACTGAGCCACCCAGGCACCACCGTTTTGAATTGTTTGTTGTGGAGAGTAGATTCTGTTATTTTCCTTAAAGAGGATTTATTGTGTTCTTCTCTGTTTGTTTCAGCATGCCATTAATTTGGGTGGACTCACATTCCAAATGCTGTCTCTGAGCTGTAGCACAAATCTCAAAAGTTTTTCCTTTGGTTGGGCTCCTTACAGACTTCCCTGAGCATCTGTGGTTCAGGGGTTCACTAGAACCTGAACAGTGTTTAAACACAAATTAAGGGGCTCTCTCTCTGGTTCTATCCTTTGTTGGATTCCCCTCTCATTGTCTGGCAGCTGTGGATCTCCCCCAACTCTCTCCTCCGGTTGTTCAGGCCACAAAGACTATGGATTTTCTATCAGTATTTTCACATTCCAGGTAGCACTGGCTGAAGCCTACCCTCAGGTTAAAGACTATAAAAGAAAATTCACCCCATGCTGTTTCTTGCAAGTGTTGACTCCCTGTCAGAATCTATCTGCTTTTGTTCACTCTCCAGTGCCTTCAGGGAGTTGTTTTTTAGTGTATTTTGTCCAGAGTTTATGTCTGGTCCAACACAGGGGCTTACGAGGACGTATCATAAGTGGATAACTCCAATAACATTTTATTAAGCTATCCATTTAACTTAAGACACAGGATCAATCACCCATTGACTAAGATTCTTGCATATCAAAACTTTCTGAATACCACTTCATTTCTGCTACTCATTATAATTGTGCCCACCTGGTTTTTGTTCTTGTTTTTTTAAGTATTTATTTATTTATTTGAGAGAGAGCGCATAAGCAGGTGGAGGGGTAGAGGGAGAGGGAGAAGCACACTTCCCATTGAGCTGGGAGTCCGACATGGGGCTTGATCCCAGGACCCTGAGATCATGAAGGTAGACACTTATCTGACTGAGTCACCCAGGTGCCCCTCACATTGGTTTTTTTTTTTTTTACTTTTTAAATAAGCTTTTTATTTTTATTTTATTTAAAGATTTATTTATTTATTTGAGAGAGAGAATAGGGGGAAGGGGAGAGGCAGAGGGAGAGAGTCTTTAAGCAGACTCCATGCTGAGTGTGGAGCCTGACTTGGGGCTGGATCTCATGACCCTGAGCTGAAACCAAGAACCAAGAGTTGGATGCTTAACCAACTGTGCCACCCAGGCACCCCAATAAACTTTTTGTTTTAGAATAGATTTAGATTTGCAGACAACTTGTGAAGATAGAATAGAGTTCCAATATATCCCACACCCAATTACCCCCATTACTAACATCTTATCTTTGTATGGTACATTTGTCATAATTAATGAACTAATATAATTACATTATTATTAACTGAAGTCTGTACTTTATTCAGATTACCTTAACTTTTACCTAATATCATTTTTGTGTTCCAGATCTCATCAGGGATACCACTTTACATTTAGTTGACATGTCTTCTTAGTTCCTCTTGGCTAGGACTTTTCCTTGTTTTTGATGACCTTAACAGTTTTAAAGAGTACTAATTAAGTATTTTGTAGAATGTTACTCAATTCGGATTTGTCTGATATTTATCTCATTAGACTGGGGTTATGTGTTTTGGAGAGGAAGGCCACAGAGGTAAAGTGCCATTTTCATCAAATTTTATCAGGGGGTATTGCTATGGTCTGAATTGTGTCCTCCCTCAGCCCCACAAATTCGTATGTTGAGCCCTGGGCCCCAATTTGACTGTATTTGGAGATAGGGTCTTTAGAAGGTAATTAAGATTAAATGAAGCATTAATGGTGGGGCCCTAATCCAATAGGAAGAAGAAACACCAGAGACACCAGATCTCTCTCTCTCTCTCTCTCTCTCTCTCTGCCCCTCTCTTTTCATCACATGAGAACACAGTGAGAAAGCAGCCATCTACAAGCCAGGAAAAGAGCTCTCAACAGAAACAGAATTGTCCTGTGTCTTGGTCTTGGATTCCTCAGCCTCCAGAACTATGAGAAATAAAGTTCTTAAAGCCATCCAGTCCATGGCATTTTGTTATGGTAGTCCTAGTTTATTTAGGCAGGCATATGGTGTCAACATGACTTATAGCCTTGATAACCTGGCTGAGGTAATTTTGTCAGGTTTCTACACTGTAAAGTCACTCTTTTCCTGCAGCCTCTTTTCATACTATACTCTTTGTTGTTGTTGTTTTAAAGATTTTATTTTTGGGCACCTGGATGGCTCAGTTGGTTGAGTGACTGCCTTTGGCTCAGGTCATGATCCAGGAGTCCTGGATCGAGTCCTGCATCGGGCTCCCTGCTCAGTGGAGAGTCTGCTTCTCCCTCTGACCCTCCTCCCTCTCATGTGCTCTCTCTCTCTCATTCTCTCTGTCTCAAATAAATAAATAAATAAAATCTTTAAAAAAAAAAGATTTTATTTTTTATTATTTTTTTTAAAGATTTTGTTTTATTTATTTGACAGAGAGAGACACAGGGAGAGAGGGAACACAAGCAGGGGGAGTGGGAGAGGGAGAAGCAGGCCTCCTGCAGAGCAGGGAGCCCGACATGGGGCTCGATCCCAGGACCCTAGGATCACGACCTGAGCTGAAGGCAGACGCTTAACGACTGAGCAACCCAGGTGCCCTAAAGATTTTATTTTTAAGTAATCTCTATACCCAACATGGGGCTTGAACTCACAACGCCAAGATCAAGAGTCACATGCTCCACCAACTGAGCCAGCCAGGCACCTCCACACTATACTCTTTGGAAGGAAGTCCACATCTTGTCTCTTGACCCACATTGTCTTTGCCCTCTGCTACTCCAGGATCCCCTCTGTCCATTGAAATTAGGGAACCCGTCTCAACTGTAACTTCTTCCTTCATCTAATCTGTCCACAGGAAACAGCCACCTCATAGGTTAGGGGGATACTGGTGTCCATCCACTAACATATTTCTCAATGCCTTAGTGGATGGAGTATCCTCTGGGATTTCTTAGGTGAGGTAGTGAGGGAGTGGCCATTCATACATGATAGATCTACTCCAACATTTCTGTCTCCTTAAGACCTTGGGTTCCTTCTTCTAAGTTATACCAGAAAGTTCTTGCATCTCAACTTCATTGAATGTAGGCCACTACTTAAAGTTTCATTCAACCAACTGTTAGAGCCATTTCCAGCTGCATAAGCTAGCGTATTAAATCTAGAATTGTGGTAAAAGTGCTCATCAATTGAATTGAATTGAATTGAATTGGTTAATAATTCAACCAAATCTGGTGTTAGATTCTGTCTTCCTTGTTTATTGCCTTCCTGGAAAAAAAGAATCCATTCTTTTACATATTCTCCAGTCTGCAAATATAAATGAGCAGAATATTGCAATAATAAGCACAAGTCATTTCTTCCCAGTTAGACTTGGAACATGTTGAGATCTGACCATAGTTATGGATCTAGAGCAGTGGTCATCTACTGGGGATTTTTTTTTTCTCCCAGGGTACCTTTAGAAATGTCTGAAAACACTTTTGGTTGTCACAACTTGGGCTTGGGGAGGTGTCACTGGAGCTAGTGGGTAATAGGTCAGGGATGCTGCTAAATATCTTACAATGCACATGACATCTCCTTACAATAGCTATCCATAGCCCGGCATGTTGAGAAACTCTGATCTACAGGTACCAAAGAGTGGTTGGAGTGGAACTTGAGGAAAACAGACATCCCTCAGGTAATGTTGTTACAGGGCTTTTAAGCAAGGGATGGAAGGCTGTCTCCACTGATTTTGGAGGTTCAAAGAGGTTTGGGCACTCTAGAATCTCAACTTTGAGTTAACCCAAATGTCACTCTTCCAGTTTCAGTGTCATACCCATCAATGCCCTATCTTTCACCAGAGAGTTCTGGCAAGGCTATAAAATCAACTTATGTTGTAATCCTGAAATTGGCACAATTAAATTTTATGTTTGATTTTCAGCAAGATTAGTTTGCAGGAATAAAAAATAAGGGATTCTTTAGGGCTGCCATAGAAACTTTCATTCTCTTCATTGAACTGAATGTTTAGTGACTTGAACTTTCCATTTCTTAAATAAGTTCTTTGGTGGGTGCAAATGAAGCCACTCCCAACATAGAATTGTTACAGTTACCATTACCATCAGATAGTCATATGTGGCTCTAAAGCATTTGCTTTAGTGGACACTTCAATACAAATGACTAAAGGTGATAAGTTGATCACTTATGATGCTACTACATCACATCTCCCATTGACAACTTGCTTGACATTGAATTTGAGTTTAAGGGTATAAACCAATCTACCCCAAATCCTGTATCTCAAAGTCTATTTCCTAGAATCACTCTTGGGACCATTTTCTAGTCAGTATTCCGTAAAGAAACAAGCTATAGCAGTTATCTTCACTAAGAATTTATATAAAGAGTTATTGGAGAGGCACCTGGGTGGCTTAGTCAATTAAGTGTCTGACTCTTGATTTTGGCTCAGGTCATGATCTCAGGGTTGTGAGATTCAGCCCCACATCCAGCTCTGCAATGGGTGTGGAGCCTGCTAGGGATCTCTCTCTCCCTCTGCCCTTCCCCACAAACTTGTGCATGCTTGCGTGCTCTCTCTCTCTCTCTCTCTCTCTCTCTGTCTCTCAAAAATAAATAAATAAATAGGACAAAGCCCAGAACTTTAAAAAAAAGTTATTGGAGATATCACAGGCATTGGAGAATTGAAAAGAGAAAGTAGAACAAAAAAGTAGTAATTGCAAGAAGTAGATGGGGAAATAAAGGGTCAGGGTTGGGTTTATTGGGATTAAACACTTGAAGGAGGGGCCCTAGAGGGCTGGAACCTCAGTAGCTCAGCCATGGGTCCCTGCAGTGTTGGGACTCAGACCTCCCAGGAGGGTCGCTGCCTAGCTGGTACTGGTATCTCTGAAGAGTGTGATGAGACTAGTTCTGGGAACTTGGAAAGGAGTCCAGAGCTGGAAGCAACTGCTGCTGCTGGCACAAAGAACTGTTGCCTGGGTGACTCGGATAGAAACGGGAAGCGAACAGGAAGGAGCAGTCCCTTCTCCCTTCCTCCTGCCTCTGATCTCCCACTATAGGCAGAACCTGACAGAGAGCCAGGCTGGCAAAGGAAGAATGTGAAATGCAGAGACCCAGCCTCAGCACCATAAAACAGAGCATAGATGGGTGACTTTGAAGCTGAGGTACAGTTTCTTCATAACCGGCACAATTAGACAAGCGTTGCTCAAATAACACACCAAAGGATGAGGGAGAAGCAGGAGTCTAGGACATTTCACAGCTTTCTAGCATTAGTAACTGAATGACTGGTGGAGAAAGAGGTAGAATAAATGTGGAGTGGGCAGTCAGAAAGGAGCTAGTTTGTAGCATGTGGAAAGATCTGCTGGGGTTGATAAATTTAGTTTGAGAAGCCTGGAGTCTAATATAGTACAATTCAAAATGTAGTCTTTGGACTAGCTGGTCTGCAATTTAAAAAAATTGCAGTAAAATAAATATAAAATCTATCATTTTAATCACTTTTATAATTGTGATAAAAGATATATATATAACAAAATTTACCATTTTAAGCATGTTTAAATGTATAGTTCTGTGGCATTAGGTATATTTACATTGTTTTGCAACTATCACCACCATCCATCTCCAGATTTTTTCCATCATCCCAAACTGAAACTCTGTGCCCAATAAACAGTAACTTCGCATCCCTCTCTCCCCCCAGCCCCAGGTCATCACTATTCCACTCCAGTCTCTATGAGCTTGACTCTTCTAGCAACCTCATGTAAGTGGAATCATGCATTACTTGCCCTTTTGTGTCTGGCTTATGTCAGTCAGCATAAATACCTTCAAGGTTCACTCCTGTTGTAACCTGTATTATAATTTCATTCCTTTTTAAAGCTGAATAACATTTCATTTTATGCAATTTGGTTTTTTAAATGCATTTTTGTTTTTATTCATTTTTCTTTTATTTATTAACTCTTTTTTAAAGATTTTATTTATTTATTCATGAAAGACAGAGAGAGAGAGAGAGAGAGAGAGGCAGAGGGAGAAGCAGACTCCCAAGGAGCAGGGAGCCCAATGCGGGACTTGATCCCAGGACCCTGGGATCATGGCCTGAGCCGAAGGCAGACGCTTAACCATCTGAGCCACCCAGCCGCCCTTATTTATTAACTTTTTTAAGGTAGGCTCCATGCCCAGCATGGAGCGTAATGCAGGGCTTGAACTCATGACCCTGGGATCAAGACCTGAACTGAGATCGAGAGTCGGAGGCTTAACCAACTGAGCCAACCAGGTGCCCCAATGCATTATTATTATTATTATTTAGGTAAACTCTACTCCCAATGTGGGGCTGGACCTTATGACCCCATGAAGATCAAGAGTTACATGCTGTATCAACTGAGCCAGCCAGGTGCCCCACAATTGTTTTTTATTAGTCCTCAGTAAGGTAAAAGTTTGGGCCAGAATGTGAAGTATCTATGTCAGCAAGCACATTTTTGTGGGTAGAGTTTTCAGTGAAGGAAGCAGTATGCTGATGTACATTTTGGAGCAAGGTCCTTTTCTCCTTAGGACCCAGCACTCTGAGAGCACTGAGAGTAAGCATTTGGAGACACAGCTTTGGACTAAAGATTTGGGAATAATTCACCTGTAAAAGAAAAAGAAAATCCAAACTACAACTAGGATGCGCTTCTTTGTTCATCTTAGTGATGTAATTTACAGTCGTCTTCTAGGAAGAAATTAGAACTTCTTATAAAATGTCTACACAAAATTCTAATAAAACTGAAGGGATTAAAACTTCCAAGAAGCCAGTTATCCAGCCCCTCACCTTTCAGTTCAGATTGTAGTGAATTTCACGACACATTCTTTTCTTTTTTGTACCTAATTTAAAATGATTTTCTTTTCTCTCTTTTTTTTAAAAGTAATCTCTACACCCAACATGGGGCTTGAACTTGCAACCCTGAGATGAAGAGTTGCATGCTCCACTGACTTAGCGAAGCCAGGCGCCCCTAAAATGATTTTCTAACCAATCTCTTTTCCTCCCAAATATCCCTACCAAAAGTAAATCTTTGAATTGGACTTCTTAAAGGATAATAGTTAAAAAAAAAAAGGAAAATTATGACTCAGATGCAGATATGAAATAAATACATGTCAAAGATTTAATTTAACTCATTAATTAATGAGGGAACTGGAAAAGATGTTAAAGTCAGTTTAAAGGAAAACCCAAAGACCAAACAAATATCTAAGCCCATCAAAAATGTTAAAATATAGGGCACCTGGGTGGCACAGTCTGTTAAGCGTTGGGACTCTTGGTTTAGGCTCAGGTTATGATCTCAGTGTCGTGAAGCCCTGCATGGGGCTCTGTACTCAGCGGGGAGTCTGCCTGAGACTGTCTCTCCCTCTCCCGCTGCCCCTCCCCACCCTCTCTAAAATAAATAAATAAATCTTTAAAAAATGTTGAAATAAATGTTCTCAATACACACAAAGCTGGTTTATTGAGGGGTGTGTGGGGGCAGGGTTGTCAATAGAAGCTTCACCTAAGAGCATTTATTTGCACATCTAAAGACAATAATTGTTTGCATTACTATCAGTTTTCTACAAATTAACTTGTTTTCAGCGTTGTAAAAGTGCTCAAAGACTATAAAAGGCACGAACCCTATAGAATCTGATAAGTGGGAAGGGTATGCTTAGAACAAGGCACTTTTCCATTTCCTGATAATCTTTTGGTCCATTTAGAAATCTCCTACTATAGGCCTTCTCCCTTGTTGCAAGATAGTAAAGAAATTTTGATGTATACTCATAAAAAAATTACCTGAAATTTTTTCTTTTTTTTTAAATTTATTTATTTATTTTAAAGAGTGAGAGCATGGAGGGGAGGGGCAGAGAGAGAGAGAATCTCAAGCAGATACCCCGCTGAGCCCAGAGATAATGACCTGAACCTAAATTAAGAGTGGGATGCTTAACCGACATGAGCCAGGTGCCCCTGAAAATTTTTCTTAAACACTTGGCTTCTAACACTGGTTGCTGATGTGGGAAAGTAAGGTGGAAATCTTGAAAGTAAATAATTTTCACTGAATTCTTATATTTTTCGGATGGCTCCCCTATTTTTAACTAGACAAGGTATCGTTTACTTTGTTCTCTCTAGAGAATCAATCCTAAACCTGCTGCAGAGGCTGGAGGAATAGATACTTGGCAACTAGGGAGGAAATCTGGTGGTTTAACTGCTTTTGAAATAGACTTTTTACCAATTCTTCTTCTTTTAGTCCCAACTTTACTGCTGCTTCTTGAAGTACCTGGTGCTGTCAATCCTTGAGCCTTTTGGTGGTTCTCTAGGGCAACCAGGCTTGCCTCTGGCCTGTCTTTTGATACATGAGGAGTCTACAAGTCAGTTCCCACTATCCTTCTGTTTTCCAGCTTCCAAAATGTTAGTGATTTATCTCCTGTTTTCTAAGAGACTGACGATACAAACAGACACTAGCCAAACCATATATGACAATAGAACTCTGACCCATAACTTCTACTGCAACCAGCCTGGGAAGCCAAACCACAGCCTCTGAGGCAAATGGCCCAGAATGGTTAGAACTTGTTGATGAGTCAGCTTTCTTATATTTTGCCCCCACTTCCAACACAGGACCAACCAGAGAAAGCCAAACCAATCACATAAGAAGCCTGGTTTCTAGTTAGCCCATCTCCAGCTTCCCCACAATGATGAGTGCCAATCAGAGCATATCTGAAGCTGTCCCTGTTTTCACCGTAAAACTTTCCCACTCACCTTTCTGCCTTTGAGTCTTTGTCAAACACGAGAGATGGTGGCTGACTCCCTGCTATGTTTCCTCTCATTTTGGTGGTCTTCTTTTTCTAATATCTTTTTTGCCTTGAGATTTGGTGTTTTTTCCCCATTTTTAAGGAGAGATTTCAGTAGGAAATGGAGTTACATGTGACTCAATCCATCATCTTTAACTGGAGATCTCTTCGCGGGCTTCTTGCTCTGGTGACTTAGATGACAGCAATCCACCCTTTACCTTCCAGCTCTAGGAGGCTCGCAAATAACCTTTGCTTTTCCTCTTGCAAACAGCGATACAAAATTCAACACATATTCACATTCCTCCAAAGAATTTACTGGAAGAAAAACATTTGAGAATGATACACACTTTGAGATAGAAGATGAGGTTACATTATATGTACACAAATTCCCCAAATACTTTAAACCTCCCCCCCTCCTGCCCAAAGTCTCTCCTCTGAGATATCTTTCTCTTTCTCCCAGGAAGTTGGGAGCCTTGCTGCCTCCTCCCTTTATCTCTGACTGGTCCCCTGAATCTTCTAATTTCTTACCCTTTTACCATACAAAGCAATTCAGCTCAACACCCATGCATACTACTCACTACAAAACAAAAGGAATGCTGACTCACCAGCCTTTCAACCCCTATTGTCGGGTGAACTTGTGCCAGGGCGGGGAGAGTCTCACCCTCATTCTGAGGGGCCTTCATGAATTTCTTCTTTTCCAAGAGGTAGTCTCGGTCCAGCTCTTTAGGAGAGAGAGAAAAGTTCCATATCTCTCTAAACCATAAAGAAAGGATATCTATTCTCATTTGCAAATACTCTTTTGTCTTTCCAGATAGTTTATAAGCTTCTTGAATGCATAGAAACATAACTTTTATAATCTATATGATGCCTAATAATATTACAAAAGTTTATAGAAGGGATCAGTGGGCAGAAAGGATGGATAGAATTTTGATGGAAAGAAATAGGATTTTCAGAAAAAGCCTATTTAGTGGTTCCTCTAAGCTTTGACCTTTATCTTCAAGACACTAAACACCCAATAAAGTGTTTTCACTTTTCATTTGCTTGTTTGTTCATTTTTAATATTTTATTATTTTTTCAAATATTTATTTATGTTAGAGTGAGAGAGAGTGCACACATGGAGGGGGGAGCAGGAGAGGGAAAGAGAGAATCCTAAGCAGATTCCCTGCTGAGCACAGAACCCAAGGCGGGACTCGATCTCATGACCCTGAGCTGAAATCAAAAGTTGGACACTTAACTGACTGAGCCACCCAGGCGCCCTTTTAATATTTTATTTTTAAGTAATCTCTACATCCAACATGGGGCTCGAACTCACAACTCCGAAATCAACTGCTGAATGCTCCACTGACTGAGCCAGTCAGGTGCCCCATGTATTTAACGGGTTTTAGTTGACTTGTGAGGTATGCATTCGTTATTAATACCTTTCATTTTGTGCATCAGTTAGGGATTGGGTTTCGCTGCTAACAAAGACTTCACTACAGTGGCTTACAAAATTAGTTTATTTTCTAATATAGAGAAGTCCAGAGGTAGGTAGTTCAGGGTTGATATGGAAACCACAGAAGGCATCAAGGATCCAGGCTTCTATCTCTCTACTCCACTTTCCTAGGCACCTGGCTTCCATCTTCAAGTACTGCTGTGGTGGAGAGCTGTTGGAGCTCTAGCCATCAAGTCCTAGTCTTAGCAAGAAATAAATGGAAGGGTAACAATAAAAAGGCAAAAAAAAAAAAGGCTTGTGGCAGTGGTCTGCCCCCTTTTAAAGAACTACTGAGAGTCCAGTGCAAAAACTTTTGTTTATACCTCTTTGGCTAGAACTTAATCACATGACCATACCTATTACCAGTGGAGACAGGGGGAAAAAAAACTTTGAATGCATTTTTAAATGTGTTTTTTAAATGCAATTTTAAATGTATTTTAAAAATGTCCCCTGACTTTTATTACTAAGCAGAGGGGAGAATGGAGATACTGGGTAGGCCACTAGCACTTCCTGCCATAGTTCTTTTTTTTTCTAAAGATTTTATTTATTTATTTAATTGACAGAGAGAGAGAGAGACAGCGAGAGAGGGAACACAAACAGGGGGAGTGGGAGAGGGAGAAGCAGGCCTCCCGCCAAGCTGGGAGCCCGATGAGGGGCTCGATCCCAGGACCCTGAGATCATGACCTGAGCTGAAGGCAGTCGCTTAACCAACTGAGCCACCCAGGCGCCCCTTCCTGCCATAGTTCTTGAATTTTCTGGATATGACATCCCAGTGTTTGACACTAAGGTGTCCTCAAAATCAATGAATAAATAAAGCATTTTTAGACAAATCAAGCAGTTCATGGTATATTTTAAAATGAATTAATTTTAATTCTAGAGCAGTTTTAGGTTTACAGAAAATTTGAACAGAAAGTAAAGAGAGTTCCCATATACTACTTCCTCCACCCCAACACACACACACATACAGTTTTCCCTACTATTAAATCTTGCACTTGTGTGGTACATTTGTTACAACTGATGAACCATTATTGATACATTATTACCAAAGGGCATAGTTTATTATAAGGTTTTCTCTTTGTGTTGCACAATTCTTGGGTTTTTCACATGCATAATGTCATGCATCCACCATTACAGTATCATACAGAATAGGTTCACTGCCCTAAAAAATCCTCTGTGCTCTGTCTATGCACCTGTTCTTTCCTCCCCAGGAACCCCTGGCAAGCACTGAACTTTCTTTCTCTTTCTTTCTTTTCTTTCTTTCTTCCTCCCTTCCTCCCTTCCTCCCTTCCTCCCTTCCTCCCTTTCTTTCTTTCTTTCTTTCTTTCTTTCTTTCTTTCTTTCTTTCTTTTTCTGAGAGAGAGAGAGCGTGCACACAAAGGGTGGGTGTAGGGGCAGAGGGAGAGGGAGAGAGAAAATCTCAAACAGGCTCCATGCTCAGTGCTCAGCACAGAGCTTGATGCAGGGCTCGATCCCACAACCTGACCCTGACCTGAACCAAAAGCAAGATTTAGAGACTTAACCGACCGAGCAACCCAGGTGCCCCACTGATCCTTTTACTGTTGCTTTTTCCAGAATATCATGTAGTTGGAAACATACAGTTTGTACCCTTCTCAGAATGACTTCTTTCACTTAGCAATATGCATTTAAGATTTCTCTATGTCGTGTTTTTTTTTTTAAGATTTTATTTATTTATTTGACAGAGAGAGACACAGTGAGAGAGGGAACACAAGCAGGGGGAGAGGGAGAGGGAGAAGCAGGCTTCCCATGGAGCAGGGAGCCCGATGCGGGGCTCGATCCTAGGACCCTGAGATCATGATCTGAGCCGAAGGCAGCCTCATAACCAACTGAGCCATCCAGGTATCCCTGAACATCTTTTCATATGCTTATTTGGATAGCCTATATCTTCTTCAGTGAGATGTCTATCCACATCTTTTGCTCACTTCTTAATTGGGTGTTGAGTTTCAAAATTTCCTTATATATTCTGCTTAATAGTCCTTTATTAGATAAGTGTTTGCAGATATTTCCTCTCAATCTGGTGTGTCTTTTCATTCTCTTGTCTAGCCATTTTTGTTTTTTTGGCATAACGTTTTTCATCATATTTTTTAGTTTCTTAAATTTTTGCTTATTTTATTATATCCCCCTTTTTAGTCCTAATATTATTTATTTGTTGCTACTTCTCTTGTATCTATATCAATTTCACAGAAACTTGTTTTCTTTATTAGTCTTTTCAAAGACCTAACTTTAGTTTTTTGGTCATCTGTACTATATATTTTTCTATTTTATTAATCTTTATCTTCATTTATCTTTCTCTTCTTCCTTCTACTGTTTTGGATTTTTGCTTCTTCTAATGTATTAGGATGATCACTTATATATTTAATTTTTAGTCTTATTTTCTACTGTAAATGCATATAAGGTTATTACTTTACCTGTGTCCTATAAACTTTCATATATAGTATTTTTATTACCTCTCAAATCTTGTATTACTTCTCAAATCAAATATTATAACTTTGCATTGGGATTTCTTCTTTGACTTTTCTGTTATTAAGATGTTTTTTAGGGGGCGCCTGGGTGGCTCAGTCGTTGAGCATCTGCCTTCGGCTCAGGTCATGATCCCAGAGTGCTGGGATCGAGCCCCGCATCAGGCTCCTTGCTTAGCAGGAAGCCTGCTTCTCCCTCTCCCACTCTCCCTGCTAGTGTTCCCTCTCTTGCTGTGTCTCTCTCTGTCAAATAAATAAATAAAACCTTAAAAAAAATAAATATAGTACCTTTAAAAAAAAAAAGATGTTTTTTAGGGTGCCTGGGTGGCTCAGTTGGTTAAGTGACTTCCTTCGGCTCAGGTCATGATCCTGGAGTCCCTGGATCGAGTCCCGCATCGGGCTCCCTGCTCGGCAGGGAGTCTGCTTCTCCCTCTAACCCTAACCCCTCTCATGTGCTCTCTCTCATTCTCTCTCTCTCAAGTAAATAATAAAATCTTAAAAAAAAAAAAGATGTTTTTTAAATCTCTAGGAGCACCTGAGTGGCTCAGTCGGTTAAGGGTCTGCCTTCAGCTCAGGTCATGATCTCAGGGTCCTGAGATTGAGGCCTGTGTCAGGCTCCCCACTGAGTGGGGAGTTTGCTTGTCTCTCTCCCTCTGCTCCTTCCCCCTGCTTGTGCTTTCTCTGTCTCTCTTTCAAATAAATAAATAAATAAAATATATATTTTTAAAAAGATGTTTTTTAAATCTCTAAATACAGTTTTAAAAATAATCATTTTATTATTGACTTCTAACTTAATTGTAATATGACCAGAGAATGAGATCTGTGTGATAGCATTTTTTTGCAATTTGTAGAAAGTTGCTCAATGGCCTAAATCAAAATTAATTCTTTGAATCTTCCTTGTAAGTTTTAAAAGTATTTGTTTTCTCAAAATGCTGGGTGCAGTGTTCTATATCCATTCCTTAGAAAATCAATGAGGTGCCTGGGTGGTTCAGTTGGTTAAGCATGACTCTTGATTTCAACTTAGGTCATGATCTCAGGGGTGTGAGATTGAGCCCTATATTGGGCTCTGTACTGAGTGTGGAGCCCGTTTAAGATTCTTTCTCTCCCTCTCCCTCGGCCCCTCCCCTGTCGTGCACATGCTCTTGCTCTTAAAAAGAAAGAAGAAAATGTTAATTAATGGTGTTGGAGATATTCCTGCAATGGCTAGTGATTCTTGGATATCATTACCTATGTGGGCGTTATTGACTGAGTGTCTCCTCTTCTTAAAATTCATATGTTGAAAACTAACCCCCAATATATTGGTATCAGGAGGCGGGGGCTTTGGGAAGTGATTAGGTCATGAGAGTGGACCCTCATGAATGAGATTAATGCCTTATAAAAGAGGCCTATGAGAGCTCCTTATCCCTTGGCCAAGTGAGGGCACAACAAAAAGACAGTGGTCTATAAAGTAGATAGCAGGCATTCACCAGACAGTAAATCTGCCAGCACCTTGATCATGGACTTCCCAGCCTCCAAAACTATGAGAAATCAATTTTTGTTGTTTATAAGCCACCTACTCCATGGTATTTTATTACAAGCACCTAAATAGACTAAGAGTAAGGTACTAAAAAGCTGACTGGGAATCCTTTATGCACAGATGAGGCTTGTTGGATTGGATTTTTAATTTAGGGTGTTTGTTTATGGACCCACACAGTTTATTATGGTGTAGGGGAGAAAATATTTTCCTCTACCCTTCTAGATTTTTGTGGCTGGTCTATTAATCAAATTGACATAAGACAGATGAACAGGAGAAAACAAATTTAATTATGTACATATGAGAGCTCTATAAGATGAGACCCAAGGACAAGCCTAGCAATTGAGGCTTATATGCCATCCTAAGCTAAAGAATAGTATAGGGGCCTGGGGCTTCAAATGGGAGGAGGGTAATTTACAGGACCAGAGAGCAGATATTTAGTAATTAGATATTTGCCCTGCTATACATTAAAAGTTCTTAAAATTATCTCTGGTAATAGCTCTTTTTCTGGGCCAGACCCCCATTCTAAATTCTTTTAGGTAGTTAAGGGAGAGATAAAACTTTTTCTTAAATCTGCTGGGTCTTAACTGCCTTTAGCTCAGAATAATCCACATGCCAAGGTGGCATATGTTTGTACCATGTATTCTGTTCCTCCTCAATGGGGATCCCTCAAATGTCAATATTCTGTCATTCTAATCAAATTTCTGTCTTTTAAAAGAAATTTTGAAGGTGCCTGGGTGGCTCAGTTGGTTAAGCGACTGCCTTAGGCTCAGATCATGATCCTGGAGTCCCGGGATCGAGTCCCGCATCGGGCTCCCTGCTCAGTGGGGAGTCTGCTTCTCCCTCTGACCCTCCCCCCTCTCATGCTCTCTATCTCATTCTCTCTCACAAATAAATAAATAAAATCTTTAAAAAAATCACACTGAGATTTGTTTGTCTGCTGTTATCTCCTATTCCTATTCTTTTTCTTCTTTGGGTTTATAAACTTTTCACTCCTTTACTTTCATTTAATAAAAAGTTTCATTTAAGTATGGGTTAAGTACTGATTAAGTATCAGGAAAGTGTCCACAAATATGCAACCTGAATACATATGTAAACCAGCACTCATTAATAGAACATTTTCAGCACTTCATGAGCCTCCCCATGTTCTCTTCCAGAGTCATTACTCCACATTGACTTCTAACAACATAGGTATTTGGGTAGTTTCCAGTTTAGGGCTATTGCCAATTATAGGTATGGGCTTTTTTTGTGTTTGTCCTTTCAGTGAACATATGTACACATTTCTGTTGGGCATATACCTTGGAGTGAAACTGTTGGGACAAAGGCTATACATATATTCAGCTTTATTGATATTGCCAAACAGTTTAACAAAGCGATTGTACCAATTTATATTCCCTCAGCAGCATATGAGAGTTCTGGTTGCTCCACAACCTTGTCAATACTTGGCGTTTTCTGTCTTTTTCATATTAGCCTTTCTGGTTGGTATGGAATGGCATCTCATTGTGGTTTTAATTTGTATTTCCTCTTTACTCTTTTGTGTGTTTTTTTTTTAGGTGTTTCAGGATGGAGCGATTGAAATACAGGGGGTTAATCCTCTACAGCTGCCATAAGTTTCTCCCTTATGGGTACTTACCTAATGGAACTTAGAACCTTTTTTCCTGTACAGGAGGCAATATAATACAGAGAATGAGGGCAACAAACTTTGCAAGAAGATATACTGAGGTTTGATTCCCAGCTCCAATGCTTACTTGCTACTACCTTGAGAAATTTATTTAACCTTTCTCCATTTTATGTAAAATGTCACTAATAATAGTACTGCTTCAGGAGGTTGTTTTGAGGATTAAATGAGATAAAATACATAAAACAATTTCTACCACACTGTGTGTACATAGTGAACAAATGGCAGCTATTATTATACCTTATATTTTTTACGCTCATCTCATTTCTCCTTCTGTTACACTTTTTATGACAGGGAAGCAATACATAGCACACATTAGCCTCTTCACATATAATAGTTGCTGATAAAAACTAGTTGAATGATTTTAAATATAAACATAAAGTACTGTGGTTATTGTCATAAAAGATGGCATAATTATTATAATGGCAATAGTATAAAATGCACTGCTAATCAGGAATACATTACTTAAACAGTGTCTCTATTTACCTTTATCATTTAACAGTTAAGATAATTAGTGCTGTAGAGTAACATTACTTGAGCTAATTAGTAATAACAATTAGATGTTCCATATTACATTTGCGAGGGTTCCAGGGCTGCTTCTGTTAAAGCCAAAACCAAAACAAATAAAAATACCACCCCAGAAACAAAAACACTCCTTTTCTGAAGAGATGCTAAGCCTTTCCAATTTTAACAGATCCTTTCCAATTTTAACAGATCCTTTGTTCAGCAGTGGAGAAACTGGGGAAGGAACAGCTGCCCCAGCAGCTTCCGTACAACATGGCGTCACCCATTTGTATACCCCAGCTGGGTTTACGTCCTCCTAGCCGGCCACAGGACCGGAAGTGGTTTCGGTCCTAGTGGATCCGGGTAGGTGCACGCAGGTGGCCGAGGAGGGTTCCAATTCTTCAGCGTGAAGTGCCGCAGGTGTTCGGGTTAGGTCCGGGGTCGCAGGTAAGTGAGAATAAGGGACCGCGGGGCCTTTCACCCGCCTTGTGCGAGGGAAGGAAGGGGTTTCCAGTGCGGATTGAGGAGAGGCGTTGTGGAGCTGGAGATGTCACTGTGTGCGGGGGCGACTTATTGCGGGGACCCCGCCGTCCCCGAGCGACTTGGCCCAGCCCTTCTTCCCTTCCTCCGCGGCGGTTCAGCACCCAGGTGTGCGATGAGGGCTCTTGCCCCGGGCCGCGGCCCACCATGCTTCCCCCGGCCGCCCCCTCGGGCCCCTCCGTCTCTCTTTAGGAGCACCTACCAAACCTTCATGGCTCCTAGACCCAATCAGCTCAAAAGAAGGCACCGCCCACAGCACCTGGCAACTCCTTGGCCGCTGCGTGTTTCACGCGGCCGCAGTTACGGTTCCCTCCCCTCCCTTCGTGGGGACCTGCCCCCGCCCCCAGTGTTACCACCCCTTTCCTCCCAGACCACACCCGCTGCTCCGGGCCTTGCAGGGAGCCAGCGTTCTCTTTCCGCAACCCTAGTGAGGCCTGCAAAATTGATACTTGCTCCTTAACATATAAGCAAACAACCCTTTCTAAGTTTTTGATGTACTGATTGGACGCGAACTCTCTTAGATACCCACTCCTTGAAAACACTACATTATTTATACCATTTTTAAAAAGATTAAAAAAATTATTTTTAAGTGATCTCTACACCCAACGTGCGGCTCCAACTCACAACCCCAAGATCAAGAGTCGCATGCTGCACCGACTGAGCCAGCCAGGCGCCCCATACCGTGTTTTTTTAGTTGTATTACATGGATAGAAGGAACTGCATGGGAATATTTTGTTAATTATCAGAATTAGGAAGTGTGGGAGAAAAGCAGCTTAATAGGGGAAAATAATGATTCGTTTTGGTTAAGTTGAGCTAGTTCTAAAAATGTATTCTTTTATAGTTAATTTTTGTATTTAATTTTTAAAATTTATTATTTATTTGAGAGAGAGAGGGAGAGCAGAAGCAGGGAGAACAGTAGACGGGGAAGGAGAAGCTGACTCCCCGTTGAGTAGGGAGCCTGATGTGGGCTCAATCCCAGGACCCTGGAGTCATGACTTGACCTGTAGGCAGACACTTAACTCACTGAGCCACCCAGGCACTCCATCTTTTATATTTATTTTAGTTGTAGTTCATGCATACAGCCTTTTAAAAAATTTAAGAAATTTAAACAAAATGGATTCTCTTTGATCTCTCTCTATCTCCATCTCCTTAATCTCTTAGATCTAAAGTAAGAACTGTTACCAGTTTGGGATGTGTTTTTCTATTTCTCTTTCTTTGCATTTATTGACAAGTATTCACATAAGTTACATGTATGTACGATGTAAGATTTCGTGTTAAATTTTTACTAATACATATTTTACGAATATGGCATATTGTACCTATTCAGCAACTTGATTTTTATACTTAAAAGTGGGTCTTGGAACTTTTTCTTTGTCCATATGTATGTAGAGATTGACTTTATTCTTTCTACTTGCTCTGTAAATTCCATGGTATATTAAGTTTTCATAGTATGCGAGAGTCCATAGATTGCTTACAGTTAGACACAGTGTGGCAGAGAACATCCTTCCACATGTGTCTGTGTGCCCATGTGGACATTTCAAACCTGCAGATTGAATTGCTGGGTGGGAGGGTGTGGACATGTAATGGCAAACTGCCCACCAACAGTATATAATAATGTCTATTTCCCTAGCTCTTTTAAACATTTGATGCTATTAATCTTTTTCATTTTTGCCAATCTGATGGGTAAAAAATGATTCTGATTGGTGTTTTAATTTGTATTTCCCTAGTTACTAGTGAGATTGGGCATTTTATCATGATTATTGGCTGTTTGTATTTCCTCTTTTGAGAAATGTCTCCTTTTAATTGGGCTGTTTTTTAATAGATAGTAGTTTTTTATGTATTCTGGATATTTTTTGTCATTTTTATTTGTTTTAAGTATTCCCAATATAGTGCTTTTTAAAGTTAATGCTTGTCTTTTTTTTTTTTTAAAGATTTTATTTTTTTATTCATGACAGACAGAGAGAGGGAGAGAGAGAGAAGCAGAGGGAGAAGCAGGCTCCCAAGGAGCAGGGAGCCCGATGCGGGACTCGATCCCAGGACCCTGGGATCATGACCTGAGCCAAAGGCGGACGCTTAACCATCTGAGCCACCCAGGCGCCCTAAAGTTAATGCTTGTCTTTTAACTACATGGCGTCCTTCTCAAACCATAGTTTTAACTTTTACATTTAAATGTATCAGTTTTTTACTCTGTGTATTCTGTATTTTGTGGCTGTCATTCCCTACCAGAATGGTTCTCCAGTGGGAGATATTTTGCCTTCCAGGGGCTATTTGGCAATGTGAGGACGCATTTTTCAGTTGTCTAACTGGGGTTGTAGAATGACAGGCATCTACTGGGTGGAAACCAGGGATGCTGCTAAACATCCTACAATGCATTGGAAAACCCTCCACAACAAAGAATTTTTCTGGAGTAGAAAGTCAGTAGTGCGGATGTTGAAGAACCCTGTTACACCCTAAGGCACAACAGCGTTTTCTCTTACAACTAATCCTTTCTCCTATAAATTCTTACATGTTTTGAGTTTTCCTTTAATTCCTCTGGATGTGTGTGTGTGAGTGAATGGTGTGTGCATAGTTACTGTTTTCCCAACAGTGTCGCTCTGAATATTAAATGCATTCATGACTCATTAATCTGAAATGCCACGTTTATCACTTACTACTTTCTCACACAGAGTCAGTTTCTGGACTGTTCTGTGACCTAATTTTCTGTTTTGCTGGACCAATACCACAATATCCAATGTTAAATATATGTTCTATTTTGATATTTAGTAGGATAAATACTCGCTTATGATTATTACTGTCATTACTTTATTGAAAATTTTATACTTTATCAGCTCACATACTCATTTAAAAAAACTATGGGGGCTAATCTTAGAATTTCTTTTCCAGATTTTTAGAATTAGCTTGTCAAATAGTTTTTTTAAGTGGCTTTATCAAGATGTAATTTACATAACTCATTGTTTAAAGTGTACAATTCAGTGGTTTTTTTAGTGTATTCACAGTCATGCAGCCATCACCACAATCTAATTTTAGGACATTTCCATCACCCCAAAAAGAAACCCATGCCAATTAGCAGTCATTCCCCATGCCATTCCCCAGTACCGGAGCCCTAGGCTACCACTAATATTTCTGCCTTTATAGATCTGAATATTTTATATAAATGGAATCCTACAATTTGTGATATTTTGTGACAGGCTTCTTTCACTCAGCATAATGTTTTTAAAGTTTCATCCATGTTGTAGAATGTATCAGTACTCCTCTATTTTTACTGCTGAACAGAATTCCATCCTCTGTTGTATTTGTTTCCTAGGGCTACAGTAACAAAGTAACAAACTGGGTGGCTTAAAATAACAGAAATGTATTCTCTCACAGTTCTGGAGGCTATAAAGTCCAAAATCAAGGTGTCAGCAGGGCTTTTCTGTCTCTGATGGCTCGAGGGGAGAATCCTTTCTTGCCTCTTCTTTAGCCTTGGGTGGTTGCTGGCAATCCTTGGCATTCCTTGGCTCGCAGCTGCCGAAACTCTGACCTCTGCCTGTCTTCACATGGCCTTCTTCCCTGAGGGTCTGTCTTTACATGATAATTCTCTCTGTAGGAGCCTGTTTCAGTGTCTCTTCTCCCCTTCATGGGAGGACACCATTTCTATTGGATTAAAGGCCCACACTACTTCAGTATGACCTCATTTTAACTTGATTATGTGTGCAAAGACCTAAGTTTCAATAAGGTCGCATTAGCAAGTACTGGGGGTTAGGACTTCAACATACTTTTTTGAGGACACAGTTCAACCCATAACCTTATGGATGTGGTACATTTTATGTATCCACTTGTCAGCTGAAGGACATATACATTGTTTCCACTTTTTGGCTATTATGAATAATGCGGCTGTGAACTTTTGTTTGGACATATGTTTTCATTCCTCTTGGGTATATACCAGCAGTGGAATTGCTGGGTCATATGGCAACCCTCTGTTTAATCATTTGAGGAACTGCTGGTGTTTTTCAAAGCAGCAGCAGCACCATTTTACATTCCCACCAGTAGTGTGTGAGAGTTCTAATTTCTCCATATTATTGCTAGCACTTATTATCTGTTTTTTTTTTCATTAGAGCCATCCTAGTAGGTGTGAGGTGGTATCTCATTGTCATTTTGATCTGTATTTCCCTACTAGCTTTTCAGTGCTTATTGGCCATATGTATATCTTCTTTGAAGAAATGTCTGTTCAGATCCTTGCCTGTTTTTAACCGGTTTGTCTTTTTTATATTGAATTGTAAGAGTTCTTTATATAGTCTGCATACATGCTCTTAGCAGATATATGTTTTGCAAATATTTTCTCCCATCCTGGGGTTTCTATTCCCTCTCTTGGTGGTCAATTCATTTTTTAAAAAAGTTTTTTAAAATTAAGTTTGCATTGCATTTGTATGTTATTTTGACTATTTCTGTAAAACGGTTAATCTCTTTATTAAAAAAATAGAGTACTTATAGTACCTTTTGAAGAAGGTTGTTGAAAGGATTGAGTAATGTGTACATGATTGCATATGATATGAGGTGCCTGGCACATGCTGTGTGCTCTGTATTTGACAGCTGTGATAATATCTCTCTGCTCTTCCAGGCTTCTGTGTCTTCAGTAAAGTTTTCTATTTTTCTTCATATCAATCTTGCACATTTCTTGTTGAGTTTATACCTAGGTGTGTGTGTGTATGTGGTTGTTGTTTTGTGTGTGGTTTTAAAAAAGTGTATTTTGCTATTTTGAGTGGGGTTTTCTTCATATTTTTATAATGGTTTTGGAAAGTTATTGATTTTATATATTCATCAAACTTTCAAAATGATAAGTTGTAAAAGTTATGACTTGTTTACTTACCCAGGTGATTCCAATGTGGTCATTCTGTTAGGAATCATGGTTCTTTTTTTCTTTTTCTTTTTCTTTTTTTAACGTAAGAGCTACACCCAGCGTTGGCATCTCATGATCCCAAGAGTCACATGCTCTAGTGACCAAGCCAGCCAGGTGACCTCCCCCGCCCCACCCACCTGCCTCATGATTCTTTTTCATTCTGCCTTCTTCTGCCGATTTGGATCTTCCCTTCCAGGCTCTACTATTGTGAGTCTTCCATCAGGTCTTCCTGTCTCTTGCCTTTCTCTCCTCCAGTCTAGCACCCACACAGCCACCATGGTGTTTTTTGAAATCTGAGTCTGAGCCTGGCACTTCCTTTGTAAGTCTATTATTGGCTGTCCATTACCTATAAGATTTTATCTTGTAAGGTACTTTAAGGCCCCTCACGACTCGCTCTGGATCTGCTCATTCCAGCACCATCTGTCTCTGTTTTCTTGTATGCACATTATGCTCTAGTACAGCACTGTCCAATGGAAATATAATGTGAGCCCCATAAATACAGTTTTCTAGTGGCCACATTAAGAATCTAAAGAGAGGGGCTCGTGAGTGGCTCAGTTGGTTAAGTGTCCAACTCTTGATTTCGGCTCAGGTCATGATTTCAGGGTTGTGCAATCAAGCCCCATGTTAGGCTCTGCACTCAGTGGGGAGTTTGCTTGAGGTTCTCTCTCTTCCTTTGCCCCTACTCCCTCTCCAAAATAAGTAAGTAAATCTTTAAAAAAAAATATATATATGTATATGTAAAGAAATAAGGTAAACTTAATTTTAATAACATTTTTTTAACCCAGCATATCCAAATATTATTTCAACATAGATAGAAGAAAGCAATGTGAAATTCATATAAACAGAAAATGTAATAGAAGTTACCAAGGGTTGCACGGGATGGGATGGGAAGTTACTGTTTAACATGTACAGAGTTTGTGTGTGATGAGGAAGTCCTGGAAACGAATAGTGGCGATGATGTACAATATTGTGAATGTAGTTAATGCCACTGAATCATTCACTTAAAAATGGTTACATGGTAAATTTTGTGTTTTGGATATTTTACTAAAATAAAAAAGGTCCTCCTTAAAAATCAATATGGAAATGATCAGTAAGATACTTTTACATTTTTTCGTAGTAAGTCTGCAAAATTCCGTATTTTACACTTACAGTACACGTTAAATTTGCTTGAACTTTTTCACCTATACTGTGGTGCCTCCTGCCTTCTGTATCCCCGTACATGCTGCTCCCTGTGCCTGGCGTGCCCTTCTCCTCGATGGCTGCGCACCCGGATGGCTCACGCTCAGGTTTTGACCCCAGCGGCAGCCTCCCCTGCCCTCTCCCGAGCGTTCCTGCTAGTGGTACCACGCTCTTTCCTCTTTGTCAGCCCCGGGCTGCACCATGTTCTCCCCCAGCCCTGCAACCTGTTCACTACAGGTATTTCTCCTTTCCTGAATCCTACGTTTTTGAGAGCAGATTGTGCCTTTTAACCCTTTTTACCCAGAGTCTGACACAACATCTGGCTTTATTATTTATGTTTGCTGAACGAACCCTTTGGCTGGAAAGACACCCACACAAAACCTCTCCATGTGAAAATGAATTAATCTGTTTTTTGAATGTTGCCAAGCGTTCCCTCCCTGGAGGTACCCTGCTTGCTCCTCCAGGTTCCCTGTGAGGCCTTTCTCTTACAGGGGCCACACGTAACAAAGAGTAAGTCAGGAACCTTACCATATGCCTGGGAACTCCGTATCTGAGTACCCTTCTCACTGGAAGCAAATCAATAATATTTTATTTTTTAAGCCTTTTCTATTTTAATGTCACCTTATTTTAATGTTATGAAATATGGAGATAGTATGAAATGCAAAAATACATGTAAAAAATGAATTAAAACACATGTGAGAAGATGTTATTTTCTTTGAAAACAAAAATTTGCCTATCTCTGCAAAATGATTTCTAAGTTGAGAGGGAATGCACAATCAAGATGCAGATTGGTCTCAAAGGATGAAACATTTGGCTGAAATAAACAAGATGAAATTTAAAAGAAGGAAATGTAAAGCTTTGGATTTAAGTGCAAAATATGAATTATAATGATATAAAATGGGGGACTCGAGTTGGTATCAGAGAATTTCAGTTGACCACAAGCTTTATATGACCCACCGTTGGGTTTCTTCTACTCAAAAACAGGTTATTTCATACAGCATTAATAAAGTCTAGGGTCCAGCTCCCAGGAAGTAGTAATACCAGTGTCGTCCACACCAATTGCACTCTGTCTCAAGTATTGAATACCGACCTGGATGCCACATTTTAAGAGATACATTGACAAACTTGGAGGTGTTCAGAAGGACCTGGCCACAATGGTGACCCTCCCAGGTCACAGGAAGGCTGCTTGGATTGAGAAGAATGTTCTAAGAGAAACTATAAAAGCTGCCTTTACATATCTCACAGGCTCTCCGGAAGGAACACTGTTGTCATTTCAGGGGCCAGACTGAACATCAAAGACATCAAAGAGAGCAATTTCTGGGGCAACAGCGTGGCTCAGTCAGTTGAGTGCCCAACTCTTGATTTTGGCTCAGGTCATGATCTCAGGATTGTGAGATCGAGCCCCACGTCCAGCTCTATGCTGGTTGTGGAGTCTGCTTAAAATTCTCTCTCTCCCTTTGCTCCTCTCCCCCTAAAAAAAACCTAAAAAGAGAGCAATGTCTAAATAGGGAACTTTTGCAGAATGCAAGGACTTTTCAACAAAAACCCCCTCTTAAGGTGATGAACTCTGTTCCTAGAAGTATTCAGATAGAGACCAGGTCATGATCTGTTAGGATTACCACGGAAAGGTCTCTTACCTTGTGCAGGAGCTGAATTTGGCTCCTGAATTTTCACTCTGTGATTCTTTGTTTTCCTTTAATAGGAGTTCTGTGGTTTATAGAGCCCAATAGCAGTAAGAGCTGACATTTATGGAACCCTGATATGCTAGGCAGTATGCTAAATCAGGTGTATTGATCACCTTACTTTTAAGTTTCACAAGAGTCCTACGGGGCAGGTACTATCTTTCCCATTTTACCAGTGAGGCAGCAGAGACTTAAATTCAGTGAATTGCCCAAGTTACATAGCTAGCAAGTGGCAGGGGCTGGATTTGAATGCAGGGTATTTTACTCTAGGGCCCTTGACCTTATCCTCTACCTTAGGCTGCTCCCTGAACAGCTTAACATATTTGTTTAATTCATCCAAATGTGATTTATTTCAGGAATATAATCATGTCTTAAGTGCGATATTTACATTGCCTATCTGTAAAAAGCATCAGTTTAAAAAAACGAGTACTTTTCTAATTATCAAGAGATTCACATACTTGCATAGAATTTAAAAATCAAAATTATAATCCTACTACCATTAGGTAATCACTGTTGTCAGTTTGATATTCAGTTACTGGTACAACTTTATTTTATTTTTTTTAAAGATTTTATTTATTCATTTGAGAGAGAGAGCGTGCACACAAGCAGGGGGAGGGGCAGAGGGAGAGGGAGAAGCAGACTCCCCGCTGAGCAGGGAGCTTGACACGGGGCTCATCCCAGGACCCCGAGATCATGACCTGAGCCAAAGGCAGACACTTAACTGACTGAGTCACCGGGTGCCCCTACTATGTACAATTTAAAAAAATAAACTAAAATGGCAGATTTGTTTTCAGTCATGGCAGGTGGTGAGGCACTGAAAGCTTTGGCTCCCAGAGCAAGCCCTTAGAAAGGTATCTCGGTCTCTTTGGGCTGCTAAAGTAGAATACCACAGACTGGGTGGATCATAAAAAACAGAAACGTATTTCTCCCGGTTCTGGAGGCTGGAAGTCCAGGAGCAAGGTGCCAGCATGGGTAGGTCCTGGTGAGAGCCCTCTTTCACAAGGCGGACTGCTGACTTCTCCTTGTATCCTCATGTGACAGATCAGGGAGGCAAGCTTTTATAAGGGCACTACTCCCGTTTCTTGGGGTTCCACCCTCATGACCTCACCCAACCCTACTCACCTTCCAGAGGCTCCACCTAATACCATCACATTGGGGGATAGGATTTCAACATACGAATTTTAGAGGGACACAGACTTTCAGTTTGTAATGCGAAATTTGATTTTTCTCACTTTTGGCGCAGCATTGAATCATGCTGTTTCTTTTTAGCATCAAGACTCAGGGGAAAAATGCTTTTTTCATTGGAATAAACAGATTTTTGTAATTGGATGATTAAAGTAGAGACATTTATCATAAAATATAACACCTTGAATTGAGTTTTATTCATTCAATGAGTATTTATTATTATGAGCTCTGTGCTAGTTCCTGGGGTAAGGTAAGGTCCTTGTTTTCATGGAGCTTACAGTCTAGTGGGAAAGATAGACAGTGAATGAACCAGCAGTTATTCATCAGTCAGGACACCAGGAAAACATCAGAAATATTGCTGAATTTTTTTTTAACATTGCTGAATTTTGACAGATGTGTGTACCTGTGTCACCCAAGCTTCCATCAAGACTTGGAATGTTACACGCAATTCTAGAAAGTTCCTTCTTGCCTGAAATTCTCTTCCCTAGAATTTTTCGTGACTGGCTCTTTTTTTGATACTTAGTGCTCAGCTTAAATCTCTTCCCTGTAACCCCCCACCCCCACCCCGAGGCAACTACTGTTCAGATATTTTTCTACTATAGATTAATTTTAGTTGTTCTAGAACTTTATGTAAATAGAACCATACAGTATCTCTCTTGTATCTGGCTTCTTTCACTCAACCTAATGTTATTTAAGATTCATGCATGTGTCTTTAGTCTTATGAATAAAGCTGTTATGAACATTCTTAAGTCTTTTTGTGGATAGATTTAATTTATCCAACTTGGGACTCAGAGAACTGTACTAAATCTGATGACCTCCATCTTCCAACTCCTCACTACATGGATGTTGAGTTTCTCTATCTATCCTTCATGTCTCTGCTATGTTTTCTACATCTTTCTGTGCTACATTCTGAGTGAGATCCTCAGATTTATCTTCAATTCCCTAACTCTCTCTCTCTGTCTGAGCTACTATTTAACCTATTGATTATTGAACTTTTTTTTTATTTTTTAATTTTTTAATTTTTTTTTTCTTAAAGATTTTATTTATTTATTTGAGAGAGAGAGAATGAGAGAGAGAGCACATCAGAGGGGATAGGGTCAGAGGGAGAAGCAGACTCCCTGCCGAGCAGGGAGCCCGATGCGGGACTCGATCCTGGGACTCCAGGATCATGACCTGAGTCGAAGGCAGTCGCTTAACCAACTGAGCCACCCAGGCGCCCTGAACTTTTTTTTTTTTAAAGATTTTATTTATTTGACAGAGAGAGAGCACAAGTGGGCAGAGCGGCAGGCAGAGGGAGAGGGAGAAGCAGACTCCCCAGTCTGATGCAGGACTCGATCCCAGGACCCTGGGATCATGACCTGAGCCGAAGGCAGACGCTTAACGACTGAGCCACCCAGGCGCCCTGATTATTGAACTTTTAAAAAATTTTAACAAATATCTTTCATGTCTAGAATTTCTACTTTTTGTTGTCTCTTGTTCATGTTTTAGATTTTATTTTCCTTAATTTCCCCAAGTGGTGTTATTTTAAAGTTCCTTTCAGATTTCAGATATGGATATTTTTGTTTGGTTCTTCTGTGAACTGTTTTTTATTGGCTCTAGGGTTTTTTGATTTCTGTTTTGTTTTTATTCATTTATGATTGCTCTTCTAGGGACTGATCTTCTGTGGAAGTCCTACGTGTTTCCTGTGTGTTAGAAACAGACACACACACACACGCTCCAACAGAATGCACCAATTCTAACCATTTTAGTTTTAGGTTCTTGGCTTAGGGTTTTCTTTTGTGAGGATAACGTGAACCTGGCCCCTGTGCTGCTTCATCGTGCAGGATTGAGGGACGGTCTTCCTATGAGGAGCTCTGTTCATACTCTCAGCCTTGGGCAGGTGGCTTGCCTGGACCGTGGTGGGCAAGTAGTTTTCAGTTCCTGTTCATGGACAACGTAGCACTCTCCAGAGTCCCATCTGTACCCTGGCCTCGTGGCCTAGACTTCTGGTCATGGGCTGGCAATATACCCCAGCCCTGGGGCTCTGGTCTATGCCCAGCTATCTCTCCCATGCACTTCCGTTTCTGGCACCTGATGATTTCCCTTTCCTCTTTTTGAATTTAACTCTGTATTACACTTTTATCTTTTTAATGTCTTCTCCAGCATTTTGTATTGTTTCCAGTGAGAAAGGGTTTTTTTTTAAAACATCTTCTCAGAATATTTTAACTAGAAATTTGTGCAGATTCTTTAATCTTATTAAGCCTTAAGTAAAAGTACTGGAGAAAGGACACATGAATACTTAAAACAGTTTCAGCAATAAAGTAAATCTTTTTAAAACAGTGCAGCCATTTTATTGTTTTCATTAGCAGTGTAATAATTGTTGTGATTTCATTTTTCATCTCCAATGCCAAATATCTCTGTAGGTATGATAGCCCAGCGTTGTTGTAAATATTAAATTATTTAAAAAATAACTGTTGCCAAAACTTTGAAAAATGATTAAAATAGTACACATTCAGTGGTAAACTCTCAGCCATAGAGAAGCATAGGCAGGGTCTAGCGGATCACTGTGTCTTTGGGCATTAGAGATTTTAGGCCAGAGCCCACAGATGGGTGGCACAGAGCCCAGAGTGTTTTTGTTTGGCTGGTACAATGTTTTAAAAACTGTAAGTTTGTTGCTGACACTTAAAAATAGTGATATTTCACATAAAATTTAGATACCTGACTTCTCTTGAGTAATGGAGTTATCTGACTATACTGGGCCTGCTTCCCAAACAGGATCAATCACCTTGAATGGAATGATGTCTGTCCCCTGATTTCTTTCCGTGACTGAGGCCAAGGGCCACTTACCCTTTATTGTTACACATTTTCTGTTGTTATTTAAGTAGTACAGAAATAGTACTATATATCCATTTCTCTGTCAAAAATAGGAAAACAAAAGACAGACGGAGAAAACCACGTGTAACAAGAAAAATGGAAGAGAGACTTTTGTGTGGGGTTTCCCTGACTAAAGCCATCTGCCATTCTTATTTTTTTTAATTGTATAAAATAATAGAACATCAAACTGATCACAGTAGTCACCTAAGGGCAGTAGGATTTTAATTAGTTAGTTAATAATTTTATAATTAATTTTGATTTTTCAAATTCTGTACAGGTGTGTCTATGTTCAGACACTCTGTTGTCACATGATGAAGTGAGCGCTGGGCAGCTGGTAGAGGGCAGGGGGGTTTCCTCGGATGAGAATGAAGATGGAGATGGAATACAGAAGGCACAAAAGTGAGAAAAAGAAATATCACTCTTTCCATGTGGAAATCTGTAGCATTTTGTTTTAGTTTGTGGACACATAGATTATAAGTGGAGCATTTTTTAGGGGAAAACATGTTTCCATCTAGGTTTAAATTCTGTATGTAAATATATTGTTGCCACTTGTTTTGCAGATTGTGGGATTAGTGATATGCTTTCCTAAACAGAAAAAGTTGAAGATGTCTAGATACTTAATGGCTTTGACAGTGACCACCCTCATCGGTGTGGCCGTGGGGGGATTTGTCCTGTGGAAAGGCATCCGGCGGCGGAGGAGTAAAGACAGCCCGGACAGCAGGCAGCGACGGCAGCATCCACAGCATCAAACACCGGGCAGGAGGGAGCTGCCCGCTCCAGAAGAGGTCCGGCTGTGCTCCAGGGCCCCCGGAGCCTCATGGGAGGAGAGGATCCTCGGCGCAAAGGTGGTGACTGTGTCTCAGGAGGCCGAGTGGGACCACATTGAGCCCTTGCTTAGGAGTGAGTTAGAAGATTTTCCAGTACTTGGAATCGACTGTGAGTGGGTAAGTTAAAAAGCAAAAACAAAACGTGTAAATCTTTGCTGCTTTTCTAACTAGGTAACTTGAATAGTCAAGTAGATGATAAGATTAAAGGAGAATTAGCTTGTTCTCAGCTAGCTCACAAATAGGAATTTAGCAGAAGGAGAAGCTTCTCTTCTCAGGATAGGGGAGTGCTTACAATCATGGGTTCTAGAGTGAGACATATCTGTACAAGCTCCATTTTGACCACTTATCATTCTTTGAATTTGGACAAGCTACTTACCCTCTCAGAGTCTCCGTGAACTTGTGTCCCATAGGGATGTAATAGTATCTCCCTCCCAGGAGTTTTCAAAGGATTCAAATAGACAAGCCCTATAAAGGGGTTAGCATGATTTTCACGTATAGTCAGTGCTCATTAAGTATTAGCTACTATTAATATTTTTAGTAGTATTTTCATAAGGATGCCATGGAGAAGATAGTTAAGGAAGTCTACTTAAATGAGAATTATTACACAAAGTAGCATTTAAAGAGATAACAGTTAAAATTTGAAATACTAATTACCCTCAGCCAGGTACTTTGCTGTTTTGTTTCCATTATCTCATTTAATTTCCACAGTAATCCAATGTAGGAAGATACTCTTGTTACCTTTACTTTACAGCTAGGAAAGGAGGCATAAAAAGGTAACCACTTGAGCCCAGGGCTTTCTTAACCATCTGGTTAATCAATCTTCCTTCCTTCCTTCCTTCCTTCCTTCCTTC